>NW_017728886.1:223788275-223800327 GCF_001723895.1 Crocodylus porosus
GGTCATTTGACCCCAGTACTCTTTCCTGCCATGGCAGGGGGTCGGACTAGATGATCTGCTCAGGTCCCTTCCGACCCTAGAAACTATGAAAAGACAGGCGACCTGTCTTTATGCTTATATTGCAAAAAAAGCAGAATAGGCAGAATTCAGCACCCTCATCAGTGGTGGGGGCTAGACTAAGCCAGAACCTGCTAATATGTTGTATGAGCACCTTTCTGGGGTTTCTACCCACTCCCCCTCCAAGTTTTATGTTTTCATTTAAAATGGTTCTTGTGCCTGTATTTGCAAAGAACTCTTACACACGTGATGTATTGCAGGGCAATCTTCTTAACTGCTGTAAAATAGGAACAATAGATCTGGCTCAGGTCTTATTTACACTGGTTCTACAATAGCAACAACTTACTAGTTTCAATTAAACTATTCCTAATTTTCACTGGCATACCTGATATCAGAATCAGGACTAACTGCTCTAAGAAATGTTAACTATCCTAATTAATTTCAAAGAGGTATTTAAAGAAGAAACCTAGAAAGAAGGGTATCAGAGTCAACACTAACAATTTCTCTGTTGATTGTTCTAGTTGTCTGGATGTGTGATTTTGTGTGTGAACACAATACCACGAATTCTCCCAAAGCCATCATCCATTCAGCAATCTGCCCAATAAAGAGGCCCAGTACTGAATTGGAAGGAACCGTAACTACTCCAGTCATTAGGTAAGTTGCTGAGAGCAGAACTGTCGCGCATTTGAGAAATTTAGTGATGTGGCACTTCCAGTATGTTTGCTTTACTGAATTTGATGCAGGAAATACCAGGAAATACTGTCCTTTTCAGTTAGGTGATCACAGTTATCTCTTCTGTCCTTTGTTTCGCTGGTAATAAGTAATAATCACTGCCTCAAGTAGATAAATGACCTTCTGGAGCAAACCACAGGCCTGGGATGCAACCACAGAAACTGGAAGCAAGATAATGGACAGTGAAATTCTGTTTAAAATTCTAGTGAAGTGAGCAGATGCTTGATAAA
The DNA here is from genome assembly GCF_001723895.1 of Crocodylus porosus. Lineage (NCBI taxonomy): Eukaryota > Metazoa > Chordata > Crocodylia > Crocodylidae > Crocodylus > Crocodylus porosus. The sequence continues at coordinate 223,789,295 of NW_017728886.1, forward strand.
TTCTGAGCTTCCAAGTGTTTGGGATTTTTTAAAGCATTTATAGTATATATTGCTACAATAGGGGCAATTATGGCCTGGTAGCCTTGTGATTCAGCACGCCTCTGCATTCAGTACACTAAGACAAACTGGAGATTTCTCTCCATATTTTTACAATGTAATATATTTGCAGTGTATGTACTGAAGCACTTATATGCTGAAGTATGGCCTATGGAAGGTTCTTCCTATCAATAATGCACCTGATGGATTGGGTTACATGGAACACATTTGTCCTTGAATAGTTAAGAGCTATGAACGTTTGAAACTGGAATGTTTGTTAGACTCCTGGTGAAATTCTAACCCTGTTGGAATCAGTGGCGGTTTTACCAGTGACTTCAGTAGGATCAGGATTTCATTCTTTGGTCAGTGACATGTGAGTATTGAAGCCCACAGCCAATATTCTGGAAACCTTTACACTACAGTCATCATGGAGCAATCCAGCTTTTATGACCATTTAATTACCAGGTATTTCACAAACCAGTACACTACAGGAACTAGGAGCCAATACAGCTTTGCAAAGCAACAATTTAATTGCAGGGTGGGGACACACATGATATCAGGGCAGAGCAGCACTTCAATATGTACACTGTACATATTGATATTGCATAAAAAAAACCACAGGAGTCTCATGATAATGCCTTGGTGTTCTCTGTTCACTGATGACGTCTCATGAAAATGTGTTTGCTCTGATGGCCCCTATTCCAGGGATATCTCTAACATGATGAAACCATTCCCTAGAGGTTGAAATGTCATCTGTATTAAGCCTCTGTTAACCTGGTTGGTGTTTAAAACCCCCTCCAAAATCTTATTTGTGCATTTCATTTATAGAGCAATTTATAGTAATAAGAAAATGCTTCAACTTCTCTCTATTAAAACAGAGATGGCCCATTGTCCTCTTTCTAACATAGAGATGTTACTGTTGAATTATGTCCTGTCTAGTATTATCTGTACACATGGACTGGATTTGGTCTGTCTGTAATGATTTTAAGGCTTCATTCAATGCTCTTTTGCAGTCAATGGTTGTCTTTCCATTACTTTAAATGGGTTTTTAATTCAGTCATTTGAGTGCCAAGCAAGTGCTTCTGAACTAATTAATAATACTTAGCATTGTTAAACTGCTATGTATTTATACAATTTAATTTTATGCTAAATTAATTCTGAAATGTAATTAATTGAAACCTGTCATCTACACAGAAAAGAAAGACAGCTTTTTCTTTTAGAAGAAAAAATATGGACAAACCCAAAAGGCACCAAAATGAAATACATTGCTAACACTAAAAAGGATTTATTTCTACTTACAGTTACGTTGCTGTAAAATGAGAGCTATAACTATCATTTCAATGAAATCTGCTGTAGATTTACATTTGTGGAGCTGGGACAATTTGGCCTGTAGTGATGATGGTATTGGAGTGTAATCCATGAGCATAGAGAAAGGAAGAGGATCTTAAAGAAGACACTATAATGAAATTAATTTGTTGGTAAGGCACTGATACGACACTCAGAAGAGCCAGGTTTAATTCCTGGACTTTAGCTCTTACTTACGGTGTAAAAGTGTGCACAAGGGCAGTTACTGAAAAGCAGCTGGCACTCAGGCTCCACAACATATTACATTTATGCCCCAACCAACACATTAATTGTGGCATAAATAGAAAGGGTGCTAATTTCAATCTTCTTTAAAAATCCGTTTATGACTGAATATGTGTCCAGGGTCAACAAGTGAACATGTGTCCATGAGCGACAGCTGATTGTCAGTCCCGAGGCCCAGACTGCACCTGGATGTGGAATGGCCCTGGGACTACAATCCTCTGCTAGTTAGCCCAGGCCCAAGATTGGTGGTAGTAGGGGAGCCAAAGGGATTTCCCTACTCAGGTCTTTAAAAAAATTACTTGGCAGTGGCTCCCAGTGTAGGGAGCTGAAGGGATTTCTACTACCAGGGACTCTAAATCCTGTACCAGGCAGCTCTGATCCCCCATGCATAACCAGACCTGCTGTGCATGAGATTTTGATAATCAGAGCAGCTGCCATGACAGCCCAGTTGAACTGGACTTGTGAGGGTCCAAGGCTGGAAATCAGATGGCAGAAAGTCAAGCAAATTTGTGGCACCAAGGTTGGGGCCAACATTTAGCTGATTATTAGCTGCAGTTCCCAGACAGCTCTGGGCTTCAAAATAGACCCAGAACAGTCTGGCTGGGGCCAACAATCAGCTGACTATTGGCCTCACATGTGGGGCTGCAGCATCCAGCTTTGAAATTGCCGGTGTCAGACACACCTGGGCTCCCTCTGCACTGGCAAATAGTAATGGCATGATTGGGGCCTGAACCCTGATCCCAGAATTGCACCTCCTACTATGCACGTGCCACATGGCAGAAGGAGGGATTACTGGGACTGGGAAACAAATTCCATTGCACCATTAAAGGAATATGGGCTAGGGGCCTCAGTAAATTCCTTGCCTTGTTTTCCTTGTGGTAACTTACTTGTATGTTCATGCTCTAAGTCGCAATAGTGTTGAAGGGATATGTTCATAAACAGTTATGAGTATGCACCCTGGTTTTCTCTGTTTAAAAATCACAAGTTCTCCGATTAAAAAAAAACCCACATTCTGTGTTTTTCCACAATTAAAATGAAACTCCACTTATAGGTATCAGTTGAACACAATGTTTTATTGATATATTTACAATTTTAAAGCAGTTTGGAAGACTATCAGTGCCTCAATCACTATAATAAAATAAATTCTAAATACCTATACACTTTGGCATTTGATTTTGGGTTTTTTATCATGGAAAAGCAGAGCTTCCTCTGCCCCATGTGCTCACCAAGATGCAGTTCTAGCTGCAGCTGTCTTCCCACTGCTTTGTGGCACTGAGCAGCCCTGATATCCTGGTGCCCTGCCCATGCTATTGCCTCTCACTCCCAAGCCATGGTCCCCCCAGCCCTGCCAGTGCCCCTCACTCCTGACGCATAGCCCCTTGGCCCTACTGGTGCCCCTTACTCCAAACCCACAGGTCCCCCCAACACTGCCAGTGCCCCTCACTCCTCACGCACAGCCCCCTTGGTCCTGCAAGTGCCCTTCGCTCCTGACCCATAGCCCCCAGCCCTGCAGGTGCCCCTCACTCCTAACCCATAGCCCCCAGCCCTACTGGGGCCCCACCCACAGCCTCCTAGGCCCTGCAAGTGCCCCCCACTCCTCTCCCATGGCCCCTCTCAGCCCTAGTGTTGCCCCTCACTCCCAACCCACAGCCCCCTGGCCCTGCTGGTGCCCCTTACTCCTCATCCATAGCCCTCTGGCCCTCCCAGCCCTGCCAGAGGGGGCCCCCAGCTGCCAGAGCTATGGGACCAGCGACCCAGGTCCACAGCCCTCTGCCCTGCTCTGTCCCCCAGCAGTGCCTGAGCCCCGGCTGCTGCCCAGCGGAGGCACCGAGTGCTGCAACCTGAGCGGAGCATGGAACCGAGCTCCCCTTCCCCCATGGACTGCGCGGCTGGAGCAGAGCCCATGAGATGGGGTAGATGCAGGTTGGTGGCTGCAGGCTCAGAGTTCCCTCCTCTGATGCCCCTTTCGCCCTGCCCCGCGGTGCCTCCATGGTCAGCAAGTGGGACCTGGTGCAGCAGGTCAGAGTGGGGCAGGAAGGCTTGGTGCTGCTGCTGGGAGCTTCATGCCACCATGGTGAGGTGCTCCTTTCCCACTTGGCAGCAGCAGGGGGGCCAACCCTGCTCAACTCCCTCTCTCCCTTTTTCACTATGGGGGTCTCAATTCCTACTACTATGCAAGGAGCTACAGGAGCTGCTCTCCATACTGCTTGGCTGTCATGTGCTTGTGTGTGTGCACATGCACGTGGCACCCCCTGCCTGATTGCCCTTCTCCCACTCCCCCCAACCCTTTGCAGGCTGGAACTCTGACAGCCTGCAAGGGGAAACCTGCTGTTTCCCGCATTTTTCTCCTTCTCATTTTTCTCCTTAAAAAGAGAAAAATCCACATTTTACCATATTTTCCCATGCCAAATGGAAAACCTAAATCCCTGATTATAAGATATTCAGACATTGGGGAAAAGGAGACAATGTAAGTTTGTGGAGAGATGCCTTTTGTTATGATGTATGTCAAACTAGATAAATATATTGGGCCTTCTGAGCTTAAAAATATTAATTTATAATAGATTTTTAAAGAAGATTGAAAAAATTTCCTTTGAAAGGGAGCATGTGGGGTAGGAAGCAGCCAGTGGGATCATCTACATGAGACACTATGTCACTGTAGCAACAAGCCACAGGACATAGTGTCGGCAGACATGAACTGTAATGCCAATGCTACTGCGCAGTAGGGTCAGAAACAACCCATGCACTGCCAAAACTGTCGGGGGCACTTGTAAATGCACCAAGAGAGACTTACTGAGTGCCGGTTAGTTGTTCTGAGGATTAAAAATAAGAGCCGCTCTGGTTTTAGGAATGGAGGAAGCAGCTGAACTAGAATGCAACGCTCAATGCGGAGTGGGGGCCAGGAGCTCCCTGCTGCCGGAGCAGAGGGATATTGTCCCAGTCCAGGTTCCAACACCAGATCCTGCCTTGGTAGCAGGCAGCTCCCAAGGGCAGGAAGCAATTTCCCACCTCCTGCTGACTGGGAGCAAATTTGTTAACTGTGCTAACTTACTCAGTTAATTTGCTACCTGCATTTGCCTGCAGGTAGCAAATTAACTGGAGAGTAGACCAATTTACTGTATAGTAAGTGTCTGCACATGTAGACAGTGACACTTACTGCCCAGTAAATTGGCCTACTGCGCAATAAATCATCTCATGTAGTTCCATATGTTTAACGAGTAATAACAAAGCTGTGAATCTCAGTGTGGCTTCCACCACACATTGTAAAGAATAAGCCTGTATTGAATATATAAACTGGGGGAAAAATCCACCTCTGACTTGTATGATTCTATGAGCAATTGGAAGGTTGATGCAAACGTAGTAGTAATTCTATTACTCTACAGGAATAAATATACAGTAGGGGCTCTAGGCCTGTAACAGCATCGTGTCCCAGCAGGGATGCCCCTGAGCACATCCCACCTACCTACTCCTGTTTCAGTTCTCCAAACTTAGAAATATGGTAGTGAGACCACTTTGGGGTTGCTCATAGCAGTCCTTCCTGAGACCTCAGCCTCCATTGTTTTTGAGGGTGTCTGCTTGAGATGAATCAGGGGTGACCGGGATTCACTTAAGACCTGGGCTTTTAAAATTAGTTTCCTAAATCTATCTTCCGGCGTTTAAGCATAAGTGGCCAAATTTCCATAAAAGAGCTGAGTGCCACAAATCTTATTGTCAATGGGAGCTGCAGATACTCAGCACTTCTGGAAGCAAGTTTTTTCTGTTTAGATGGCTATTGATAGATATATAAATCTAACCCTTGGTACCCCAGTTTGAGAATGGTAGCCTTAGTGCTCTGACCAATGGTAAAGTCTGTGCTTTGAAACAAAGAGATGCAAATGTTGGATCGATGCTATGTGTGGCACATCTCCAGTCAGAGAAGAAAGAATAATATGTTCTATATAATATAGTTGTGCCATTTCTTCCAATATAAATTATGTTGCTTTAGCAGGTAGGCCCAGTCTGTTGTTGTAGCATGGAACTGGGACTCCAGAGATAATTCTAGAATGAGCTTTTCAGTGTAGAAGTGTCTGGTATTGCAGCTGGCTGAGCCAGCATCTGTTCTCCCATCTCCTTTTATAAATCAGATATGTCCAGATGAAGTAAAATGTCACTTGAGGAAAGAAATATGTATGTAGCAAATGCTTGGAGGTTTGACAAGCACAAAGGGATGAGAGAATAGGTCAGCAATGTTCATAGCAGAAAAACTAGGAGGCTAGACAGGGTACAATGAGAGAAATAGGAAACAATTTTGAACAGGCTGGCAAGCTGTTCCTTCATAATAAATAGCTAAAGATATCTGGAGCCTTGCCCCCTGGCTTTTCTTTCCCTTAACCGAGTGAGAAGGGAAGCCAATTTCCCAGCTTACTCCTGGGCAATGTAATGAGAACAGACAGAACTCAGCGTTACCAGCCGGCAACCTTGTAAAGAACATAGGTAATGCTAACCATAAAGGGCTTCTTCAGGAGCAGGAAAATAACTGCCTCGGCTGTGACGGCATTCCAGTTCAACACTTTTGCTTCATAAAGAAAATATCATCTTTCTATAGAGTAATAGAACGTTCTTTACAGATCTGTTCCCATAGAAGAAGAGGCATAATTCAGCCTTATGTACCCCATCTACAATAAGTAGGAAATAAATGCTGGTTCCTGCCTGAGGGGGTGATGGAAGTCTACTTACTAAAATAACTGGAAGCAGAAAAAGAATATAGCCTGGCTTGGGCAGTAGAGCCATGTACTGATGTAGCTTCTATTAGGAGGGCTCCAATGGAACTTGATTGTTATGTAAAGCTGTAGTGACGATGCAGGGGAGGGACAGCAGGTACCAATACCGACATTCTCTCAAAGGAAGAGAGGATGCAAGGGGCCCCACTGGTGCAGTTGTAATTTATTTCTTCTCATGCACCAGTGAATTTGATCCAGTAAGTTTTTGGGAATAAAATCTAAATATTTCCAGCCAAAGGCCTAGAACAACAGTCTGTTTCCCAAGTAAGATTGTTTTCTTATGATCATGGCATACCATCTATGTTTTGATGGAAAAGTAAATGGAGAAATTCTGCAGTCCTTACCACTGGTTTTGTTTGTTTGTTTGTTTGTTTTGGGTTTTTTGCTAACATGTTGGCAGCAGATCATTTTGCCTTTCATATATTTTACTGGTTGGTGCTTTTTGGTGCACCAAAGTTCTAATGAAGATGGGGGTGCTTGTTGGACGAGTTGTTGGCATGTTGTTATTGCCACAGGATTCCTGTCCTTTTAGAGCTTGCACCTGCACCAGTTTAGTTGATAGACAGTGTCTTGAGTTGGGGTAGATTCGGCATCTAATTGTATAGTTATTTACATTGTATTATAACTTATTGTTTGAACACTACACATGCAATGCTAAAGTACTCACTTGGGACCAAATCATACTACTGGAAAAGGTTGCAGAACATGGAAAAGAACATTGAGTTAAGCAGAAAAAAAGCCATGCAATTGCAAGGCTCCAACCCCTTGGGCACTATGCAGTATTGTAAAAGTGAGCCAAGTGTCATAATGCCAAAACTATGCTGGAAATACTGTACGTGTTGAAAATATGGTCTGTGAAAAGGACATTTGCATGTTTCCAAGATTCCAGTGTATGTAGGATTGTGTATTTGAAAGGGCAAAAATTCTGTATAGGAAACTGGCTAATCTAAAGCTGATGATGTCAACACTAACCTAAGCCATAAAACCGGTGGGTGCAGTGGCCAAGGGCTTCAGCTTGGACTAGGTCCAGTTATGTAGTTACAATCAAAGGTTCCATAGCCCCTTTGCTTGGCAAAAATCCCATGTAGTAGAAACACTTGAGGCTGTATTTCAGACTGAATTCTGAGCTGTTACTTAAGGAAACATGCTTACTTTCCCCGCAATATCTGATTACCAAGACATCAGAGTAACAGCACCCTGCACCCCAACTCCTGCTGCCATGCCATTCTCTCTGCTGTTCCCAACAACCCCAGTAACTCGTTGATCATCCTCAAAATTCTTCTGCTCAAGTTGATTTGCATTTTTAGTAATATATGTCATTTCTCAGAGGAGAGGGTGAATGCTATTCAGTAAATTAATTTGGTTCTGAAATGCATGAAAGTAAGAGAAACACGGATTTTTCCCAAGTCAGTTCTTATGTTTCCACTGGGGGTGTGTATGCATGCATGTGTACATATATGTACTTATTTATATTTGTGGACATGTGTACAGTACAAACAGTAAGCAAACTAAATAAAAATGACATCTTGCCAGACTCTGAAAAGACGCATAAGATTCCAGCATCTTGACTGACTGATTTTCCCAGAGAATAATGCCTGTGAACAGCAGAGCTTTAAAAACAGAATAGGAAGTGAATATAATAAGCATAAAGAGGAGATCAGGTGCAGATAGCTTAGCAGGGATGAAAGTATTAATTTCAGTATATGGGAGCAGAAAATGCTGCTGCAGTTACTGATCTCCAAACGTCATTATTGTTTCTAAATTTTTTTTTAGCTTATGCACTGTCTGGACATCCTTGTGATGTGAGACCCAATCAGCAGGTTTAGACCCAAACCTTTGAGGTGCCTGATATCTTCAACTTTCACTGAATTTGATGGGAACAGAGGGCACTTTTCAGGACTAGACTGTGTGCACTGACAGTGTGGATAGCATTTTTAACACTTTGCTGAATGAGAACCTTATTCCTGTGCCAGATTTTGTGTTGTAACTGATAGTCATTAAAGAAAATAGTCATAGTATATTGTGTTGACACAAACTAAAACATGGAGATTTATTTGTCCAATATAATTATTCTTTTTATAAAACTGGCTAAAGGGGATGATCTAGTCAGCAATCTAAAAATAGAAGGAAAGCTGGGAGACAGTGACCATGAGCTGATCACTTTTACTATCCATCGCAAACCTGGCAAGTCAGTCAGCAATGCAGAAGTCCTTGACTTTAGGAAAGCTGACTTTGATAAGCTCAGGAGGCTTGTTGTCAAGGCCCTAAGGGACCATGACTCAGCGGGGAGAGGAGTCCAAGAGGAGTGATTGTTCTTTAAGGGAACAATCCTGAAAGCACAAGGGATGTCCATCCCATCTCAGAGCAAAGGTAGCAAAAGGACACAGCAACCGTCTTGGCTCAACAGGGAACTCGTGAACCTCCTACACCAAAAAAAGAGAGGCTTATAATGGATGGAAGGTAGGAATCACCGCAAAGGAGGAGTATTCTGCACTGGTCCGTACTGTAGGGAGCGAACCAGGAAAGCCAAGGCTGCAGCCAAACTCCACCTGGCTACATGTATCAAGGACAATAAAAAGTCCTTTTTCAGATATGTGGGGAGTCAGAGGAAAAGCAAGGGTAACATTGGACCCCTGCTAAACCAAATGGGACAACTGACAACCGACACCCAGGAAAAAGCCAACCTGCTTAATGGGTACTTTGCATCTGTTTTTCATCAACCCAAAGGGACCAACCTGCCTAGCATGATGTAGGACAACCAGGATGAGGGTGAATTTATACCCAGCATCAGTGTAGACCTTGTAAAGGAACACCCTGAGAAGCTGGACACCTTCAAATTAGCAGGTCCTGACAGATTGCACCCCAGAGTACTTAAGGAGCTGGTAGGAGTCATAGCCCAGCCACTGGCAAAGTTATTCAAAAGCTCCTGGTGCTCAGGTGAAGTACCTGAAGGTTGGAAGGCCATTATGGTGCCCATCTTAAAGAAGGGGAGGAAAGTAGATCTGGGGAACTACAGGCCAGTCAGCTTGACCTCAATCCCTGGAAAGACTCTGGAGAAAATTATCAAGGAAACCCTTCTAGATAAACTGGCTGAGGACAACATCTTGAGGGATAGCCAGCACAGGTTTGCTGCATGTAGGTCTTGCCTGACCAATCTCATCTCTTTCTATGACCAGATGACATATCATTTGTACAAGGGAGAAGAGATTGACGTCATATATCTGGACTTTAAAAAAGCCTTCGATCTGGTGTCCCACGACCTCCTCATAGAAACATTGGCCAACTGTGCCCTCAGCTACATTACAATCCAATGGCTGGGAAATTGGCTCCAAGGCCAGACCCAGAGAGTGGTAGTTGATGGAAGTGAATCATCATGGCATTCCATGACCAGTGATGTCCCCCAAGCCTCTGTTCTTGGACTTGTTTTCTTTAACATCTTTATTAACAATGTGGATACTGGTGTCAGAAGTGGACTGGCCAAGTTTGCCAATGACACTAAACTTTGGGGTACAGCGTCCACACCTAAGGATAGGCTGGTGATCCAGGCTAACCTGGATAGGCTTAAAAAGTGGGTGGATATAAACCTAATGACATTCAATACCAACAAATGCAAGATATTCCACCTTGGGGGGAAAAAACCCCGCAACACATTTATAGGTTCAGCAGTGCTATGCTCGCTAGCACCATGGCTGAAAGAGACTTGGGGGTCACAATCAACCACAAGATGAACATGAGCCATCTATGTGATGTCACAGCTGCTAAAGCAAGCCAAACTCTGACTTGCATCCATAGATGCTTCAAGTAAATCTCAGAATGTCATCCTCCCACTGTACTCGGCCTTGGTGAGGCCGCAGCTGGAGGACTGCATCCAATTCTAAGCTCCACAATTCAAGAAGGATGTGGAGAAGCTTGAGAGAGTCCAGAGGAGAGCCACGCGCATGATCAGAGGGCAAGAGAATAGGCCTTGTGAAGAGAGGCTGAGAGCCATGGGACTTTTTAGCCTGGAAAAGCACAGGCTCAGGAGTGACCTGGTGGCAGCATGTCATGGCGCAGGGCCCTGCAGGATGTCCATGATCTCCCCACGGCCCCCTTCCCATGCCAAGTTGGCCCCAAAGGGCACCCTCAATTCTCGCCTGCCATGTCTTTGATGGTAAATATATATTAGGGAAGCTGCCTTTAAGTCTTCTTGGGCACAGTCTTGCTATACTCTGACCCTGTGGGCTCCTGGACCCCTTGTGGGTCCTGTTCTGCAATGGGTGTTTTGGGGCACCTTAGCCTGATGGGCTATGCGTGGCTCTAACCACCCCTTTACCACACCCCAAGCCTCAAAGATGGCACTGACATTCGGTCTGGGCCTTGTTACAGTTTGGTCCCCTTGTCCTCCCTGGACCCTCCGTGGCCCTGTCTCACACTGTGCCCTCACTGGCACCAGGGTTGGTGCACCCCCCAAATGCTGCACCCTCTCTGGTGTTGGGGTCCCCACGCTGCTGTGGGTCCCCCATGAGGCCTCCTCCATCCCCTAATAGCCTCACCCAATCCAAAAGTGTAAAAAAATAAAAAAAACTGGGCTATATGAGCTATAACATAAATTCAAGTCACCCAGCAATAACACCATTCAAGCCACACCGGGGTGCTCCATCCCTCACCAATATC
>NW_017728886.1:223800427-223809746 GCF_001723895.1 Crocodylus porosus
AAATGCTGCACCCTCTCTGGTGTTGGGGTCCCCACGCTGCTGTGGGTCCCCCATGAGGCCTCCTCCATCCCCTAATAGCCTCACCCAAACCACCAGTCTTAAACAGTAAACAAAACACAAGCTCCTGGGCTATAACATAAATTCAAGTCACCCAGCAATAACACCATTCAAGCCACACCGGGGTGCTCCATCCCTCACCAATATCACAGGCTGTACCTGCAGTCAGACCTCTCCCCTTTGGTTGCTCTGGGAGAGCTCCTTCCACCTTGGTTGCTAGCAGGGAACTGCCATCCTGGCTTCAGCCCTGGGGTTTATACATGAACCAGGCCCTGCCCCTTCCGGTCAGCTGACCACTGGCAGGTGTGGGCTGCTAGCTCACTCTGGTTGCCCTGGTAACTAGCAGCTGGGGCTCCCCACTCACTGCTAGGGCTCTTTCCCTAGTAGTTTCCACTCTTTATAGAAGCAGGGCACCTAAGTGTTCTACAACACAACATATAAGTATATCGGGGTGTGCATCAGGATCTGGGGGATTGCCTGTTCACCAGAGCACCCCAAGGCATGGATATAAACCTAATGACATTCAGTACCAACAAATACAAGATATTCCACCTCGGGGGGTGGGGGAAAAACCCACAGCACATTTATAGGTTCGGCAGTGCTATGCTCGCTAGCACCATGGCTGAGACTTGGGGGTCATGATCAGCCACAAGATGAACATGAGCCATCTATGTGATGTCTCAGCTGCTAAAGCAAACCACAGGCCACAGTTCACAAATGTAGTCTACATTTGTTTATGGTACTTTTAATTTATCACTGGAGGAAATTTACCATTGCTTTATCTATCTGTGCATGTATATTAATATTTTTATATATGAATAAATTGTTGTTCAATATATGCAAGAGGGATTTAAACTAAAGTTTGAAAACAACATTGTTACATATTAGATACAGAATTTCAGTTCACATTTGATTAATTTTTTGAAACTTTTACTTTGAAAAATCAGCTGTTTCAACTTCTTCCCTATATAATTTCCTTTCCTTTTCTTTATATCAACAGTAGAGAATGCCATTATTGTCAAATATATCTTTTTATATGTACTATATTATCTTTATGTTTCAAGGTAGCATTTCCTGGTTTTTCTGTATTGCTTTATTCCTTTGCTATAAAGATAAGAGATCACTGTACTACTAGTGACTGAGGTACTGAGACATCATACAAGTGGCTTGCCCATTTGTTAGGTTGATTACTTTATCAAGGACATCTATCCTACTTCATGTTTTATGAGACTGTATAATGAAAAAAAATCGATGTGTCATTTCTGGTTGCCATAATTAGACCCTGGTTTTTCACATAAGTTCCCATTTGATATTTCCCTCTGTTTTCTGTTGGAGTAATTAACAAAAATGCTAAAACAAGGGAAGTGTGGATAACGTAACTCAGAGATGGTAACCCTGGTTTAGGAGCATATTTCTTTGTCCAAAAAAGAGTACACCTGTCAGAGGTGGGGGGAGGCAGGGGGAGTATAATGGGGAGGGGCAATGCCCTGCCCCTGCCCATTCTGTTGTCCCTCACTGACAAGCCACTCTCCCCACTCCCTGTTGCTGCCCCTTATTGACCCCAGCTCTGCCAGTGCCCCTCACTCCCAAACAGCAGTACCCTGCCCACCCACTCCCTGCTGGTGCCCCTCACTCCCAACCCACAACCTCCTGGTGCTGCCAGTGCCCTGCACACCCAATCCACAGTCACCCATCCCATCCCTTGTGCCTCTTACTCCAGACCCGCAGCCCCCTGCCCCCAGCACTGCTGGTGTCCCTCAATCCCAACCCACATCCCCCTGGCACTGCCAGTGCACTGCACACCCAACCCACAGTCACCCCTCCTGTCCCCCATGCTGCTCACTCCTGATGTGCAGTCCCCTGACCCCCTCCCAGCCCTTGCGGTACCCCCTCATCCCCTACCCACACTCCCTGCCCTCCCTTGCCCACCATCCCTGCCAGCGTCCCACACTTTGGACCTGCAGTCTCTGCTCCCCCAGCCTGCTGGTGCCACACACACTCTTTCTCTCTCTTTCTTTCTCTCTTTCTCACCTGGGAGCTTGCCAGAACCTGCACAGGGAGTGTGTGACCCCCAACAGTCAATCAGGTTGCCCACTGCTGCTGTTACACAAATTGCCAATTGCTCAAATCATGAGTGAGACCTTGTAAGGGAGAATAAGTCAAGATACTGCGTGTATTGATTAGGCACTTAATACACACAAACACACAACACATTTATACCCCAATTTCTGTTCTGCACTGGTATACATTGCCAGTCTTATTAATACTCAGATTAATTTAGTGGCCAGCCAAGTTAATCATGAGTAGGGAGCCAGGCTCCTGCCAGTCAATCTCTTTAGACAAACCAGTGCTCCAGGATAACATGCAGAGCAAGACCCAAAATCGATATGCCTTGCCCCATCTTTTATACCCTTGTCATTTCACATAATCCTCAGGGCTTTTGTTGTGTTATCACTGTGTTCTTCCTTGAAGGTCGACTGCCATTGTTCTCTCACTGTTCGTGGTGGATTTCTTCTTGTTTTAGTCTTTTATCTGTCTGCATTCTTCAGGAAGTCACCAACTGATGTTTTCCTTTTTCACAGACACACTCTCACCCATTCTCTCATACATACACCATACAAATGTTGAACACTTATGTCAAGCTACAGAGCAATACAAAATGAAGTTTATTAAGGCAATGCAAAACTCCAGAAAATACATAAGATTAAAAGCAATAGGCAAAAAAGTTGATGTGTATAACATTCCCTTTCTTGGTCCTTTAAAATATTTTGTTTTGAATGGATCACTCTATAATTTTTGCAAAGCTATATTTTATAAAGTAATTCAGGTATGTGATTTCAATTAAAAATGCATTTATTTCATCCAACAACACATACAACACATTACAATCAGCATTATTCCAGTTAGTATAGAAAAGACGATAATAGGATGTAACATAACATTTAGGACCGCTATCCATGATGGTGACTGTCCCTTGAAAATATCATACCAATGGTGTATCATCATTTGTCTAGCTTGTTCAGATACTCTCAGAATTTCTGAACCTTGATGTAAAATAGTTACAATACACAGTTGATTTTATTCTCATGTAAGATAGCCAATTTGTGAATTCTTTTGTAACCAATAATTTAAGGTAGTCCAATTGATCCCTAAAGAGAACTGGAAATCAATTCAGTTATTCCATCTGCAGGGATGATTTCCTTTAAGATGCTTGCTCAATTCAAAATGCTCAAAAGAAAAGTAAGAAAAGCGTAACAATATGCTAATACATCTTAACAAAGCAATAAGCAAAGCTAAGTCAAAATATCCAGGGTTTGTGCCATGCAGTTTCCAGCATTATGTGCCGCTTCTATATATGTACGTTAAATAATCAGTCATGTTAAACCGATCCATGTCCATCAACAACTTCATGGGCTGTTCAAATAAAATTTCATAGAGTTTTATATTGTTCATTGTCCCAGGGACAGTGAGAAGAGGGACCAGGAAGCCCCGCCTGTGAGGCACAGTGCGGAAAAAAAATGAAAATAGAGAAAGGAACACAAAACGGCCACTTACCTGCAGGAGAAGCGACACTGGAGGGGTGAGGAGAAGAACCCATGTGGTTTACAAGCCGTGCCTTTATACGATTAAAGCTGGTGGGTGATGTCACGGGGACGCACCAGCCAGTGGGATAAAAGCATCCACTGGCAGAAAGGTGAGGAGAGCGAGTGAGGAGGCAGAAGCTCTCTGCGCCAGCAGCAGACAGCACCAGTATGAACTGGGAACTCCCAGACAGCAGGTGGCAGCAGAGGCTGCAAGGACTCCTCTCACCTGGGGTGCCCAGATCGAGCCCCAGAAGGGAAGGAGCATCTGGGGTGACTCGCCCCTAATACTGCAGGGGAAGCATGGTGGTGGAGATGCTGAACTGTGGCACAATGGGAACAGTGACTTGGAGGAAGAGGCTGAGGCTGAACCCGAGGGAACAGAAGTTCCTCCACCTGGTCGCTCCCAGGTACCAGGTTGGGAAGCTGGGATGGGAATGGAAAGGGAAGGGGGACCCCAACGGAGCCACGTAGAACGAGCACTGCCAAGTATGGGCAGGAGGGCTGGGAGAGCCACCCAGTAAGACGCTTGACTGGAAGGCCCCTTTGGGTTTTTCTTTTTCTTCTTTTCTTCATTTTGTTCTCTTTACTCTTGCCCGACAGGGGCACCCACACTGGCCTCAGGAATAGAGCTGACTGGCTCAAGGGGGTTCCAGCCCTAGGGCCCAAGCTGACCGACCATCCTTGCCCAAGGAGAAAGGGGGATACAGTCTAAGGCACAAGGAAGCAGTGATACCATAGAGCACTCATGAGGAACATCCACACTGGAGGGGCAGCTGTTTCAAGACCTAGCGTCCCACCAGAGGCTGGGGTAGGGGAGGTGGAGCTCCACAAACATCTGGTGAGTGGAATGGCCACCCCGAGAGGTCTTTTGAGGCTACCCCCCTTCCATTGGTGTAACATTCAAAGGCATGGCAGGAGAGGCCAGAGGGACAACTGAAGCCTACCTCAGGGGATCCATGAAGCCAGGGAATGTACACTCTCTACAGTTCAGGCCAAGGCGGCACATGAGCGGGCATTCAAAGCCAGGCAGACGCATTCACAAACAGTCATTCTATAATTAAAAGGAATTTATTTATGAAATCTATTTGTAACTTACTCCACGGGCCTCCCCTCCTTTGATAAAATATTGATTAGGACTCAGAAGGTCGGGCCTCTTCTTTTGCACATTGGACATAATTAGCTATGTAAGGTTTCACATCATTTTACATGCCCATCCATTCTGTATTTTGCTTTAATCAATAAAAAGTTTCCTTTACTTCTTTATACAAATACTGATGTACTAGTTTATCAACTCTTGCTTTTCCTGTAAAACAATGGGTTAATGCAGTTTTCACACGCATCTGGTTATGTTGGTGTTATAAATAGTATCTAAATACAAATAAGATTTCCTTTATAGCCTTAAAAACATTTCATCAAGTTATTTACTAAACACACACATATTATTTTTTTAACAAATGCCATTTTGCTAAACAAGTACACTTTACAATTTAAAACTTTCATATGAATTGCTGTTCTTCGTTTCAAAGATTAGAACAGCTTTCCTGTCCAAACTCGATAAGAAGTGTCCTGGTCTGGGATCCACAGACAAATTCAATTTTTAGAGAGAGTATTACCAATGATTTTTTTATCACATCTTTATGATATTTATATACATTTAAACTTTTGACAACATAAAACAAACCAAACAAACCACAACAGGACAAACAACACAAAACAGACAGACAAAACAATTTTTGTTGGGATGATAAAACCATAGCTTAGGTGAAAAAAATTCTGTTGATGGTAATGAGGCCTCATTGTCTTTCAGGCACCTTTGCTATTAGATTGAATCTTACACTATGGTTTCTGCAAACAACCCCACGCAAACATGCCAAGGAAAACTCCTTGCAATAAAATATTGTTCATCTTTACACATTTACAATGCTGACATGCAGGAACAATGCACAATTCTTGCGGTGTTTTTCTTGTATACATACATATATTAAGTGACAAGAGTTATTTACATTTATTTTACTATTTTCAATGGTTCATTGCTCCATTTTGGAAATTGGCATTGGGACCTTTACAATTTTTTCCCAGATGTGAGATCAAGGGATGCCAATACCTTTGCTACACTTTAACCAAATTGTCATTTTAAAATATTTTTTCCTTTTTAGAAGGAGAATTTTCCCCCCTGAATTTTTATTTAAAAATCTTTTTTCCACATCTTTATTGCTGGGACATAATAAAATATTTAAGGTATTTAGATACAACAATACTATTGTTCCCATGAATATCAATTCCAAATTACACCAGCACTTTTGTGCCAAGGAAATAACCTAAATATTAGCCAAATTCAGTATTAAAAATCATTTTACCCCTCCTGCTATAGCTGCTGGAACTTCAAAGTATTTTGTTATACCAGGAGCTGTAACATTTGTTACTGAATTTAAAGCTCTGAAGTTTGTCAGTTTTGAGGTTTGCCCTCAAAACAGACCAAAATTAGGAAACTATACACCTTAAACATCTATACTCTCATTTCCTAAGTTAAACTACCTATTATAACTCATAGTAGATAGTTTATTTCAGCCTCTAGTTAATATTTACACTGCCTTTGTGGGGGAGAAAGTTTGATTTCTCATTTAAAACACACACCTGTATCCTACCACATGTAATTCTTTCTGCCTGAGCCTTAAGAAATGCCTTCATTTACTTGTCTTGATTAACTCCATCAATTACAGTAAGAGCCTTCATAGCTAACACTGAGTTTTTAGAACCATCTTTTTTGTCTTAATAAGCTGTTAACACTTTCCTCTCTAAAAGATTCACACTATTTCTGGAAAGGGAGGAGAGGTAAAAAAAAACAAACTCTTTCTTACCCCTTTACCAATGAGATTACAGATATTTACACTTCCAGATATTTCTTGGCCTTGCAATACACACACACAGCAAACATATCACACTGCTCACATTCTCTATTTTGCACCAACACCTTAGCAGTCTTTAAGAAGCCACTCACTCGTTGGGCTCCTTAGGCTCTATTTCTGTTACAAACATTCACACAGTTTCCAGTACGGGTTAATTTTCTTTGCTACTGACTTCTTATGGGACCAGCAAGAGAAGGTATTTTACTTAACCACCTTGAACACTCTCAGATCAAGTTACAACTCTTTTTCAAGGTTGCTATATTTCTTTCTGCTACAAAGCAATTATTTCTAAAATGTCATTCTCACACTCTCCTCTGCTCTCGTCTCGATGTGGCACCAAGGTGTATTTCTGCCACACGTCTCTTTTCCTTGATCTTCATCAAAGGTTTTTCTGTTGGGGTATGCTCCCCCTAGCCTTTTCTCAATGAAGGGTAACCCACAAGGCGGTGGGAGCTAGGGTTTTAAGGCACCCTATATTTGCCCCTGCCCATTCCCCAGGGTGATTATTATGCAGCATTTTGCAGAAACTACCCTGCTACGGGTAGCTCCACCACACTGGCCGCACCCAAGAGGGTAGCAGTTTCAAGTCATACCCAGGACCAAACTCTCTTGCTCTGAACTTACCTAACTTCCAGGTTTCCTTTCCTTTCCCAAATCTTAACCATATCCTTTCTGGTCTACAGGCTTCACAATTCATTCTCATCAGTGGTCCCTTTCTTGTCTTGCTCTTTGCAAACCAACACATCCAGCAAATCTTGATCTTTCTCTCACAGCTTGTCAGTTCCTACAACACACACACAAGCCAGCAAGCTTTGTTCTAGGACCAAGAAATCTCCCTCTGAAAGATTGCGTGTGATGGATTACATACCACACACAATCCCTTTGGAGAAGCTCTTCCTACCTCTAAAACCAAGCCCCCAAACCATGCACCCCTACAGAAAAGCAAAACAAAACTATCTCTGATAACCTCACTCTTCCTTTCTCTGCCCAGAGTAACTTCTGGGCACTGATCTCTGTTTACACAGCTGTACCCTGATGTTTCCCAAAACAAGATGTTACACTCCTATAACAATCTTTTTTAGGCTCTTCACTGTTCCTGGACAGGGGGAGAGAACCAAGTTTCTCTTCTCACTTCCAATCACAAATTCTTTGCCACTGCCTGGGCAGATGCCTAGTAACATACCTTGTCTCTTTTTGTACCACCTGCTGCCTCTATTCTCCAGTGCATGTGGGATCCTGAAGTATCTGTCTCACATTCCTCTGTCTCTGATCTTTCTGAAGCTGCACCGCCTGAGTAACATTCTACCTTTCCATAACCTGCACTTGTAACCTACACCTTACAGACCCCACAGCAAACATGCAAGACTGCTCTTGTAACCATCTGCAAAAGACTGTAACCCTTCCCAAAGACCTTAAAGTCAAAAGACCCTGTCCTATTCATTAACACAACTTTTCCAGCACAGAGATGATGACTTTCTCTGCTCTCTAGCTTCCTATTGCAAACACAACAGGAGGTTCTTACTTAATCCCAAGCCAACCACAGCACATACCCATGTCCACTACACTGCCTGACCCAAAAAAACAAAGTCTCCTCATCAGCAGTAACAAATAACATCTCCTGCACAACACGTACAACCCTAGTCAATTACCTTACATCTGTACCTTACTACAAATCTTAGCTAACCCCTTTAGACCAGATTACTCTGCATCAACAAATTCCCTGATCGGTCAGGTTACTACCCTTGTGTCCTGGTGGAGTGGGCAATTGTTGCAGTGAATTTTAGGAACCAACCCCTATACCTTTGTTCCGGGCGAGCATAACCCTCAAACTGACCACAATACCTGCCAGTTGATAATAGGCAAGTTTGTGGATATAGAGCAATAACAAAAAGCAACAATACAAACAATCAAACAATTCTATATCTACCAATCCTAGGACTGTCATCAGAATCAAGGTACATCTGGCCAGGATGCAATCTTCACTTCTGAGGCTCTTCCTTAGGTGTCAATAGTCTGGAGGTGGGATTCTGAGGCCTACAGCCCCCCTCCAGTGGGCTACACGAGACAGGCTACTGGAATGCAACAGGTTTGTTGCGGGTAGGTCTTGCTTGACCAGTCTCATTTCCTTCTACGACCAGGTGACCTATCACCTGGACAAGGAAGAAGAGACTGATGTCATATATCTGGACTTCAAAAAAGCCTTTGATCTGGTATCCGACAATCACCTCTTCGCAAAACTGTCCAATTGTGGCCTTGGGTCCACCACGATCCGCTGGCTGGGAAATTGGCTCTGTGGTCAGACCAAGAGGGTAGGAATTGATGGCAGTCACTCATCAAGATGTCCTGTGACCAGTGGGGTCCCCCAAGGCTCTGTCCTTGGACCCATATTGTTCAACATCTTCATCAATGATGTGGACATTGGAGACAGGAGCGGACTGGCCAAGTTCGCCGATGACACCAAACTACGGGGAAAAGCATCCACACCAGAAGACAGGTGGGTGATCCAGGCTGACCTGGACAGGCTCAGGAAATGGGCGGATAAGAACCTGATGGTGTTTAATACTGAAAAATGCAAGGTTCTCCTCCACCTTGGGAAGAAAAACCTGCAGCATCCTTATAGGCTCGGCAGTGCTACGCTGGCTAGCAGTACGGAAGAAAGACACTTTGGGGTCAGCATTGACCACAAGATGAACATGAGCCTGCAATGCGATGCTGCAGCTACTAAAGTGACCAAAACACTGGCTTGCATCCATAGATGCTTCTCAAGCAAAT
>NW_017728886.1:223809996-223811086 GCF_001723895.1 Crocodylus porosus
AAATTGGATGCTTATCTTGCTGGGATCCTATGACCCCAGCTGACTTCATGCCCTTTGGGTCAGGGGCTGGACTCAATGATCTTCCGAGGTCCCTTCCAGCCCTAATGTCTATGAAATCTATGCTCTCTGTCCGTGGCAACCATGGGGACCATCTCCATGGAATGGGGACAGGGACCCTCAAGTCTTTGTTTTTGTCTTTTGCATAACAGCCATCTGCAAAGTTTCAACAGACAGCTGACACTAAGGATTTTTTAACTGCTTAACCTGTTTCTCTAGATCAGGGTTTGGCAATCAATGGCACACATGCCCTACGTGGCACGCAGCGTGGTTTTTATTAGCATGTGGGCTGCTTCCCACCCCAAGGGGCATACCCAGATAGAGCAGCACATGGCTGCCTGGGAACAGCCTTGTGCTGCTGCCGACCCCTATGTTAGCTAGCATACCCAGGCCTTGCAATACACACCGGCCAGGTAAGAGCCACTGGCCCCAACCCTAGAGTTGCCTGCCGTAGGCCCCATCCCTGGCCACCTCTGCACCCTGATGGCCCCCGCCCCAACCCCGTGCTGCCGGCAGGCCCCAGCTGGCACCATCACCGCTGTGGGCCCCATCCCTACGCGTGGCCACGTGCTGCCAGTGGCCTGGCCCTAGCCAGCACCAGCACTGCTCCGGGCCCTGACCCAGAGCCAGCTCTGGGCCGGGGCCGTCTGCAGTGCCAGGATGGGGCTGGGGCCCTGGCCCTGGCCCTGGCCCTATCCTGGTGCTGCCGGTGGGCCCAGCCATGTGTTGCCAGCGGACCGGGCCCTGGATGGCATTTCCACCACCGCTGCCTGCCCCAGCCTAGCGCCACTGCTGGGCCAGGGCCATCTGCAGTGCCGGGATGAGGCTGGGGCTTGGGCCCATCTAGATGCTGCAGACAGCCCCAGCCCCAGCCCCATCCTGGTGCTGCTGACGGGCACAGCCCCAGCTGGCACCTCTACTGCCGCTGCTGGGCTGAGGCCGTCTGCAGTGCCGGGATGAGGCTGGGGCTTGGGCCTGTGGACCTGTGCAGGCCCCAGCCCTAACCCAGCACTGCCAGCCGGCCTGGCCCTGG
>NW_017728886.1:223811981-223820301 GCF_001723895.1 Crocodylus porosus
TGGTTAGTGTGCAGCTGAATGATGAGCAGCCAAGGTGGGGATGGGGTGGGGATGGAGCACTGCTGCCTCCCAGGAGCAGGGCCAGGGCAGAGCAGGGAAGCTCACCAGGCTGGGGTGAGGGCAGCGGTGCCTTTCTGTAGGGCAGGGAAGCTCACTGGGCTGGTGTGTGGCAGCAACGGCCAAGCTTCCCCACCCTGCAGAGGGGTGCTGATGCCCTCACCCAACCCCAGCCCTGCTCCTGGGAAGTGGCGACGCTCTGTCCCTGCCTGCCCAAGCATACCCCCTAGGACTGGCCCAAGTCCCTGGCTGACAACCCCTGATTCACACTGGTTTTGCTTTATTTGCAGCAGTTAGTGAAAAGTTAGTAGGAGTTTGTATGGTTAATGAAAATAGCAACCTGACTGCGTGACATTCAGTTAGGTGTTTTCCTCTTGAACATAGAAATAAAGCATATCCTTGATGAATATAAACATCTATATCTCCAGGAAGTATGGGACTTTCCATTGTATATGTGTTTCTGCATTAGGCAATTGATATAAACAGGTCTGGTGGAAACGGGTTTTTTTGAGGCAACAGACTTTCTTGCCCAATTTATCTTGAAAAAGGCAATACTTAGTATTTAAGCTGAATAAAGTACAAATCAGACACATAGAAAGGACAAGCATGTCAGTTTTCATTGGCCAAATCATTGGTAACACCTAAGGTTTAGATAAACAGAAGTGATTCCTTTGTAAAAATAACACAAGCATTTACTATGAATCTTCTAGTCATTACCTAAATCATGAAAGATTCCAAACATGTATTTATTTTATGTGGCTGCTCACCACCCTGACACCTGACTATTTAACCAATTTGATCCATAATTCATGAGGCACATACATTCATTTCGGTAAAACATCACCATACTGGCACAATGAAATGATAACAGCACATGGCAGGTGGAGTAGTGCAGCTTAAAAGCAAAGTTATTTTTTCCTGATTCCTATGAACTGTTAAATGGTGTTATGTTTAGAAACTTTGCTTTGGATAAAATGACTCCACTCCTGGCCAGTCATCTTGACTGTCTGTCTTCAGGTTCTCACTACTCTGCCCTTCAGTGGCTGACAAAGTCGATGATTGGTCAAGATGGGACAAGGTGTTTCACCTTCAGCAGAAGATAGGATGCTCCGGAACTGGGCCAGCTAAGAGGAAGGAAAAAGATATGTTTGACTTCAAACTTAAATATGGTAGGTTAGAAAGAAAAAAATGGTATTTCCTAGGCTGGTTTCACACTTAATAGAATAATGTGTGCATAAAATTGTTATTAAGCAGTGTTGAATCAGGACATGTGTTTACTGATCATATTATGATGACATGGCAATTTATTATTTATTATCACATTTGTCCCTAGCAATTCCAATAATCTTGATCAGCTGTTGGTTGACCAGCAAGACAATTGCTGTCCAGCAAACAGTCTAACAAAATATTTAGAAAAAAAGTAAGTTTTTATTCATTCCTCCTCTGTAATGTCTTATTTTTAAAACATGTCTAATTTTTAGTTAAATCATAGAAGTATGCTGTAAAATTTAACTTCCAAGAGAACTATTTTAATGCTAACTTGGCTTTTAAAAACCTTATTTAAAATGCTTGTTTGTTCCTAAATGCTGTTGATTAGACACGTTAATGGACAGTTTATAATCCCTTAAATAAATGTAAAGGTTCTTGATGGTAAATTATCTTGTAGAGATGCAGTACTTTTTATTTAAAAAAATCCAAGAGCACTTTACAAACCGGTGTACATACTGAGATACAACCACCTCTAGAATGACAGGTGCCAATTCAGAAGCAGAAAAGAGTTCTATGCAAAAATTTAGGACAGGGGTGGAAAATACCTTACTTGGATGAGATTTTTCCCTAGACCTATAACATAGAGAGTGATAAGCATCCTTCAGCATAACATCCTTAAACTATTACATAAACATTAATGGAGTGTTTTCCCCTGGTTATAAACTTCTATAGGGTAGATTAGAAATCCTATAATAAAGGATCTCACTGTTACAAAAAGATTTACAGAACAACTTACACAGGGGCTTATTATATTTTAATATAACCTCCTTCAATTCAAGATCTTTCCATATGCCTTTTTTATCAGGAGAATTACAGCAGGCATTTCTCTCAAAGGACCTCTTCACAGTGGCGTTTATTTCCTACTTCAATCTGAAATAGCCTAAATCCAGTAACCTTAGGGCAGGCTGCAAAGTCCACCTGCTTGAGTAAATGAAGGCTGGAAGAGTGACTTTTGTTTTGAAAGACATAAAGTTTTATGGGAACTGAGATAAGAAAATTGCAGTTTTGTGGACTGGCAGAGAAAGGCAATTGGTTGGTTATTTCAGACTCTCTCTGTTGGACTTTTTAAAATATCTGATGCTTCAGAAAACCTAAAACGTGTGTGACCTTAACGACATTAGTAGTCTCATCTTGCCTTTGCTGAATTAAAGTTTTAATGATCCATCAAATGCTATTTTAGTGCTTGATCTAGGCAATCTTTCATGGTTTTATGCTGAAAATAAGATGGACACCATAAATAATAAAATGATACTGTCTTTCAGTTTCTGTGTGAAAAAATATTTTTGTTTACTTCACAGTACTATACCTGCTCTGAGCTGATGGAAATAGGTTCCTTAAAGATAATCCAGATAACACTCTCGTAAAGAGGAGGATGAGTCAGAGAGCCATTGTAGGTCCAGTAGTCCATGGATTTAGGAAGTAGTGTTGATGGGTCAAAATTAGTGAATGGAGCTTGTTTGCCCTAGAAAGATGCATTTAATTTAATGAGAATGATAGATAAAATGCCCATAATAAGATTTTACTTGTTCAGCCTTACTTGCATAATTTATTTATTTTTCTAAGTCAGAATAAAGTAAGAGTCATTTGAATATATTAGTATTCTCTTATAGGCTTCATCATACAGGTTCTGAATCTATAGTTTTCATCTAGCAAAGCACAGAAGCGTATAATTTAAGCCTTTGAAACCATATTGAAGTTAATAAAACAGCACATATTCTCAAATACTTTGTGAATTCAGGCTCAAGGATTTTCATTCCTTGTGAGATCAGTCCCACCACCTTCTGCAAATCCTGTAGGATTTACATCCTGTGTATAATACAAAAATTCATATTCTAAATTTACTTAAGCATTTGGTGAGCTCTCCAAATTCTCACTAAGCATTTGGAGAGTGTATATATCTTCAATTAAACTAAAGAGTTGAGGCAAAATTTAGTCCAGTCCATGCTTGGATATTCTGGTGATGGCTGCTAGACCTAAACTTTAGATGGATGCATATGTAGAAGAGCTGAAAGGTAGAGGATAGGTATCCCAATCAGGTGTTCTGCCCACCACCATCATCTGTCTTGTCTGGATTCAGTGCTCTTACCATTTTGTAGCAAGCCTTTGGTAGGTTGCAGGATTGAGCTCTGATACTGTAAATTAGTTTTCTGAAAACATTTAAAAGGTCATGATGCAAGTGTCAAGGCCTATATTTAGGAGATCATATTGGTCCTGAATGAACTGCTAAAGTGGGCAATACCCCTCTGCTTCTAGAGAGGACTTACTAGATTCTACCCCAGGCTCTCTCTGTGACCATGGTGCACTGTGACCATGCAATAATGATATTTACCTTGGTCTTTACCGCACCTAAAGCCTTTACAATTTCCTGTAGTTTGTCATTGGGAGGACCAACCTGTAAAAATAAAAATAGCAATAAAAATGTTAAATCATAAATGTTTAACATTTATTTTGTCCTAACATAGCACCTCCCAGATAAGGATCTGAATATGCTTCACAAATATTATTTGGTTTATCCCTACAACCCCACTTAGAGAAAATTTAGTTTGAGAAAGAAATATTTACCCTGCAAATAGTCACACTGAAATCAATGGTGCTACTTAGCAAAGTAAAGTTCTTCTTAATGCAAGTAATAGTGGAAGAATTTGGCTATAATTGATCATTTATCTGACATGCATATTCTCTTACTCTGCAGGAAAATCAGAGTTTCCTCAAACATACTCTTTCTTTGAAGGCATACAGTAACATGTTTTTACCCATTCAGTTTAACTAGCTGGGGATCGAACTAGATGACTTTTTGAGGTACCTTCTGGCCCTACTTCTCTGTATTTCTATGATATGGACTGATTATGAATCCATATATTATTATAGGTTACTCAGCATTTGTGCTGTGTTAATTTTTTTGTGAGAGTCAGATTTTGTCACATGGTATTATTTTTACACTTCTCACATGAATTCCTGTGCACAAGTTTTTCACGTGTGTATTCCAGTAATATTTGTAAGTGTGACCTTGAAATTTATGTTTGCTACAGTTCATAACAGCAGAAGTTGATCTCACAAAGCTGTGTGAAAAACAAGTGAAGAGATGATTAAGGTAAAATGTGACTGAATGTTCCCAGCATTTGTTAATATTAGCCTAGCTATACCTTATTATTACACACTTTCTACAGGTGAATGAACTAACAGCAGTTGAGTACAAGTAATTTGCCCAAGGTCATATAAAAAAATATGAGCAGAACTCATGTCTTCTGATGCCTCATTTTGTCCCTAAGGCAAAGAACATACTTTCTCCCTTAAACTCTCTCTATAAAATTACTGTTCAGCTTCTTGTATTTTTTTTTCCTTTTTAGTTTATTTATGATTTTCTTAAATTTAAGTTTAGTTACAGGCATCAATTCCACAATACCATCCCACTGACTGGAAGAGAACATTTTACAGAAATACATATTGACATAACCCTATGGCGAAAATTGTAGGCAGGAGGTAGGGTAGAGGTGCACTTTATAGACTAATTGAATCAGAGATGCATAAGGTTTCATGAGCAACAAAAGCTTATATAGCTCTGATTTAGCTAGTTTATAAGGTGAACTTCTACCCTGCCTTCTGCAACATGGCTAACTACCTGTCTCTGCAAAAACTATAGGTAGGTAGTTATAGCTGCAGTAAAACAATGGTGATGGGGAACAGATCAAAGGTTCAGACATAAAATCAGAAGCAGTCTTCCCAAGTGTTCAGCAAAATAAATTTGTATTTGATCCAACACATCCTGGTACAATATGTTTGCACATGACATGACTTTTTAAACTATTTTTAACAACCAACCAGGGGTTCAAAACATAATACCAGTAAGCATGTGTATAAGGGGTTTTGTGTGGATAGGTTTTTGGGGAAAAACAAATGCAGTGACACGGACAAAGATTAGATGGCAGACATGTTCAGGGACAGTCAGAAGGAGTGCGTCTCAGTTCAAGTAGGTGCTACTTCTCTAGTCCTCTTTGAACAGATCTTAGTATTTTGATAAGATGGGAAATAAAGCAATTTTTTAAAGGAGGGGCAGGGGGAGGAGAGGAAAAGTGTCTTCTGTATGCCATGTAACTCACCTTCAGAAAAACAGTGACAATTGCCAAACCATCTGGCTTATCTGAAGCCTCAGCTATGCTTGAATATTTATCTGAATTCCAGTGAACCAGATGAAGCTAAAAAGCAATTGACAGAAGTATATTTTTTCAATTTTCCTTACAGATAAATATTGTCCAAAGCCCACAGACCATAGATACATTCTTAGCCCCCAGTCCTGCAACTGGCAATTGACTCAAACTGCTCCACCAGTCTCGTGCCTGACTGACTTTAGCATGTGATTTGCCCAGGAACTGTCAATGACAGGCCTGCTGGCTAATATTGTAAGATGCAAAGCTGCACAATTTTCCTAAAAGCAAATTTGGGAGAAACTATAACTTACAAATAGAGTGGGTATTTATCTAACCCAGTGATTCTCAGTCAGGGTGCTGTGGTGCTCTCAGCTGCTTTGAGATCCTTTCAAGGGTGCCATGGGGTAGCATGCAAGGTTAGCATTGTTAGGTGTGCAAACATGAGAAACCCAGATCTTTTCAATATGAATTCATACTGTTAAAAGCATTTTGCCTTGTTGTTGGCTATCTGAGTTCTTTGCAGCAGCAGAATTTTGTAGGGCAACAGAAGCAGACATTTCAGTGACTGTTCAACTTTAACCATTTTGAATAAAGAAGGGATTTATGGCATCTTTTGTTCAACCTAAGAATTAGCCTATTATATCTTCTGTTTTACTCCTTAGACTTGATGGAGATGTGTTTGGGAGTATGTACCCCTTGGAAATCATACAATTCTTAATTGTCATTAAGTTGTTCCTTGAAAATGACTAATGTATATTACATTTAGAAATTCCTTAGCCACTATTTAAATATAAAGTTGTAGTATATATACCACATATAAATGGTATAGAGTATTGAATCGAAAGATGACAGCTTTTAAAAAATGAAAATTTTGGATCAATAAGGGACAAAGCATGGAAATGATCATACTGCACACATTCTGTTTAAAAGACTGTGGTTTAAAGGAGAAAAAAATGTGATTTTCCCTGCCATGGCTAAACTGCAGTCTTTCCAACTACAGTGGCTTTATTGTTTTGAGTATTTTAAACACCCAAAACAATCTATAATAAAGATTTGTACTGGTGTTTCCCTCAAACACAATCCAAGTGTGTTATCTAGTTGTAGCAGGAATTCTAAAGGGACACCCCCTTTTGTATCTTGTCTGCATAAAATGAGATAGCTCTATAACAGCAACAGTGGAAAATTTTGCATTTCCAAACAAAATTGGAAAGGAAAACTCTGTTAATTTTGTAAGGCAATGCCTAAACTACAGATACACCAGATTGTATCATTACATTCACATGCAATAATGTTCCTAAAATCTAAATAGTAGCTAAAGATAGTTACATTGATTTGTTTTTGACATGTTCATAAGACACTGGAAAGCAACTGCAAGCAGTTAGCTTAGGAGCAGCCTTTATTTCTTTATTATTTCTGTTAACTGAAGGTAATATATCTGACAGCACTTAAAAGCCCTATTAACTGCATCTTTTTATAAACACTTTCTTTCCCTATTTTCTTCTGATTTTCTTTTCTGTCTCCTAGAAGAGGAAAAGCACAATATACAGGTCCCAATTTTAGTGGAGCTGTGGGTGATCAGACCCTCTAATAACCTGCCAGATTAGGGGTTGATTCTGTAAACAGCTATGTGTATGACTAACTTTGCTCATGTAGGTAGCCTCATTGACATTGTGGGACTACTCACAAGACTAAAAGTCTATACTTGTGTGTTTTCAGCAATCAACTGTTTTTAGGCGCTTAAATATAGATTTATATGGTCTAAATTTAGGCACCCAAATTGTAGAGATTGGTCTCAAATCCTAATTTACGTTGCAAAATATGTACAAAAGGCACAGATTATTTCTTGCACAAATGGATGCATTTACATGAGCAATAAATAAAGATGCAGATTTCACATAGAGTTTGGCATGTGCATATGCATTGTGGTTTGTTCTGTGGGTGAAATTGATTACTCAGTCTTTGAAAATGTGACCTTGACTTTTCTTTCATTGACTCTACCTCTGATGCAAATTTTGCTCCATCCACTGCGTGCTCAGAACCATGATCATCAACTGGGCCCCAGTGAAAGTGAAACTGACGCAGCCTGTAGCTTCCAGTCAAGGGTCCACCAGTCACCACTGCAAACAAATAAAATAACTCGTTATAATCAAATTCAAATGCAGTAAAGTGATTGCAACATGGAAACACTTCTCTGCTAAACACTGCTAAATTGGAACTATTGATAGACAATTTCAACCCATAATTTTCATCATAAAGAATTTTGTATTGTTAAAACCTTAGAAATGAAAAATTCCTAATATGTATTCCTGAATGTAATTACAATAAATCAGTATTCTGCCCAGATTCAGCTAAAAAAATTACATCAAATAATTGTAAACAGAGATTATATTTGGAGAGAAAAAGAGAAAACAAAAGGAAAGAAGAATACTTTGTAGCAGCAGTTTATTAAATACAGAACTAGGATCCAAGTAGAAAGGGGTGGAAAAGTCTTATTAGATCATTGAGTCCATTCCTTCTTAGGGGAGAGGTATTTCATCACCGGAGGATGTGTGAAACAAGATGAGAGTTGATCTTGAAATCGCCTTTCTGTGCAAGAAAAGACAATTGTGTGTCGAAAATATTCTCTGAGTCTTGCTTTTATTCTGGTAAGAGTTTGCAGGTGAGTCTAAATGTCAATGTAACTGATGATGTAGGTCACCAAAAGTGATGCTCTAACTACTAATATGCAAAGGTATAATACTAAGTCTGGCTGATATGGATTTGCATATGCATACACATGTTGTTAAGAATCATGTGCCTGATGATTTAAGCAAGGCAGAGTATTTTAACTCAAAACCAGCAAATCTTTT
>NW_017728886.1:223820424-223823585 GCF_001723895.1 Crocodylus porosus
ACCACCCAATACCAAAAAGAATCTGCTCAATATAGACCTCCTATGGAGGACATATCAGAGACAATTACCCTGGGGACGTGGCTGCGACTATGACCGTGATCCTGGATAAAGACTAGCCATAGCAGCTGCCTGCCCTAATTCACTCCATCCTCATATTCGACTCTAAGATGGTGACAGTGGGAGAAAATCCCCATGGTCCCATCCAAAATCAGCCTCAGTTTTTCTTGCATGAGGAACTCCCTCAACACATGGGTTCAATGTTAGCAAATATAGACCAAGTGAGTAGTTGGAAAAAAGTTCTTAGCAAGCTTTCAGGTGGAATCACCCTTTGTCAGGCATAGGGAGCCTTTGCTGTTCTGAGACTCCAAGGAGAGGGTGGGTGATTGCCCCCGAAAGCTTGCAAAGAACTTGTTTCCAACTACTCACTTGGTCTAATAAAAGATATCACATCTACCCAAAGAACCCTGCCTGCCTTTAAAAATGGAACACTTGGCAATGCATCATAATTTTAAATTGAAATATTTGAGATCCTCCAGGATGTATAAAGTGACAGTACCGCATACAAAATTAATGACACACTTGAATGGATATTTATGCTTCTGAAAATCCATTTCACTACTGGGTGACAGCCAGAAGTTCACTCCCAGGACAAGCCACTGGTGCTGAGCGTAAGTTAACCCTTCTGTCTCCTTTTTTGCTGCAGAATGTCAGCTTTGGCATCAGCTTCCACATTAACCCTGCAGCAGCAGCGTATCCTGTTATGCCTCTGCTGCCCAGGGCATGGAACTATCCAGATACACCTCTGATCCATTTACCTTTGTTTTCAATGGGAATTAATAAAAAAAACAAAACATCATTAACCTGATTGATTATCCTTGTCTTCAAAATTCACATGGAAGGAGTGTCCAACATTGATGATTTCTTTACATGTGCCTGCATTCCAAGTGATCTGGAGACGCCCTAGAGATGGGTCTTTTTTCACTTCTTTGGTTTTGATATCAATAGGAGACTGATGATCTCCGCTGGCAATAGGGTATAATTGGTGCCATTGGTCAGGTCCTAGACAAACATAAATACATGTATTTAATTTTTAACAGCCACTTTAGTTCCTGAGTGTTAATACTGAATTATGACATCATCCCTGGGTATGGCAGGTATAAGTAATAAATTAAATCATTTTAAATTGTCACATACAGAATTTTGCATGGCTAGACAAATCCCTCATATCTCCTTTTATGTAAAAGAAAAGAAAACCTCTGCCAGTATAATAAATTTGCTGTTAAGGAAACTTATCCTTACCATTTCTGCCCTCATAACCCCAGTTCAGAGTTGCCATGGTCTTTTGCTTGTGAGATCTTGTCTTCTTCACAATTTGGTGGTTCTGATAATAGGTGATTCTGCAGTGAGATCAGTGCTTCACCTTACTGCAGAATTTCTGCTATAAACAGTCTAGGGATTTATAGACATGACCACATGATAGACACGACAGTATATTTTTAAGAGGCCTTTATTGCTGTCATGAGATCTCAGAATGATATGAGAAGCCATAATAAAAAGGAAAGATTGTAAAAAGGAAAAAAAGAAGTTGGCATTTTATTATATGA
The DNA here is from genome assembly GCF_001723895.1 of Crocodylus porosus. Classification (NCBI taxonomy): domain Eukaryota; kingdom Metazoa; phylum Chordata; order Crocodylia; family Crocodylidae; genus Crocodylus; species Crocodylus porosus. Next base: position 223,822,029 of record NW_017728886.1, read on the forward strand.
ATTGTGATTCACTGAGGATAGTGAATTAAATAGCGGCAAAGTTGGATAGGATTTTTAAAACTGAAGATTTTATTTGTTCAAATGTTGACAAAGGTTATGTTTACCATAACCATAAACATCCAGAACTAAAATCTGCTTTTAGGTATGACGGTGCAATTTGCAACTTGCATTGAATTCAGTGGATGCTCAAAACTTTTGAAAATCCAGGTCACTTATTCAGGTATTTTAAATATGGATGCATGAGCCTAATTGTGAGCACTCATATTTAAGAACTCTAGCTTTAGTATTTTTGCAAAATAAATAGCAGAAACTTAATTTTTTAGGATACATTTCTTAATGACCATTTCAAATACAGGCTTAATGTTTTTAACAGCAGTGTTCTTCTAAATAATAATTCAGTTCCAAATATACACGTCTCAGGGTCTGCAAACACAGGAGAATGTATAAGGTTTGAGGCAGATTTTCCTGGGAGCAATACTAAATTCAGTCTTCCACAGCAGCATAAAGTGGGGCGGGGGCAGACTCCACAAACAGATCCTCAGAGATCCATGATTTTTTTTCTGCAGGAGGCAATATCTTAAATTACAAATATATTTTTAACAATAACCTATAAATATTTATCTCAGGCATTAATCTAGGCATTCCAGCCCCAAATCATGAATATAGCTCTATTTGGGGCCACATTTAAGCACATGATTAAAGTTAAGCATGTGTTTAAGTACTGTCCTGAAAAGGGCCTATATCACTATTTATCCAGTAATTTCAGGTGCATTAAGTATGATGACATCCTCCCCGCTCCCCATAACAATGTATGTTGGTCTGATCCTGCTATATCAATGGGATTTTACTTGGGTAAAACCTGAAAAGCAGGTCTTTAAACGCTTAGTAGTAGGACTCCATTTATAAGACCTTGCACTTTTCAAACTCTGCAATAAAATTTAATATTTTTGCTAATATCTCTGTATGTATCTACTTTAATTGAAAATAGGAAATCAAGCCAATAATTATTCCAATATAAAATAAGGTACAATTCATACTGTTTAAATACTGCCCTGTCATCCTGAGTTGCAAAAATGCGAACCTGTTTACATTTTCCTGTTATTTCTGACATTTTTTTCTTAGTAGTAAATTGCTATCAGCATCATACAGACATATGCAGCTGAAGAAAGGAATTGAAGATACTGCCATGTTGCCGTCATTTCTTATCCTTTGGCATTTGTCCTGTTGATTCCTGTAAATGTACAGCATATTGTGATACATGTCTTGCGTCTGGTCGACAATTTCCAAACAAAACAGCTATTCACCAGAAAACACTGATTTGTGGAAACTAAAATATTTCAGTTTCAGAACGATATCAGTGAAACTTCTGCCAGAATGAGGGCATTTACCCAACTGACTTCCTGTCTGCTCATTCAGCAGGCAACTAAGAAGATTAATTTTTTGCCCTACCACAGAATTTCTTCCTTAGATAGTTTCATAGTTTCTAGGGTCGGAAGGGACCTGAGTAGATCATCTAGTCCGACCCCCTGCCATGGCAGGAAAGAGTACTGGGGTCAA
>NW_017728886.1:223824140-223827826 GCF_001723895.1 Crocodylus porosus
CTTGTAACCTGTCTAGGTCTGATTGCAGCCTATCCCTCCCTTCTAGCGTGCCCACATCCCCCCACATCTTAGTGTCATCAGCAAATTTGAACATGGTGCTTTTTACCCCCTCATCCAAGTCACTGATGAAGATGTTGAACAGTGTGGGCCCGAGGACCAAGCCCTTGGGGACCCCACTGCCCACATCCCTCCAGGTCGAGGGGCCCCTCAAGAGACCCTGGCAAGGAAGGTTGCTCCAAGGCCAGGGCCACCAGGAATATCAGACCACCTGTCACAGAGTCTGGAAGCTTGGGAATGCCAGCTTTAGCTACCTTACTGGGGCATCCCAAGGCCCTGAAAACCAGGGGCCCTTCAGCCTTTTAGACTCCTTGAAAAGGAGTATAGACCCTGCCAGCTTGGAAACTGCTGTCAGGATCTTTTTGACACAAAAGATCAAAAAAGAGCATGCAAGCCTTAATAAACCTTCTTGAGATTGGGAATGGCGGCCTTGGTTGTCCCAACTTCTTGCAGTTTGTGCTATAACACTGCAGCAGAAAGCCTGGCAGCTCTGAAAACAACAGTTCACGCTGGGGTTCTCAGGTCTTTCATGCTCTCAGCTGCAGGGCCAAGAGACCGGCATCCTCATCTTCATACTTCCAGTCCCCTGACAGTTCGTTCGTGCTAATGGGGAGCCAGGAGGGTAGAAGTTCTGAGATCTTTAGCTGAGCTCAAGCCTCAGGACATAGGCTCCCAGGCTCATTCTGATTTTAAATTCCTTAAATAAAATGTTTTGGTTTTTCATAACAAATGTGCAGTACAGTTCCTCCTCCATGGGAAATGATGAAATTCTACTTATGTCAATTCTGTGTCAAAATAAAACCTGTTTTTCAGAGATTTGGAATTTTCCACAGCATGGAAAGTTGAGCTCTTGAACAGCTTTAGTGTCAATAGTATTCCCTTAAAATAACTCAGAAAAAGTTTCTTTACTTCCATTCTAACCACAGCTTTGGTGTTGAAATCTGCGTGACATAGTCAGGCAAACTGTGAGTGTATCAAGTCTGATACTGCCTTTAATGCAGCTCAACTGTTTGCTGAAGTAGCCAGCAAGAATCAGATGCATAGAAAAACTATAACAAAGCCACTGTATCAGTGTTCAAGAGCACAAGTCCTGCTAATAGTCTGCTAAACAAGTGAAAAAAGCAAAACACCAACATTGATAATATTGTTCCACAAGGAGTTCTGAAATTCATTCAGAACTTCTCATTTGTACTGAATGAATTTGTGTAATAGGCCTTCTGCTCAAATAGACTATCAGGACAATACATTGTCCTAATATTGTGTAATGCTTTAATGCATAATTGAAAAAAACAAAAGATTAAGAATAATGTCCCAAAGAAACATAAATCCTTCCCTATTTGAATGATACCAGAGGAATATAATCTAGAAAAGCATGTTACAGTATCTTTTATTTCATCAGATAATTGATGACAGTTTTCTGGCTATGAAAACTATTTTTTCTCTGCGAGGTGAGCATGGCACAGACCCAGAAAAAATATCCCTTTGGCAGGGCAGCCAGATTTCAGAGCTATGACCTTTTAGTGTCTCATCTGCCAACCTTCGAAGTAATCCTAGGACTCTCATTTAAAAAGCTGTGGACCAGTCTTGACTGACAAGACAACTGTTTTGCTTGCTGAAACCTAAAATGGCTGGTTCATATTCCCCAGGTTGTTCCTTTTGACACCTCTCTCCCCTCCCCTGTACTGAACTTCACATTTTAACTATGACTCTACTAGTCCTGCCAACTCTTGTAATTTTATCATGAGTCTTGCATTATTTAGTATTTTTATAAAACTCTCAGCTGCTGGGACTTTCAGCTTGCAGTAAAAAATAAAAGGGCTAAGTTTCCTGTCATCAGAGAAAGCTTGAAAATTGGAAGGAAGAGCAACCTAAAGGATTGAGCAAACAAAAATAATGCAGCGTTGACAAAAGATTGGCTTGAAATCATAACCGTTTCATGATTTTGGTGGGGTTTTTAGCTGAAAAAGCTAATTTTAGTTTTCAGACATTCGTGGTGTCGATGGCTGAGTTGGTCTCAGTCCCTCCTGGTTCAGCTTTGTCCCTGGTTTACTGTATGTAGAACTTATTAACCTTAGAGAAACAACTGAGTATAACTAGAAGTCCTTAATCACTGTCAGTAGGCTGATATGACTGACGCAGAAGGGAAGCATGCAAGCCTTACACATCTGAAGTGTCATAGAACAGTTACATTTTTAATCCTCTTGTTAAACGTTTAAAAACTATAGAAACAAATTTTTTTCTAATGATTTCAGTAGAAAACCAGACACTGAAAATGTATATAGGGCCAGATCCTGCATCAAGTTCTGAGATGCTACCTATTGGCTTTACTGGAGAAGAATGATTCCTCTGCCCATCCCACCCATCAGCTGATGGTGGGGGCAGAAGAGGGGGGCAGTCTTCTGGGGTTGGACCACTCCCAGGGCTCTGGGGAAGCTCCAGCCCCAGGCACAACTGCCTCCCTTGCTACCACTCCTCTGGGTTGAACCTGGCAAGAAGTCTTCTTCAGGGTTGCGACCCCTCCTGGGACTGTGGGAGGATTCCTACTGCTGAAGAGTGGCCCCTCTTGTCCCACCAATCAGCTGATTGGTAGAACAGGAGGTACAGTTCCCACAAGGCTTTCTGACAGTTTGCCCCTGGGCTCCCTTGGAGAAAGGGAAGGAGAACAGAGAACTATGGGTGATATTGGGTGTCCTCAACACCCGAGAGAAGCATACAGCCATTCATGTTAGTACAAGAGCAGAAGGATTTTCCTGATTGGAAGAGTTGGAAATGTTTGTGAAACAGCTATTTTTCTTCTGCAGGAAAGCCCATGAATGGCAGTGCTCTCTTTTTTGGTACTGGGAGAAAGGCATAAAATTTAATGTCAGGGTGTGGCCTCATCTCATGCTTTGGTGTGCAAGTGCTTGCTGTAGTGGGTCAGGAAGGGTATTTCTCTCCATACATACCCCTAGATATTTAGGTTAGCACAGATTTTAATCTTCATCAGAAGACAGGCACTGGACACTGCTGGAGACTAGATATTGGATGTGAAAGATAAATTGTGATATTCAGCATGGTAAATCCTGTGCTAGTTTTAGATATTATGGGGCAGATTAGAAAAGAGTGCTCTGAAAGTTTTCAGAAGCAAACTCTGCCCTCTGCTGTCTACTTAAGTGAAATATTTCCAATAGAATGTCATTTAATTGCAGTACATGTTTATTTTGTCTGCCCTGAGATATCTGTGGAAGGTGGGCAGCTGTATAACATCTGATTTTATATAGATATGTTTACATGTATTTTTCCTATATGTGTATTCGGTTAGATCTTACATAAAAATTACTCAAGATTAGGATGTCTTCAGAAATGTCATGGCGAATTTTCATTCCAGTTTTTCACATTTTGAGCTCAATTGGTTGGTGATAAGTCGTGGAAGTCATATAACTTTGTTTTTATATTCTTATTTGCCTGGGCCTCCTCCATGTAATCAAAGGGACTAACAGAAGAAAAGGGGAGGGAAGTAGGGAAAAAGGTCAGGAAATGTCATGATATCTGCAGAATAATTCTCCCCCTCTCCCCCCAAAAATTAAATCTTTGCATAAGAGGTGGGAATGAAAATATATTTTAATATCATATTTAAAGAGGGAATCTGT
>NW_017728886.1:223827857-223844115 GCF_001723895.1 Crocodylus porosus
TCCTGACTGCCCCCCTACATCCTCGGGCGACTGTAACATAGTCCTTCACTGGAGCTTGTTCAAAATCTGTTAGTTTGCAACCTGGCAATAGTAATCTAAGAATTGCTATTAGTCAACACACAGAAATAACTTTCAGAATTCAGTGCAGTTTGTAAGGTCAGTGCCAGTGCTTCTGCTCTTTGTAGCTGATTGGCCATTTGAATCTTTTTGTGCTGGACTAAAACTCATATTAGTCCTATTTATTTTTTTCAGTGTTACAAAGGCAGACAGTCCAATACTTTGTACTTATATGTGAAGAAATGTGATGAGCTCTAAGGAATTAATGCAATCCAAGTGGAAGCAAATAAGGGCTCACACAATCTCTCCTGCTGGAAGATTTCTGGAGTGATAATGAATGGCCACATGGGTCTTTCATACCAAACCAAGGGCTGAATATTGCTCATAAGCAATTTAGCATGCATATTTAATATTTTAAATTGCTACCTTTATTTCCTTTCTTATGCCAACAGTATCTCTTCTAGAGTTCTATTACAATCCAAATATGCCCAAGACTGCCTTCGGATCAGAGCATGCTAGAAATGAAATCTGATGGACTTGTTTCTCCAGAATGCTGTCATAGAAATTACAAATGGTGCAGTCTCTTCCCACCTCAAAGCTGCATTTTGTGCTATGAAATGTTTCTGCTTCATTCCAAGATTGAAGCATATAAATGCAGGGGAGCCAGCACAGGATTGTTAACAGGGCAGACTCTGTTTCATTCCAGCTGGTTTTTGTTTGTTTGAAACATTCAACCTTTATTCCAGCCCCAAACATATGAAGTGATGTAAAATGACTAGGAGGGAGGAAAGGGACCCTTGAGTTAGACTACATTTGAAGAGCCAGAGGCCTGATGCCTGAGTGCTTGTGAGGGAAAACCCTCAGTGAAATGAGTAATTAGGTTAATATCTGTGTAACAGAAATAGGGAGTTCTCCTGTGTGGGCAGGTTGTCTCACCCTCTCCTGCCATGCCTTGGTGTATTAATTGTTGGAAAAATATACTTGGGAAGACTGCCTTATGTCTGCAGTCCTGATGTTGGGATCTAAGTATGTGGATCCACTATCCCCTACAGTGTGTCCATCTCCACTCTCAGATCTTAACAGCACTGGTTGGTCAACAGATCTTTTAATTAGGGCTTGTGAGGATCTTGTTTGCTCTCTGGACCTAGATGTTCAGTTATGGACAATTACCAATCTCTGCATCTTGTTCCCTGCATTTATTAAGGTAATAACTTAAAGGTAGTAACTTGAAGTAAAGAGTTGTCATCACTCATAATAGCAAACCAAATCAGCAGCGCACAATGAGGAGTCAGAATCCTTTCACCAATCTTCCTCTTTCTGAGATTCCTCTTTGTAAGACAGCTTCTTGGGCCCTGTCTGCAGTGTCCTGGGGTCCCTTCACTACAATACAGGCTGTTGTAAGCTGAAAAATCACTGGTCACACATACCAACCACCTGATGATTCCCCCCGCTAGCATCTCTGTCTCTTCAGGAGTGCCTTCTCATACTCATAATGTGGGTACAACCCTATCTCCTCAATTGAATTATCTCTTTACCCAAGGGCTACTGTCACTTACCAGTTATAGTCCTCCCCAGCCGGAGTTCTCAACATCTCGGTCATGTCTCACCCCATATCCAGAATTTAGCTTATTACTTCTTATGGTTTCTTCCTGAAACTGCCACTTTCAGTTTCCTTTTGTCTCGCACATCTGGAGAGTCTTGTGCCATCAGCAGACCAGGAAGCTCCTACAAGCCATCTTTATCCAGTGTCGTCTGCTGAACCTACTGCTCCGGCATTTGCCCACCAGCGTCTCTGTGCCAGCACCAGTAAGTATTGTCCCCCATCCTGACCCCTGGGGTCCATCCTCTACTCCCTGTGGTTGGAGTCATCCCTCCCTCTTCAGAGTCCCAGCATCCCTTTTAAATTTTACACACCCCTGATGTCACTCTCCTGCATTTGGTTAAAAGGGGCTACACTTGTGTTTATTTTAGCCTTGCCACTTATTTTCCAGTGTCGATTCATCTGTCAGGTAAATGTAGCAGGGATGGATTCTGCCTTCCTTTTACAATCTGAAAAATCTCCTTTCCAAACAGAACTAATAGAAGTTTCAGTCAAGCAAAAAGACCCTCAGACTGTCCCTGTGGCTCTTGAGGTGATGCTACAGGGCAGACATCAGTCAACCTTGTGATAAGTGTGGGAATTTGAAGGCCTACCCCAAAATGCTTTTGTAACCTTCTCTCTCAGGCTGGATTGTAAACCTGAAGAACCTGCTTCTAATATGCAGCTAAAAAAGGGCTTTCTGTGGGTTGTTGCTTACTACTGCTGCATCTATAGGGTGCAAACCCATGCTCTGTGCATCACCATCTCTGCTGGCTCATGCAGGGGCACAGAGAGGAAGAGTCAATGTAGCTCCATTGAGCTATTGCTGTACATGCCTCTCCCTTTGTCCAGCCCAAAGACAGGAGGGATCCCAGACTTCCTCCTTTTGTTTCTGTCTCCCAGGAGGGTCTTCCCATTCTTCTCCAGACAAACAAAATCTGCCCATTTTCAGAGCCAAAGGTGTTGGTTCAACATCAGTACTAAGCCATTCGGCAAGGGATTCCATCTGTCATAGCTTTGCCTCTGCAGCATTCAAAGCTAAGAAGTATATTTTGGAGCAACTCTTTAAGAAAAGAATTTCTTACTTATCACTGTACCCCCCTCATTTATTTAGCTCTAGGACTTGTAGGATAAATTGTGCTACAGATCTGGCTTACACTGAAAGTTTTTTGTCAGAAATGTTAGCTCCCATTTCCATGTCATTAAGATAAATATTAAAACTCCTAAGTAAGAATTATATTGAGAACCCCATGGTATCTATATTTCAGTAGACATACTTGATTATCTCCTGCACTTATGTGCAGTAATCAGGCATTAAGACATGACAAATTTGGTGTTCAGAGCCCAAAGTGTCATCTAGGAAAGCTTTAAACATTATTGCATGATGGACTGCAGATTTTGCAAGACTGTAATTAAGACATGCATGTACACATTGTGAGGATAGATGCATTTTCTGTTACTTTTTAAAAACAAAATCCCAAGGCCTTTCCCAATCCAAGACTTTCTACATGGCTAGTGAATTTAGAACTACAGTTTAGTTATTTCAAATGTTAAATTTGAAAGCTTGATTTCAAGAAATGTTGATATTCCTAGCTGATCCAGAACTATGTCCCCAATGCAGCAAACTGCATTAGCACATAACTTTTAAATATGTGAGTAGCTACATCAAAGTAAAAGACTAATTCAATGCTGAAAGTTATGCCTGTGTTTCATGTGATGTAGCTTCACTAACATACTGTAAACTGGAGAACTGTGCATGTATGTCCAAATGTCTGTTTTCTCTATTCAGATGAAGGAAACATTTCATGGTCTTGATGTTGTTTGTTCTCTTTAGCTCTCCTTTAAGTTTTCTTGTTATAATTTCTGTTGTTTGATGTCTATCCTCCACTGGAGGGGGCCAGTTCCCCAGTATTCAAATTTCCAACTTCACTTAACAGAGAAAGACTTGAACTACAAAAGTGAGGACTGGTCAGGGCAGAGGTTTTAGTTTTATCTTTTCATTAATAAAGACAGAAATGCATAAGGAAACAGGTTTTTGGTATTTTGTGAGGTTGATTTCCCTAAATAATGAGCAGTTTAAAATACTCATTTGTGATATGCTTTCAGTTTCTGCTGCCTGTTGTGGGTTTACTGTCCATTATAACGATAGTATTGGATACTTTTGTTCAAGTATGTTAGGGAGGGGGAATGTCACTTTGATTGAGTCACTACTGCTATTCTGATGATTTTCAGAAGATGAGATACCAGTTGGTTGCTAATATAATACAACCTTTTTGTCAGAAGACACAGCAATGTAACCACAAGATCCAGCAGGGCATGCCTTCAGCATTATTCCCAACATGAGGTCGTGTCTACAGGCGCAATTGACTCCTAAAAAAATTAATCTTATGTTTAAGACCTAATTGTGGTTTAACTGAGAAATGCAAATCCTCCCAAAGGATCATCTGAAATGTGAAAACACAGCTCTTCAGTTTAGATTATTTGCGGTCAAAAATCAAAAGATTCTATTTTGCATTAGTTGTTATAATCTCTCCCCAAGGTTTAGCTGTTGGTCTTACTCTCCCATGTGGTTCAGTCCCTATTTTTATTGTTTCCACTGCCAGGTAAAGCAACCTTACAATATCACTTCTCAAGGAGTCAGGCATTCTCAGTACTCCCTATGAAAATACCCACAGGATTTTAGCAAGAATGTTAAATCATATCTCTGTTTCCACACACTTGCCTGCTGCACATGCCCACATCTCACCAGACAAGGACACAGCAGCCCCTGGGGTTCTCTACTCCATGACCAGTGTCAGCCTAAAGGATAAAGCCCAAACTTCTTCCTCAAGCTCGTTTAAGGGTGTTGGTTTCAATAGGAGTAGAGAAGGCTCAGAACTTAACAGAAACACTTAGTATCCTGGTAAAGCAACCTCACAATACCACTTCTCAGGGAGTCAGGCATTCTCAGTACTGTGCACAGATTTGACTGAAGCAGGAGAGCAAGCGTGGCATGATGGGGTCACATCGCTTTGCAAACATGGAATGCCCAGCAGTAGCTCCTGAACTTCCACAAGAAAGCACACGTTTGCAACCTATGTCAGGAGCCTGCCCACCTCTCTGACACCAAAGATGTTTGACTGAGCCTATATCAACAGAGGAGCAGCTTGTTATCATCATTTGAAAATGGCCTACTCTGATTGCCATAGGCCCTTGGCTAACCAATATGATGCTGACTAGTCACTTGCGGGGCAGCTGGTGGTAGAGGTGTACAATCCTGTTCTGGAACTTGTTGAATTGTGGGTTGTCAGCATCAAACATATGCCTGATAGTCTTTCTGGTTTTCAGTGACTGGGGTTTCCAAATTTCATGGAGGCTGTTAATGATGCACATTAGTGGGGCCCATTGATTAATCAAGTGAAAGGCTAGTGCATATGGTACATGCAAGGAGGATTCTTTCTGGTTCAGCCAGACTTGAAGGACCACAGGGACAGGTTCATGAACAGCAGTGAGTGAGGAATTGTCAAAGGGCATGATGTCAGGGTTCTGGCATTTGTAACCCAGGGCATTATTTTATCCCAGTAACATGGTCATCAATGGAATACAGGTTCTCCCTATGATTTTGGAGGACCTTAACTATTCTTTCTTGCCATAGCTGAATAAGAGAAACATGTGAATGCAGAGACACTTCAATCATGCTGTAAGCATTTGCAGAAAAGTGATAGGGTGCAGAAAGGTGGAAGGCAAGATGGTGCTGCATGGTGCATGCATATCTGTGAAGAAAGAGACAAGTATTTTTGCTCGGAGTGGACCTTGTACTCTGATGGACTGGTTAGCTGATATGCACAATTAGAAAATACTTCCATAAGCAATGTAAAAGCAAGGAAATTTAGGGATGCCATATGTGTTTATGTCCATAACACCTATAGCAATGCTGATAAGTTACTGATTCCTAATGAATGTGCCATTTTGTGTCTAGCAAAATAACATGAACCAGACTGAGGTATTTGATGAGAGATTTGAAATGCTTGTTTTGCTTTGAAGTGCTTTGTTTCACAGGGGACTGAGAAACTAGGTGGGGTATGGTGTTCCTTGTTAACGTTACGGTTTGGACTAGATGAAGGTCTGTTTGTTTGCTGAATTGAATAATTGCATAAGTGTGCTTCTCTGTGTTTGTTTGTCTGGTGACATGGAGCCTGTTAATTTACACTTCCATCAAGGCTTTTTGGAATAGCTGCAGCTTTCTGTTTTTTTTTATAGCTGAGTGGACAACAAGTACTTGAACCCAGACAGCATTTTATTAAGCTGACAGAAACTTAGAAGAAAAGACTTGTTAACAATACAGCTGGACCTGCTAACTGCTTAAAAACACGTGTTCTGCTTTAGCTATTAAATAAGGTGTAATTTAGAAAACCAAAGTGCACGCTTAAAACTAAGACAACAATAACAAATCCAACAGCCAAAGCGTGGTGATATTTGCTGCTTGCAGTGGCCATTTTTTCTTTTCTTCTTGTTTGTATGGTGTGGGGCTGTACAACAGTTGTGTCAGGACCATAACCAGATCCTGGCCCTGTACAGAGTTGTGCACAAGGGCCTGCTCAAAATGGCCTTGTACCTGTTCAGTATCATGCAGAATTTGCCATACTCACTTGCTTTCTATAGTCTCTCTTTCCATCAATTTCTCCTGGTCTCTCTCTTTGCAGGAAGGGGAAGGAGTACTTAGCGCTGGACTGGCATACTCCAGTTGCTGCAGTCACAGAGCCGGCTCCCTGGGGACCACCATTCTGGCACCCTGTCTAAATTGGTGCCTGGGGCTGATGCCCCACTCACCCTTAGCTACTGATCATTTGCAACCTGAGTCTATGCGTGAAATCTTAGCAAGAGAAATCTTAATTTTATCAGGGGAAGATTATTTTAAAAACATATTTAAAAAATTTCCTAACATGAATTGGATGTCAGATTTACTGTCCATGGTACACATTTGGGAAGGGAGTTCCTGTTTTACTACCTTGAGTTCCTGTTGCTGTTCAGTGAGGATATAAACATTTTGTAAATTCCTCAACAGAAGAGAAGTGGCATTTTTACCCAGAGGAGGGGTTTCTTCAACCTTAACAAGAAGAGTTCTAAGAACATGACAGCACAGCAAATGGAGGAGACAAATAACTTACATGGACAAGCAGAAACCCTGCCAAGTGACCCAAATGACTGACCAGAGTTTCTGCTGTGTGGCAGACTTGCAAGCATTAACTCCCAGGAATGAGCAAAGATCTGGGATACATTGATAAGTTGCTGGATAAAGTACCATGAGACTGATAGCTGTACTCCTTTTCCATTCCCTTCCCCACCCCAGCCACCCCAGAAAAATCACGGGAGAGGGAGGACAGTTGGGAGGGCAAAAAACTGAACAAGTCTAACTTCTTTCTATTAAGGGAATCAGTGACTTACATCCACAGAAATGCTGAATGCTCAGTCGGACCTTTGCCAAAAAGCAGCAGCTGTCCCCTCCCTGAGGGTAGCTTCCATGGAAAGAGACCTGCAGAGATTAAACTGATTTCGGGTAATGTTAACAATGACAGTTTTTTGTTCATTGAAGGGACTGTATAGTTCACAGGCAGTCACATTTTTTTATGAGTCTAGAACCGTAATCCATGAAAGATGTGTTTTTTATGGATCATAACACTGCATTGGAAAAAACCCCATTTAATGTAGCAGCCACAGACACCATGTATTGTAGTTAGAATTGATAAAATAGTGCTGTGTGTACACGATGGTCACCACTATGGCACATGAGGTACAGGTGTGGGGCTAGGGAAATACAGAATTAACTGCAAGGCAGAGAAGGAGAGAAGCCACTGAGTAAAGTGTCCATAGCTTCAACCCATAACTAAATTTGATCACACCAATCCCCTCCCCATCCTCCTCTTGTTCCCATCCCTGTAACTATGAATTCCCTGGTCATTCACCAGGAAATCACACACTTTCCCAGCAAGATTCCCTTAAATCTATAGCAAATAGGGCAGCACTTACTGGCGTGAGACTGATTTCTCTGCTTCTTCCTCTTTGGCATCTGTGGCTTTGCTGGCAAACAGGTCTTGGGAGAATAATCCCTGAATATCCATGGAGCAGATCACTGAGCATTACTGGATCTGTTTGGTGCCCCTTGTCTTCTACACAGCTGTTAGAGGTGCTTGATTTGATCTTGGTATTGCTGCCCAGTTCTGTGTATGCCCAGATAAGCCAGCATTCCCTTATAATGATGAACATTCCTGCTACAGCTTGGAGTATTCCTCCAGAAAGTCAACAAGACAGGCATATATTCTAGGCACTTGTTGGGAACATGTCCTCGTCTTGGCAGAGCAGGGGTTAGCTGGCAATTTGGAGTTGGCAGGGGCTGTGCTAACAGCCTGGAACAGTCTATGAGGAGGACTAAGAAATAAATACAGGGAGTTGTAAAGTTCTGTCCATCGTTTAGGGAGTAGAAGCAAGGGAGAGAGCTGTGCAGAAGGTCCTGATACATGGGAATAAGGAATCGTGGGAATGCCAGAAAAAGACTGCTTATATTCAAGCACTTTAACACACCGCTATGTTGCAACTACACTGAAATCGATGGTGCAGAGAGGAGAGTAGATCATGCCGGTACATCCCCAGAACCTGAGTACATCCTTTTAGTTTGAGCTAGTTACCCAAGGAAATGAGAATAAAGACTTGTGTGTAGCTGATAGAATGATAGAGGCAAAAATGCCAGCCCAAACATGTGGATACCTTACAATGTAGACAGAACCTTAGACTACAGATTCTTTGTGTTCTCAGATATATTGCCTGATTTGTTATGCTGAAGGTGATAATCCCATTTGGCATCTCATAAAGTTTCCTGGGTTTTCCATTATGAAACATGAAACTAAGGCGGGCCAAATTTTTCTTCATATCAGTAGATTATTTAATGCAATTTGCAGTTTTGGGTCATGCCCTATTCCTGAACTTGGATCACATATGCCTAATAGTTTTGGCTTTAAAAAAATGAAGAAAAAGACAAAATATTTTGGTTTGAATTTTTTTATAGTTGATGCCAAGGGCATGGATAACTCTAGATGTGCCTCATTCATATGCTTTCCCTCTAAAGTCCAAGGTATGAGACAGTGTCGCTTTAATAATAAGCCATCACTGCTGCCCAGAGCTGCCAAATCCCATCATCACCAGGATGCAACAACACTGAATTTGGTGTCACCTACCCTGTGGGGCCAAACTTGTGAGCCAGTATTGAGGGTGCCTGAGGTCAGAACTGGCCCAAGGGGTGGGGTGAGTTTAACACTTCTGGGTATAAAGCATCTACTATTTACTACATTCAGGGACAGGATATAGGGCTAGATGGTCTCATCCAGTATGGAACTTCTTATGTTTTGAATTTTCATTTTAAAACAGTAGTGCCCAGCCTCTGACCTGCAGATCAGACCTATCCCATGGGGTTATGTCATCCAGCCTAAAGGGTGCTCCTGAGTCTGGAAGTCTGGCAGCAAGGAAGTGGTGACAATAACACTGATACTGCTCACCCATTTCCAAGCCCTGCATGGTCCTGTGTATCAGAGCCAGAGCCATGGGTGTGATCTGGTGCAGAGCTTGAGCTAACAAGTGGGGCTGGGGCTATCTGTTGGACCAGCCCCATGCACCAGATTGAGGGCTGGCTGGATTGGGCCCCAGCTGAACTGATCCAACACTCTGGCCAGGTCCAGGCAATGGCCAGATCAGGCCTTGGCCTTGCACTTCAGCCAGATCAGGTGCTAGCTGAATCAGGTCCTGGTTGGGATGGCCTTGCAGACCAGCCAGATTGGGCTTGCATGCTGGCAGGATCAGGCCCTGGCTGGATCAGGCCCCAGCCAGGCTGTTCCTGTACACTGGCCAGATTGGGCCCTGGTTGGATCAGGCCCTAGCCGGACTGGCACCATGTGCCAGCTGGACTGGGCCCCAGCTAGACCAGACAGGTAAGTCATATTGTGCTCCAGCCCCATGTGCTGGATCAGACCCAAGCCCTGCTTCTCACTTTCATTTATAAACCCCTAATTTTATGAGCACTTACTCTCTAGAGTATGATTGCTCTTTAATTAAGCTGCTCAGAGAGATAGCATCATCAAAGCACGTATTTTTTCTCAGCCACAATAAAGCATATCTGAATTTATAGCTAAACAAATGCCACAACCCCTGGAATAAACACAGGAAAGTTGTTGACTTGTTGCCCAACAATGTGTGTAAGATCTATAATTAAACCACTGATTTCATGGCAGCTGTAGGAAAAGGTACCGAGGTGTAAGTTCTGAAAGAATACTTTCCGTTCCTAATGTCTTATGAACTTTTCTATAATTTCTGCTCAGTACTATGTGAAAGGCATATATATGATTAATGCCTGTTGTATCTTAAGCTAAGGGTATAGTTACAGGAACCCATAAAATAATAGTACAAGCAGGTATGCGAAGAAAAAGACAAATCAAGAAAGAGATACCAGCATATAGTTCAGGTTTCTGTCAGTGTAAATATGAGCTACTAAATATGAGTAATGCATTGGGTATTATTCTAAAATATTTGCACTGATTGGCTTAAGACTTCCTAGGAGGTTGTTTCTTTTTCCTGCTGCTTTTTTTATTTTGGTGTTATTTCATTTTTATTTCTCCATTTCAGTTCTGGAGGATTGTATCACTCTGCTGATAGAAGGGATCTCGTTGGTTGGTTTGCTCCTGCTTGTTCCAGAATCCTACCAAAGGCAGGACAAACTATATTGATGGTTCCTCTCTCCACACTACAGTATTCAGTCCTCATTCCTAGTTCCTCTCTGATTCATCACAAGAGGGCCCCTATGCTCTTTGTTGTTATACTGAACCATCCTTCAGTTAGGCAGAAGCATAGAATTAAGAAAATATATGTCCCTTTTCTGGAACAGTCCCCCAGTTGTATCTAGATTCTCTTAAATTTAAAACTACCCAAGATTTAAAATGAATATTGTATCAAGTTATTTCACTCGTTTTTATGCTAGCTACATATGTGCCTTCAGCTCATGTTTTAAGAGTTTAGTCTTGTAAGGGTCTGATCCAAATTTTGGTCCAATTTGAAAAGCACTTTAACAAAAGGATTAATGTTCATCATGTGAGTAGCTCCAGTGGTAAAATCAGGGTGGGGCACCCTACCTTGAGTGCCAACTTGGAAGGTAGGGGAGTTGAAAAAACTCAGCTGTTGCTGCAGCTGCACAATCATAGTAGTTGCAACAAGAAGTCAGCACTGTCCCTGTGCATGGCAGCTGCCCTGGAAACCTAGTCTAGTACTCATAGAAAGAGAAGTCCATTGATATGTTGGCATGCATTCAAGACCAACTTTCTTTGGAGCAGCCAACAGACAGCAGCAAGTGCCAAGACATTTCCAGATGAGAACCTCTTACCACAATGTATGTGTGAGGCAGAGGGAAAGAGAAATTGTCTAAATCAAGGTGCCAAAGATATGGTTCATAGGCAACATTCAACCTGTGGTATCAGAAACCAGTTCAATTAAATATGACCACATTAGTAGAGTAGATATAGCCTAACATCTACAGGCAAATTCTACTCCTGGATAATTGGAGTAATGGATAATAGCATTAACTTTTCAATTAAATGATGAATTGGTCTATTGAAGCTAGAGACAGACATTTATAAGCTACATCTTAAATCTTTAGATTTGTTTGTTTTGAGGATTTACAAAGAAAAAGACATTGTGGTTTATTTTCCACTTCCTAATGTGCTTCTCTAAGTAAAACATTTAGCATTTTTTGCATAGAGATCTTATAGCCTCATGTTTCTGAATATCTAGTGGTGAATCATTCACGTTGCCTCCAAGTGATACCTGTTGGTAAGCTGGACACGGTGAGAAATATATGCTTAATAAAAGAGTTGGAAATATTGTCCTTGTTAACAATATGTATATGAAGGGTTTTAGAAATTCATATATCTCATTTATACTGATCTATCGGAGGTAAAAGTGTAGTACAGCTTACATACAGTTTAAGAGCTGATAGCATTATTTTTGTTATTTAGCTTTATTTTCTCTGTGTGTCAGAAAGTGCTTGATAAAGCTGTGCTGCTCTTCAGAAATTAGTCTCATTCATGGGCCAATACAAAAAGGTATGTAGGAGTTAGGGGAACATTAGACACCTAAGTCCAAAATTGCAATCCCAAAAGATTCCTGCTCAGCAGCTACCTAATCCTATATGTTAGGGGTGTCAAACTAATGTGATGCTGCAGACCAAATGAGGGTCTCTGGGTTTGTCTTCAGGCTGGATCTGGCTGTATTGGAGCCAATGCATGGGGCCAAGCTGAGGGGGCACTGCATGATGCGCCCCACTTATGATGGCCCCCTCCCACTCACTCAGTGTGTACTGGCCTTGATCTTGGCTGTGCACTACAGGGAGCTGGCATGGGGTGCACACTGCATGCATTCAGGCTCTGGATAGTCAGAATGAAGCTCCAGGCCATCATACCAGAAGGCCATCTGGTGGGGCACTGCATGCAGTGTGTGCCTTGTGTTGGCCCCCTGTGCTGTGGGCAGTGCTCACAGTGCCAGGTCCAGCCCATGCACCAGACTGGCTCTACATGTGGCATCAGTCTGAAACCCACAGGCCAGATCATGCTGCTTCATGGGCTAGATCCAGCTGATGCACCATAAGTTTGATACCCTGCTGTTGTAGGTGCTTGGATGCAGTAAGTGCCTTTTCTGGACCTGAATTTTCTGTAGGCACCTACAGTTTTGCCTATGCCCTTAACTGCTTCAGTCCAAGCAGCTAGATCCCTAGTTCTCACTTCATCCCTTTTTGGACCTAAAACATAGAAGGAGTAGCACTTAAATCCCTGAAGGGCCTAATCTGGTAAATGTGCTTGGAGTTCACCCAGTGCACACTGGATTGCACAGCCAGTTTCATTCAAACTGTAGGGGGAATAGAAGCAGCTGCATTTTAGAAACTGCATAGCAGTTAAAACACTCACCCAAGAAGGAGAGACCTCAGTCTTAGCCTGTCTTCTACCACACATATTTCACTTCCTAGCTGAATGGCCTAATCAGGCAATAAGATAGTAAAGATTGTGGTACCCTCTACCTCTTCTGTTAAAGCTGGGGGGCACTGTGCAGCCAACAAGGAAAGATTTCCAGTGCCAGAAAAAAAAAATAAGCAAGGATCCTGACTCTGCTGGTTAATTCTGTTTTGTATCAAATAACTGTTTTATTTAAAAATACACGAACAGTGTAGGGGTAGAGACCATCCCCTCTCCCTCCCTCCAAATTGCCTACCTACTCATTTACATAGTCATCCTTCCTTCAGAATCATGCTCCCTTTTGCTCTCCTTCAGGCACCGTGAATCTTGCTTCACTGTGGGTACATCTAAACATGCTATTAATGCACTGTAAACTTACTGCACCTTGAAGTAATGCCTTAAAGTAAGGCGCAGTAAGCTTTCCCAGGAAGTGCATCTACATGTGCACCCATTGGGAGCAAATTTGCTCCCAAATTTGGGAGCAGTTCAGTGCAGGGCTACTCTTGTCCTGCTCTGCCCCCCTACAGCAGCCAGAGGGAGCTCCAGGCTCTCCTGGGTGCCCACCCCAAGCTGTCAGAGTGCACCAGGGCTGGCCTGGGTTCTGGAGATGGGGGGAGCTGTTAGCTGATCAGGGTGTGGGGCTCGGCAACTGTTACTCCGCCAAGCAGTTGCTTCCCAGCCCTATGCCCCAATCTGCTGATTGGAGCACAGGGCTGGGAGACAGCTGATTAGGGGAGAGGACAGTTCCTCTGCCCCCTGCTTCCTGGCCTGACTAGAAGCAACTTGTTCCTGGTCATCTGTCTACCTGTGCACTACTGCACACTAGGTACTGCACAGTTATGTACAACCTGTATCTACAGGTTGTAGCCAACCATGCAGTAGACTAATTTACTGCACGGTAACTGCTGCACAAGTGTAAATGGTAATGCTTTACTGTGCAGTAGATTAGTCTACTGCATAGTAAGGTGTCTGTAGCTTTGTGAGAAGTGGAGCGTGTTCTTACCCAGCTTAGCACATAGCCTAATAATAAATAGATTTCATAGACATTAGGGCTGGAAGGGACCTCAGAAGATCATGGAGTCCAGCCCCACACCCAAAGGGCAGGAAGTCAGCTGGGGTCATAGGATCCCAGCAAGATAAGCATGCAATTTGCTCTTGAAGGTGTTCAGTGTAGGTGCTTGAATCACCTCCAATGGCAGGCTGTTCCAGACCTTGGGGGCTCAGACAGTAAAGAAATTCTTCCTTATGACCAGCCTGAAACGGTCTCACAGTAGTTTATGACCATTTGACCTCGTCATCCCCTGGGGTGCTCTGGTGAAAAAACATTCCCCAAGATCCTGGTGGTCACCCCTGATAAACTTGTAGATGGCCATCAGATCACCCCTGAGCCTGCACTTTTCCAGGCTGAAGAGTCCCATAGCTCTCAGCCTGTCGTCGTAAGGTCTGTTTTCCTAACCTCTGGTCATGCGCGTGGCTCTTCTCTGGACTCTCTCAAGCTTCTCCACAAGCTTTTTGAATTGTGGAGCCCAAAACTGGATGCAGTACAGAATAAAGCATGTTCCAGGAAGATATGGATTTGAATCTTCTTAGGCTGATGAGGAAATTGAACTAAAGTTTCCTGTTCTTTGTGGTACGCCACTGCCACCTCCTCATCCTCCTCATAGAAGGAGTGAACTCTTTTTAGTTCTTTCAAACAATACTTGTAGGTGCTTACCTTTATAAATGGTTCTGAGCTGACGCCACTATTGCAGCCTAACACTTGGAGACAGATAAGAGTTCACAATTGTTTTACTGAGAGTCGTGTAAGGAGCATCTCTCCTAGAACAGTTTAGGGGGTCACCCTTGACCTTCATCATAATTCTGTTGTCTATAAAATGCATAGAGACTGTGTAGGAAAAGCCTCCCCTCCAGACTTTAGCTGGAACAGAGCTTAGTGTTGTCCATCACAAAATGTGTCTCATTTTGGTTTTGTTGTGGTACCCCTGTGTCTGACCTACCTTGAGTTCATTTACTTTTTCTTCATTAAAACTTTTGGGAAAAGCAAATGTTTCTAATCTGTAGCATCAGCAAATATGCTGTAAATATGTTTCCACAGGGGTAATGTAGTCAGTGTGCTGACTTTATATATTCTTAATCTTCCTGGATTCATCTAAGTATATCTCGTGGTTGGTTAGAACTGTTCTCAGGTATTGAGAATTCTTGTCAGCTTCTAGCATTTGAAGTCAAGGTCAGACATAAAGCTGTGCATTGGTAGAGAAGAGTTGCCAATCTGCTGGAATTTCAGAGTAGACACGTCCAGAGTTTATAAAGGCAAACAGCTTAGGTCAGATTTTCATTCCTTGATTATTCCAAGAGAGACTGCCAGAGTACATGAAAGCAGATTGCCCAGCTCAGATTTTCATTCTTGAATGGAGATTTGGATTTCAGCATGTACATCATGCGGGAAAATTCTTATAAGAAAACTACACATGTCCCCTTCTTCAAGAGATTATGCACTTCTTTGGATCAAATCTGAAAGCCGTGTCTTAAAAAAACCTGAAAATGTGTGCTGTATAAGGTTTTAACAGAAGCATTTATAGTGATGCTTTCTTTATTGTATGTTCATTTTAACAAATTTCCATAAGGAAAACTCTTTTATCTCTGCTGATGCTAAATGAACTCATTTTTGTCCTCATGTTACTTTACCTTTCACGGAGTAAACAGTAAATAATGTAAGTGATAGATTAGATACTGAAATGAAAGAGCATATAAAAGGTACACCTAATTTTTGGCTAAGTGTGTTTCATTCTGTTTTGATCAAATCAAGAAAACCTAGATAATTATCTGTGTACAAATGCAGCAAAACTTACCTCCATATCCTGTTCTTTTTGCTCCGGCAGATCTTCGATATAGATCTAGCTGTCGATGGGGTTTCCATCCATGCCATGCCGTCCATATCTGGCATGCGTCTCAGCGAAGTGAAATGCACATGACAGTCTGGCTTTTTCAGTGTCATGCCACCGAGTCTATTCAATTCCTCAATCAAAACCACAGTATGACAGATTTTTCTTGTGCTGCCAGGTACACTACATCTAGTATAAAGGCAACCCCTGCTTAATGCTGTTTCACTTAGCACTATTTTACTATAACAGTCATTTGAAATTTATACCTGATTTCATTTAGCGTTCAGCGAGTTTCGTTATAACGCTCTTGGTCACCATCTTGGGTCATTAAAAACAATTGTGGTAGCCATCTTGGGTTGTTAAATACTTTCAGTTTCTCTTAATGCTCATTTCACTTAACGCTTAGTTTTTCAGGAAACAATTAATGCTAAGCGGGGGTTGCCTGTACTGCATTTTTCACAATTTCTTTCCTTTGTAATAAACTTCTATTCTGTTTTTGCTTCTCTCACAAGCTGTTTAAATAAAATGAGGTGTATTTTTTTTAATTGGTAAGTGTCGGGGTAATCCGAACAGAATGAATCGGGCCCCAAGGTCACGGTGGGCCGGGGTGGCAATCAGATACGGACAGGTGGGATTATTGGCATGGAGTCAGGAGATATGGACCCGTAGTGGATTTGAACAAAGATGAATTTATTTAACTTACGCTTTAGGCGTAGGCAGCG
>NW_017728886.1:223844655-223868712 GCF_001723895.1 Crocodylus porosus
GGAAAGTAGGTCAACAATGATTGACAGGTTCGCAGGTCACCCAGGGGGCAAGGGCTGGGTGAGCCTTGGAACTTTCCACTCACAGAGTCCAATATGCATGTCAGTCTCAATCTTCTGTGTTGGCAGCATCTAATCAAAATTTTGCTCTGACAGTAAGAAATAATAATGGTGGATTATTTATGTATTACTATGTAAGAATGTTATGCTCATTTTACATTTTTATAGCATTATATCTTCAATACAAAAAAGCCTTAATGCCAGTCTGGCTGACCATAGAAAATCACCTTATTGTCAGTGGATCCTTGGAAGTCATACAGCTACCATACTAACTTTTATGCTTCTAGTTGCTGGCATCAGGTAGTATGGCCAGGTCTTCTCTGCAAACCCGCCATTCTTAAATACCATGTTGACCACAGAGACTATGATGGCAAACAATGTAAATTAAATTAAATCAGCCTTTGTAATATTCTAGTTTATAGCCCAGAAGTTAACTGACAGATAATTTAGGTAAAGTTAAGATGTTGGCCACTATCTATATTCTTCCAAATCATGCTTACCTTACTCAAAAACGTGTTCTCATTGGCTTCATTGAGTAACTTGCATGGGCAAGACAAGCAGGATTTTACCTATTACACCTCTGCGGAGAAAAAATTACATATGGACTGTCAATCCACCAGGAAGTGCATTTATTCAATATTAATCAACACTGGTTGTTCTGCTTGGATCTTTCAATTAAATGATGTGCAAAATCCCTTTGTGAATGGACAGTTTCTTATTAGCTAGGCATCTGAGGAGGCTCTATGCAGTGTTTATTCCAACAGGTTCTTGAAATATACTGAAATCCTGTAATTTGTTCTTCATAAACTAGTTTCAAACAAGAATGTGTACACATAACTAGCCCATAGGCAAAAATTGCCATGTATAGCCAAGCTACACCCCATCTATTTTTGTTAATGGAAAGGAGTGCATGATTTGCATGTTTCTCTGACAGTATTTCTCTTTATGGATGAATGTAGTACTGTAGGAAAAAAACCGCTTAGTATCTGCTGTGTTTGCATTTTTCCCCCTTTTGATGTTTTTAATTTGCATATATGAGCACAAAATTGAGCTGTCTGCCAGTAACTTTTTTAAAAGTCAATATTTGTAACATTCATTTATAAAACAATTTGCAGACCATGTCATTTATTTGTCATATTTTATTGAACTGACTCTTAAACTAAAAAGGGAGTATGTACCTAAGGAACCACCTTATGTCCCATCATGGTTCCTGAAGTTACCTGAGAGGCACCTCTTGCAAGTTCCATCTCTGTATCAACTTTGTTTGGGAAAATAATGTACCAACTTATCCTTAGTATTTGCTTTTCAGTTTTGGAATGTCCTACTCCCAGAAGCCTGTCAGATCCTGAGCCTGGACGTCTTCTGGACTCCTAGACCCTTTGTTACAGCAGCATTTAGTGGGTAAGTTAAGTTCTGGGATATTGTTCAGGACACTTTGGCAAGAGATCTTTAATTACTTCATTTTAATATTTTATGTTTCTATAATTTATCTTGCTTTTATTATAAGTCCCTCAGAGCCTTTTTGAGGGAGAGTGGTATATACATAAAATAAATAAATAAAAAAAAGATTATGATGCATAAAATATTATTCTTTCTGAAAGGGAAATTACAGATGACAACCTCACAAACATTCCTTGGATTTATTTACTAGCAATGCTGCTATAATATGTCTTTGTTCAGTTTGACTTTTTCTGCACATTTTCTCTCCTATTTCCACTTTTCCATTTTGTCTGTTTAGCAAAAGTTAGATAAAGGAGTTATATAATTTCATAATAGCTAGGGTCAGTGCGACAGGTCGCCCTCCCCGGCACCATCTTTCTGGTCATCTACACCTCACGTGGGGCACCCTTGGGGCCTGCTCTGTAATTCTTCAGTCCCACCCTAATCTCTCCTGCCACATCTTGATGGAATATTTTTTTTTTTGAGAAGGAGACTGCCTATTATTTTGGGTATGTTGGGGTCTTGCCTATTATGGCTTGACCCCTGTTTTCTCTGGCCAGGCCTCCCTGTCCGAGCCCATTAAACAGGGTTTGACTCTGAGGCTCTAGCTTTTTCTGCTCCCTTATGAAGCCTGGCACTCCCTGGCCCAAAGGTATAGCAGCCAGACCCACAACCAGTGGGTCTCGGGTTCAAAACCCAGGTGTAACACAACCTGCCTCTGTCAGTCCAAAGGAAAAAAGAAAGACAAAACACAGCCACACTCCGGTGTGCTAGTCCTCAGCTGTCACTTTTAAAATAGTACTTCAAATACCAGGGTTTGTGTCCCCCAAAAGCTGCGCCCTCACTGGCACTGGGGTCTGTGCCCCCAAAGGCTGCGCCCTCACTGGCACCAGGGTACCCACTCTGTAGAAGGTCCTGAAAATGAGGCCTCTTCCATCCCCCAATAGCCTCTCCCAAACCACCGGTGTTATTCAATACTCACAAAAAAAATAAATAACTGTACGTGCTCAGTCAATGCAGCGGGTCAGCTTACGTGAACTCTCTTCGAGTTTTGGCTCCGCACCACTGGCTACCATCCTGGTTGTGGATCCAGTTATCATCTTGCAGGGGCTTCCTGCCATGTACTGCTGTCCAAGCTTCTTCCTGGAGCTCTCAGGGGGACTGCTTCCCTTTCCCTGTTGACCTCCTTACTGCCGTTCCACCCAGGGTTTTTATAGTCCTGCCTCTTCCAGTCAGCTGACTAGCCATCCCAGTTCAGCAATTAACCCCTTCCTCACCAGCCCTCAGTGCCCAGAAGGTTCTGGCCTTATAGGGGTGCACCTTTTTCCTCATGACAGGGTTAGGGTTCCCTGTCACAGTCAGGAGGGGCCTGAACAGATCATCTAGCCTGACCCCCTACCACAGGCAGGAATGAATGCTGGGTTCACAAGACCCCAGATAGGTGATCATCCAACCTCCTCTTGAATTTGCCCAAGGTAGAGACGAGGACCACTTCCCTAGGAAGTTGGTTCCAGATTTTGGCCACCCTAACTGTAAAAAACTGCCTTCTGATCTCTAACCTAAACCTATTCTCCACCAGCTTATTACCATTGTTCCTCATCACCTTAGGTGGTGCTGGGGAGAAAAGGGCTCTACCTATTTGCTGTTGATCTCCCTTGATGAGTTTGTAGGCAGCCACCAGGTCCCCCCTCAGCTTCCTCTTGCTGAGGCTGAACAGGTTCATATCCCTCAGTCTCTCCTCATAGGGCCTGTCCTGCTGCCCTCTCACCAAGTGGGTGGCCCTCCTCTGAACCCTCTCCAGGTTGGTGCACACTCTTTTGAAGTGTGGTGCCCAGTACTGGATGCAGTACTCCAACTGCAGCCTGACCAAAGTCGCATAGAGGGGGAGTATCACCTCTCTGGATTGGCTTGAGATGCATCTTTGGGTGCATGACAAGGTATGGCTGGCCTTGCTGGCTGTGGTCTGGCATTGGCGGCTCATGTTCATCTTGGAGTCAATAATGACTCCAAGATCCCTTTCCACCTCTGTGCTTTCAAGAGGGGAACTCATCAGCCTGTATGTATGCTGTGGATTCCTTCTCTCAAGGTGTAGCACCCTGCATTTATCTCCATTGAACCCCATCCTATTCTCATCTGCCCACTTTTGTAATCTGTCTAAATCTATTTGCAGCCTCTCCTTTCAAGTGTGTCCACCTCATCCCACATCTTAGTGTCATCAGCAAACTTGGACAGCGTGCTTTCCACCCCCTCGTCCAAATCACTGATGAAGATGTTAAATGGTGCAGGCCTGATGACTGAGCCCTAGGGTACCCCACTACTCACATCTCACCAGGTTGAGTACAACCCATCCACCACTACTTTCTGGGTGCGCCCCATCAGCCAATTTTTTACCCATCCAACTGTGTAGGCATCTTAACTTGCTACTAAACTCCAACTATTGTAGTGCCACCATGTCAAGTTACTAACGGGGGGGGCACATGGCATTTTGGTTAAGGCACTTGACTTGAACTCAGAATACCTGGATTGTATTCACTGCTTTTCCCTCTCTCTTTTGAATCCCTCGGAAAATTCCCTAGGGTGGGATTTCCAAAAATGACCTAAGTGACATCCCAGTCCCTACTGCACATTCCATCCTTAAACTCTTTGTGTCCAAGTTGCACATCTGTGAGATGAGTATAATAATATTTCACCCTATCAAGTTACAAGGATACTATCACTAATGTGTTATGGCACTTATAGGATGGGATTTATGTATCCAAACACACAGGAATTCTAAAGTAATTTGACAGTGATCAAAAACAGCCTTTTTACAATATGCCTTTACTATCTCAGGGTCCTTGTTGGATAGGAACACCTGAGATAGTTAACAAACATATTGTTGCACTGAACTTGTGAATGTTTAAAACTTCAACTTTGGACATTTCAGTGATTTACTGGAGTTACTTAATTTTATCATCTGCCAAATATGTTATCACCCAAGAGAAAGTAGATGTGGACATTGGATCAAAGAAAAATAGGATTGGAAGGGACGTCACAATGTTACCTAATCTAACTCCAGCTCAAGGTAGGAACATCCCTGACTGAACCATCCCAGACACATGTCTTTCCAACCTGTTCTTGAAAAAATTCCAGGGATAGAGATTCCATAGTTTCTCTAGATAGCCTGTTCCAATGCTTGACCACACTTTCTTGGTTTGAAAGAGTAAAAGGTATTTTTCTTTAAAATAAAAGTGCTGCTTTATTTCCAACAATAACTCATAATGTTCCTCCTGATCTCCAACCTAAATGTCCTCGGCTGCAGCTTGAGTCCTTTGCTTCTAGCCCTGTCCAGTACAGTCACAAAGACAAACCCACGTCCAACTTTTCTCTAAGTGCCCTTCAGATATCTGAAGATTGTTATCAAATCCCCCCTCAGTCTTCTCTTGTCCAGGCTAAATTACGCTAATTCTTTCAGCCTCAGTCTTGCATCCCAGGCCCCTAATATGTTTTTGTTGATCTCTCCTGGACTCTTTCCAATCTGCCCACAACCTTTTCAAAATGTGGGATCTAAAACAGGACAGAGTACTCTTGGTAAGGCCTCACCAGTGCTGAATAGAGTAAAGAATCCCGTTCCTTCATTTACAAGTGTGATGATTATGTGGCTGTATTGTTTGTTTGGATGGTATATGTTGAAAAGGTTTCTTTGGATGAGTTTTATTCTGTCAGGGGTAATGGTTGGAATGCAGAGGGGCTGAGTGTGCCCTGGCTAGTGGCACTCCATCCTCTGGATGGCCCTGAAAGGATCCCTTACCTGAGAACTCTGGATCTTCCTACAAGCTGGTGTGTCTGAGGTGGGGAGGATACAAGTCAGGAAGCTGTAGTATGCATGTGCCGGTTCATGCTTGTGTTAGTGCCCACCAGCCTGCAGCATGTTGGAGTGTGTCCAGACAACTGTGTACCAGCAGTTCCCTGGGGATAAACAGCAGCATCAGGTAGTTGTGCTGTTGCTACTTGTCCCTACGGAAAGATTGTGCACACGCATCCTGGCACATGGCAAGTTGCCCTAGGTGGTGTAGGGGAGGCTGGGGCCACCACCTGGGCTGGCCCCAACAGCCTTAGCTGGGGTCCTAGGGGACTCCCAGGGCTCCAGTGGTGGTGATCCAGAGCGTGGATCCTGGGTGGTAGCCAGAATGTGGCTCCAGCCAGCCAGGCTCTGGTTTCAGGAGGTGTATGCTTGCCGCCACATCTACATTTGCCATGCCGCTTTTTTCAGGTGCAGGTTTTTTTGACACTGGGATCTCCTGGTATCAAAAAAAACCCTGCTGTGCTGCAAATTAGCAGTGTGGTGAATGTCTGCATATGTGGCATGTGTGGTATGCAGCACCACATACAACACATGCGTGCTCATCTGGATGCACCCCTGGAGTCCTTGGAAGCCTGCTGCTGTGAAGCCCCAGAGAGTGGAGACAGATGGAGTCTGCCATGTGAGGACAGCAACTGAAAAGGCTGGAGCAAAGAAGCAGAGTGAAAAGTGTTAGGAGGTAATAGGCTTTAAACATTATTTAGATTTCATAGATTTCATAGACGTTAGGGCTGGAAGGGATGTCAAAGATCATCAAGTCCAGCCCTGCAGGGGCAAGAAGCCAGCTAGGGTCAAAGAATCCCAGCAAGATAAACATCCAAAAGTTTCTTGAATTAATCCAGAGTAGGTGCCTGCACCACTTCTGGAGGGAGTCTATTCCAGGTCTTGGGGACTCGGACAGTAAAGAATTTTTTTCTTATGTCCAGCCTAGAATGGTCTTGAAGGAATTTATGATTGTTGGTCCTTGTTTTTCCCTGGGATGCTCTGGTGAACAGAAGTTCTCTCAGATCCTAATGTACACCCCTTATGTACTTATAAGCAGCCACCAGGTCCCCCCTGAGCCTGCGCTTTTCCAGACTGAAGAGTCCCATGGCTCTCAGCCTCTCTTCATAAGGCCTGTTCTCCTGCCCTCTGATCATGTGTGAGGCTCTCCTCTGGACTCTCTCAAGTTTCTTGACATCCTTCTTGAATTGTGGAGCCCAGAATTGGATGCAGTACTCCAGCTGTGGCCTCACCAAGGCCAAGTACAGGGGGAGGATGACATCCTGAGATTTACTTGAGAAGCATCTATGGGTGCAAGACAGAGTTTTGTTTGCTTTACCAGCTGGGACATCACATTGGTGGGTCATGTTCGTCTTGTGGTTGATCATGACCCCCAAGTCTCTTTCAGCCATGATGCTAGCAAGCGTAACACTGCTAAGCCTATTAGTATGCTGTGGGTTTTTTTTCCCTGAGGTGAAGTACCTTACATTTATCTGTATTGAACCTCATCAGGTTTGTGTCCTCCCACTTACTAAGTTTATCCAAGTCAGCCTGGATCACTAGTCTGTTTGCAGGTGTGGACGCTATGCCCCAAAGTTTAGTGTCATCAGCGAACTTAGCCAGTGTGCTTCTGACACCAATGTCCACATTGTTGATAAAGATGTTAAAGAGAACCGGTCCAAGGACAGAGCCTTGGGATATGCCTTTGGTCACAGAGTGCCATAATGACTTGCTACCATCAACCACTACTGTCTGTGTCCAACCTTGGAGCCAATTACCCAGCCACTGGACTGTGATATAGCCGAGGGCACAGTTGGCCAATTTTTCCATGAGGCGGTCATGGGATACCAGATGGAAGGCTTTTTTAAAGTCCAGATATATGACATCAATCTCTTCTCCCTTGTCCAAATGATATGTCATCTGGTCATAGAAGGAGATGAGATTGGTCAGGCAAGACCTACCTGCAACGAATCCGTGCGGACTGTCCCTCAGGATGTTGTCCTCAACCAGCTTATCCAGAAGGGTCTCCTTGATAATTTTCTCCAGAATCTTACTGGGGATTGAGGTCCAGCTGACTGGCCTGTAATTCCCGGGATCTACTTTCCTCCCTTTCTTGAGGACGGGTACCACATTGGCCTTCTCCCAGTCTTCAGGTACTTCATCTGAGTGCCCTGAGTTTTCGAATATTTTTGCCAATGGTTGAGCTATGACACCTGCCAGCTATTTGAGTACTCTAGGGTGTAATCTGTCAGGACCAGCTGACTTAAAGGTGTCCAGCCTCTCAAAGTGATCCTTTACTAGATCAACACCGATGCTGGGTATAAATACGCCCTCACCCTGGCTGTCCTACATCTTGCTAGGCAGGGCAGTCCCATTGGACTGATGAAAGACCGATGTGAAGTACCCATTAAGCAGATTGGCCTTTTCCTGGGTGTCGGTTAACAGCTGTCCTGTTTGGTTCAGCAGGGGTCCAATGTTACCGTTGCTTTTTTTCTGACTCCCTACATATCTGAAAAAGGACTTTTTGTTATCCTTGATGTGTGAAGCCAGATGGGGCTTGGTTGCAGCCTTGGCTTTCCTGATTTGCTCCCTGCAGGTATGTGTCAAATATTTCAGTCACTTGCAGACCTGTAAGACACTGCCTGCTGGCTGACTAGGGTGACCATTTCTAATGGGAGATCTACATGCCCAAGTTTCACCTGCCACGACTTGATGTTAAAGGAGTTGGTTCAGTACCTGTACGTGTAGTCCCATTAGTAGTCTCACCGTCGTCCAACAAATGTCCTATGTTCCTGAGGGCTCCGCCATCCCTACACCCTCGCCCATTCCACTGGGTTCTGATCAGCCAGTTGGTCTTTCAGTGTGACCTCAGTTCCAATCAAAAAACCCCCAGGAAAACAAGAAAACAAAACAGGCACTCCTGGCCTGGGTTATTGTTCCAGCTGCTTTTAGCCAACAGCAAACCAAATTGACTTTTGTGAGGTCAGTCCCTCTTTTCTGCCCCTTTCCCCTCTTTGGTGGCTCTCTCTGAGCCTCTTGTTGAGGTTGCCATGATTCCCTTTAGCACATTAGGTCCATCTGTGACACCATTTTGGCATGTGCCACTTTTATGTGCTTTATGGTACCACAACATCTATAGTGCCCCTCTATTAGGGATACTATGGTACAAAACTCTGTCGGGCTCCACCAGCTCCTGGCATGGAAACAAACAGTTTTGAGCCACACTGGGTCAGTAGTCTTTGCTCTAAGTTCCCTCAGTGGGGCTTACTCTCTGCAAGAGTCTCCTACCAGCTCTCCACGCTGCTCTCAAGGTTCCATGCAGCGTGTGTCGGCTCGCTCCTCCTCCTCCTCTTCCTTCCGGTTCTGCGCTCCCCACTCTTGTCTGTTCTGGGCTCTTCTTTATATCGACATTGGAGCTCCCTGCCCCTCCTCTCCAGAAACACCTGGGTAAGGGAGATTTCTGCCAGGATTTTTGGGGCTGTGGACCTGGGGTCGCTGAGCCTTTGTTTAGCCCTTGTGCTTTGGAGCCCTGTGACTCTTTCTCTTTCTCACAGTATGGACCAGTACTGAGTCCTCCTCCTTGGTGGTAATTCCAGCCTTCCATCCTTTATAAGTCTCTCTTTTGAGGCATGGGAGGTCCTCAATTTCCCTGCTGAGCCAAGGGGGTTGCTGTGCCCTTTTGCTACCCTTCCTCTGAGATGTGATGGCCATCCCTTGTCCTGTCAGGAACACTCCCTTGAGGAGCAACCAGTCCTCTTGGACTCCTCTCCCTGTCAAGTTGTGGTCCCTTAGAGCTTTGACAATGAGCCTCCTGAGCTTGTCAAAGTCAGCTTTCCTGAAGTTGAGGACTCCTGTATTGCTGTCTGACTTGCCAGCTTTGTGATGGATAGTAAAGGTAATCAGCTCATGGTCGCTGCCACCCAGCTTTCCATCGACTCTTAGGTCACTGACTAGGTCATCCCCTTTGGCCAGTACCAGGTCCAGCAATGTTTTGCCTCTTGTTGGCCCATAGACTTCTTGAGCCAGGTAGAGTTCATCCATGCATGTGAGGAAGTTTTACGAGCAATCAGATTTAGCCAAGTGTTCATTCCATGAGATGTCCAGATAGTTAAAGTCTCCCATGACAACCATGCACTGAGAGCATCTAGTCTCAGTTAGTTCCCTGGTGAATTCCTGGTCCAGCTCTTGTTTCTGGTTAGGAGGTCTGTAGTAGACTCCTGCCATAATGTCCCCTGCACCACTTTCCCCATGTATTTTAACCCAGAGAGACTACAGTCGTCCTTCCTGGGTATCAATGTCAATTTGCAGGGACATGTAGCTCTCTTGACATAGGGAGCTACACTTTCACCCCTGTTATTTGCACGATCTTGCCTGTACAGGGGATAGCCATCTATACCTGTGGCGCAATCTAAGGTGGAGTTCCACCAGGTCTCTGTTATCCCTATGATGTTGTAGTCATTCTTGTTTAGCAGGAGGACCAGTTCCTCCTGTTTATTCCCCAAGCTCCTGGCATTGGTGTACTGGCAGGCAAGTGTCCCTTTGGGGGCCCTTGGCTTCCCCACAGATCATTCCGGAGCTAAGGTAGTGGTGGGTTTCCTTAAGTGCCTTAGCCTGCTGAATTTACAAAGGTTGCCCAGTGGGTTTGCAGTGGTGGTAATTCCCCCAACCCCCAGCAGGCTTAAATCCCAGTCGACCAGGTCAGCCAGTCTGGCTGAGAAGAGCCTCCTCCCCAGCAGAGTGAGGTGGAGGCTCTCTCTCCCCAGCAGACCATTGCCTCTCTCACCAAAGAGAGGACTGTGATTGTCGAAGCCAAAGCCTTCATGATGATACCAGCGCTGCAGTCTTTGGCTGACTACCTCGACCCATCTCTCCCTCCTCAGCCCATGACCCACAACTCAGAGGAGTGAGGAAAAAACCACCTGCACCCCCAACCCCCTAAGTCCCACTTCCAGAGCCCTGTAATCTCTCATGACCCAGCTGGGTTTGCTCTGAGCTATGTCATTCGTGCCCACATGGCTAAGGAGCATAGGGTAGTGGTCAGAGGGCCGGATAATCTTTGGGATCCTCTCTGCCATGTCCCAGATGCGGGCCCCCAGGAAATAGCAGACCTCCTGACCTAGGGAGGTGGGGTGGCAGATTGCCCCTTCAGTACCACTCAGGAGGGAGTCTCCCACAATGACCACTCTGCGTTTCATCTTAGGGAGAGTAGGGGTGGGTGATCCTCCCTTGCCTGCAGGAGCTAGTATCTCTTCAGGCTCTACTGGGGCTGCAAGAGGTTTGTACCTGTTGCACAGCCCCAGAAGGGAGGGGAGCGTGGTGCAGTGGGCCTTGGGCCCCTTGACCACCTTGGTCCAACCCCCTGGCTGGACAGTATGGGAGATCCCCAAGTCCTCCCTTGTCCCAGAAGGTGACCTTGGTCTACCTTCCACCTCCAGCGGGTGTAGGGCCTGGCAGTAGGAGTCTATCTCCTGCTTGGATCCCTGATGGCATGCAGTCTTTGGACTGTGGCCTGGAGCTCCTCTATCTGGCATCCCACAGACTCCAAAGTGGAGCAAACCTCACAAAGGGAGAAGGCCATGCTCCTGGTCTGACATGCCTGGAAATGTGCCAGGCAGCCCCCACAGCTGAGAGTCAGGGGCTCCGTCTGTGTGGAGCCCAGAACTATGGGTTCCATGTGGGTGAAAGTCTCTGAGGTGCCAGATGGGAAGGCCACAAATTCCAAGAAGACCCTCGGGGTGCAATGTGTGCCCATCCACATTGTGCCACTGGAAGGCTGGCTACTGATGGGACTAGCCTTCCCAGAGTGCACGGGCAGAGCCTCGGGCCCTCCTGCTCACCCTCCTGCGCTAACTCCCACTCAGGGCAGAGAAGCCCCGCTTGGGTTGTCCCTTGCCAGAGTTGGGGACAAACCATAGCTTTGCCATCAGCAGGCCCTTTTTAAACTGTGTGAATGTGCAGAAGCGCTCGCCGATGGCGCTGTGCCACTATAGGGGCTGGGGGGTCCCTGCCTCATGGAAGAAGGGGACAGGTGAGTGCCCCCCCCTTCTGTCTCACATGCTGGGCAGGACTGGTCACATGGCTCCCTGGGGGCTGGACCAAGTAAGACTCGGGGGGGGGTGTCCCTACTTGGCTCTGACTCACCTGCCCCACAGCTGTCTGGGTTGGAGTCCCTCCCTCCCAGCTGTGGGCCCCATCTACCTCTGGCTGCACTGCAGGTCCCACTGGGGAGTCCTTGGGGTCCCACTGGGGAGTCCTGGGGGTCCCTGGGCTCAATGGGGGCACAACGGGCTTCTGCCCATGTATCTCTGGCTGGGGACAAATTTAGGGTTCTGTCTTCCACAGTTCTGTTGTCGTGTTTTCCCTAATGATTAAAGTTGTGTTTTTGTTTTTATCCCCAGATTTAGCTGTCCTGAAATTGAGTAACACACTTCATGGGGAGTTTCTACCCCCATGACCTTGACCAACTCAGGGTCCCATCACAGCAAGTGACACTCCTGTTAATACAATCCAGTATACTGTTGTCTTTTTTTGCAACAAGAGTGCACTGTTGGCTCATATTCAGCTTTTGGTCCAGTGTAACCCCTTTTCTGCAGTACTGAAACCTAGCCAGTCATTCCCCAGTCTTTTTTTTTGTGCACACAATTATTTCATCTCAAGTGCAGGACCTTCACACTTGTCCTTGCTGAATTTCATCTGGTTGATTTCAGACCATTTTCCCAGCCTATCCAGATCATTCTAGATCTTAGCACAACCCCTCAGAGTGTCTGCAACTCCATCCAACTTGGTGTCATCTGCAAATTTGCTAAGCATGGATTCAATTCCATTGTCCAATTCATTAATGAATATATTAAATAATACCAGACCAAGGACAGATCTTTGGGGAACTCTACTTGATACCTCCTCCCAGTTAGACATTCAGCCACTGATGACTATTTGCTGAGCATGGTGATCCAACCAGTTTTTTACCTTATGGTACTTTCCTTTAGTCTGTATTTCCTTTTCTTGTTAATGAGAATTTTATGGGAGACATATCCAGGGGTCAAAAAAACCTTCAGGAAAAAAAAAACAGGGCAACACACACTAAGCCAGTGCACGCTGCTGAAAAGTGGAGCCAAGCGTCCCAGAGCTGTGCTGCTGCCCAGACTCTGCACAGGAGAATTACAATTGCTGCAGCCCCAAGGGTCGTCCCCCCTCCCCAAGTCCCCAGGTAAGGTTGTTGAAGCCAGCTCAATGCTGGCCCCAGCCTTCCCTAGCTCACCTGGGCCAGTTTGCTGCTGGCACAAATGTTCCCCAGGGAAAGGTGGCAGCGGTGCACCTTGTCCCCTGAGAACCAAATGTCCACACATGTCTGTATGAGAGGGTGAGAGCCCGTGTCAAAGCCAGAAGCAGCTACCTTAGACCCACAGCCCCAAAGGACCCAGCTGAAACTCTTCATACCCAGGTGTTTCTGGAGGGGAGGAGCTGGGAACTCAAACCACAGCATAAAGAGGAGCCCGGAACAGGCAGGAGGAGAGACTGCAGGACTGGAAGCGAAGAAGCTGGGTCAAACAATGCTGGAGGAATCTGTGAGAGCCATGTGGAGGGCTGGCAGGAGGCTCCTACAGAGAGGGAACTCCCCGGAGAAGCTCTAGAGGAAGGTACGGTGCACTGCGAGGGTCAGGAACTGCTGGAGATCTCCTCAGCAGCCAGCAGAGCCTGATGGAGAAAAAGGTACCATAAAGACTAATAGAGGGGCACCATTAAAGCCTGGTACCGTACTGACCCTAAAAGGGGTACAACGAAAAATGATAAATGATGACCTCAGTGAGATGAGGGTACCATGATGACCCCAATAGAAGGCGCAAGAGGCGCGATCCTATGGACATGCACAGGGGAAAGAGAAAGTAGTTGCACTGACATTTTGTTTCTTTGTTTATTGCCAAAAGCTGGGCCACAATCCTCCAGGACAGGAGGCATGGGTTCCTTTCATTTTTTTGTTAAGGTAAAGGCCCTGGGGAGGAACCCGGCAGCTGAAAACAAACCTGAGGACACCTAGACAACCAGTGGACCGGGCAAGGGTGTAGGGGTGGTCGAGCCCTCAGCATCATAGGATTGTGGGTGATGACTAGATGGAACTACCCATTCAGGTACTGAACATCTTCCTATAAACACCAGAGATGTGGCAGACAAGAGCATGGGTGTGTGGATCTCTGTCTAAGACTCGTCCCTCATTTCAGCCAGCAGGTAGAGGTCCTATGAAAACACGCATCTAGATCAGCTATCTATATGTGTGTATAGTTCTCAGCAGGAGGAAAAAACAAAGGAAAAGATCGCAAGGGCGCTTGGGAGGGTAAACTACCCAGTTGGCCACTTGACAGTGGTGCATTGGCTAGGAATTCAGCAGCGGACTCCTAGAAGGGTGCAGGATGGAGCACCAACCAATATTGGCAGGGCTGGACACCCTGCAACAGACTTTAAATCTGAAAGCACAGGTACTGCAGCAGCAACAACAGCAGGCCACAAGGCACACGGCTATAGAGGAGCACCTGATACAACAGCAGGTAAGGACACAAAGGACTCCCTTGGACATTAAGTTGCCCAAAATGACCAAAGAGGATGACCCAGAAGCGTTCTTAGAAGTATTTGAGAGGGTGGCAATAGCGGCTGGTTTGGAGAAGGCTAGATGGGCAGGACAATTGGGAGTCCTCTTGATCAGACAGGCCCAGGCGGCCTACAGGGCCATGACCTGGCTAGATGCCCAGGATTACAAAAAGTAAAAGGAGAAATATTAAAAAGACTTAACATAATGCCAGAGAGGCACCGCCAAGCATTTAGAGGCAGAAAGAGAAGGGAAGAAAGGGTACCTTGACTTTTGTGGCAAAATTTGACAGACCTCTTAAATAAGTGGCTTAAACCCAAAACAGCTACCAAAGAAGACATATGTGACCAAATACTGTTAGAACAGTTTATAACAGACTTCGAAGAGGGCACCCAGAGATGGGTAAGGTGCCACTGCCCTAAGTCTTCATGTGAAGCCCTACAACTGGCAGAAGACTTCAACATGGCTCAAGGAGAGACCCATCAGGATCGAGGCACATGAGGAGCGAGCTATATGTGGGAGGCAGACTGAAAAGGCGAGAGAGAGGGCAGAGAAACCCAGAAAGGAAGCCCAGCCAGGCCGTTCTGTTTTAATTGCGGTAGGTGGGGCCATATACCTTAAGAGTGTTCCCGAAGCCCATGGGTGACTCCAAGGTCAAGAGAAGTCAAAGTAGAACACACTGACCTTTGAGCAGGATCTAGAGAAGGACATGAAATGGAGATGATGGATTGCAGCATAGGGGCAGCTTAGTAGTGAAAGTACAACCCTTACTGCAGGTGACCGTGTGGGTGGAAGTCCGGTTGGTACAAGCCGTAGTCAATACTGGATGTGCTCAATCCATTGTCCGACCGTCACTGATATCATAGAAACAAACACCAAGGTATGCCGGTGTGAAAATGGTTTGCCTCCACAAACAAAAAGCCTATTAGGAAAGATGATTATTACACTTACAGGTGAAGGGGATTAGCAGAAGGATCCCAGTGGGGTTAGAGGAAGAAATTTTATACCCCATGATATTGGGTAGGGACTGGCCAGAAATTTACGAAATAATAGCCTCACTCCGCAGCCCCGAGGACACTAAAGAGGGACTAGTAGGGGCCGATGTAGGAAGAGATGAGGAACTGGATGTAGAAAGTCTTGCCAGTAGCAGTCAATTCCAAGAAGCCCAGGAGAATGATGAGGAACTTTGGGCGTTGCAGGAGGCCAACCAGGGGAAACAAGACCAACAGGTAACACACCCCAATCAAAGTAAGCCAGTGCCACAGTGTGAGGTACATAATGGGTTGATGTATAGGATTAGGAGGGGTAAAGCCGAAGGGGAGGAGGTTGTCCAGTTAATTATACCCAGACCCTGTAGAGTACAACTCCTGCATTTAGCTCATCGGAACCCACTGGGGGGACACCTTGGTAAGACTAAGACTAAAGCCACCTAGCTAGATGGTGTTTCTGGCCCCATATGTATGAGGAGATAGAAGGATTCTGTCGAGTCTGTGACATATGTCAAAAGGTGAGCAATTATAAACCCCTCAAGGTGCCCTTGCAGCCTACGCCAGTAGTCAGAGAACCCTTCGCCAGGGTTGCCTTAGATATAGTTAGGTCCCTTACCCCGGAGCGCAGCGGGACACCAGTTTATTTTAGTGTTAATAGATTACACCAAAAGTTCCCGGAGGCTATCCCATTGCGAGCCGTGACAGGACCAAGAGTGGCAGAGGAACTCATGAAATGGGTGGCAAGGGACGGTATTCCAAAAGAGATCATTACTGACTAAGGATCCAATTTTATGTCAATTGTGCTGAGTTCAGTGTGTAAAGTTCTGCAGA
The DNA here is from genome assembly GCF_001723895.1 of Crocodylus porosus. Taxonomy (NCBI): domain Eukaryota; kingdom Metazoa; phylum Chordata; order Crocodylia; family Crocodylidae; genus Crocodylus; species Crocodylus porosus. The sequence goes on from NW_017728886.1 coordinate 223,860,374, forward strand.
TCCATCATTTAAAGACAGCGGTGTACCATCCACAAACGAACAACCTAGTTGAACACTTTAATGGTACCCTCAAGGGGATGTTGTGTAGATGTGCCCAGCTAGAGCCAAGGAAGTGGAACCTGCTGGTGCCACCTTTGTTGTTTGCAATAAGAGATGCCCCACAAGCATCATTAAGGTGTTTGCCGTTCCAGTTAATGTATGGACACTGTCCCAGGAGCTTATTGGATATTGTGAGGGAAGGCTGGGAAATGGACCCAGAGACAGGAAGGGTAGCCTCGGATTATGTGAAAGATTTAAAGGAACGCCTCCAGCTGGGAGAATTTGGGATTGGCCCAAAATAAGCAAAGGGAAAGGTACGATGGGCCGGCCAAAAAGAGGGAGCTAAAAGTGGGGCAAACAGTGTTAGTATTGTTGCCCAGCTCTATAAGCAGGTTTCTCACCTGTTGGCAAGGACCTTTCAAGGTGCTAAGGAGAATGGGGCCAGTAGATTACCAGGCATCCTGTCCTGGACACAGGAGAGAGAGACAGATTTATCACATAAATCTGCTCAAGGAATGGCATGAACCTGAGGGCCTACTGATCTCCCCTGACCCCGAGTTGGAGGAATTTGGGTGCCCAGTGGGGGAAAATCCTAGTAAAGCAGGGGACTTAGAGGGGGTCCCCATGGGGAGTCAACTTGAGGAAGGGCAGCAGGAACAATTATGGAGATTGGTCCAAAAGTTTGAGGATATTTTCACTGATAGCCCAGGGAAAATGATAGGGATTGAACATAAAATTGTTACCCAAGAGGGTCATTAGGTGCGGGAGAAATGGCAAAGGATCCCATACCGTAGGTATCAACCGATCAAAGAAGAAATAGGAAAGATGTTAGTCCAAGGGATTATCACTCCATCATGTAGCCCATGGTGTAGTCCATTGCTAGCAGTGCCGAAACCCGATGGAACCTTGCGACTATGCATAGATTTTTGCAAGTTAAACGCCCTGACTCAATTCAATGCATTCCCCATGCCGCAAGTAAGCGAGTTAGTGGAACGTATAGGCCAGGCATGGTTCATGTCCATGATAGATCTATCAAAAGGCTACTGGCAGGTGCCCTTGAGAACCGAAGACCAACCCAAGACCGCCTTTGGTACCCCATGGGGTCTTTCTGAATTTAAAAGAATGCCATTTGGACTTAATGGAGTGGCGGCCACCTTTCAGAGACTAATTGATTGGGTGCTTGCTCCGCAACAAGGTTACACATCGACATATATTGATGACATTGTGATATATGCAGAGTCCTGGGAACAACACGTGAAGGCGTTAAGAGCCATCTTAATGGAACTCAGGCTAGTAGGACTAACAGCAAACCCAAAGAAGTGTGCCTTGGGGAAGAGGGAAACTAAATATTTAGGGTTCCTAGTAGGGCAAGGGCGTGTGAGACCTCGGCGGAGGGTTTTCCTGTGGTGACAGATATTTATAACAAAGGATATTAAGAAATAAAATGAAACAAGATGTCCGTAAGAGTTGGTTTGAAAGAGTAAAAAGTATTTTTCCCTTAAAATCAAAGTTCTGCTTTATTTCTAGAACATGTTATTTTTGTATCTGAAATAATTTAAATATCCCTTTAAGTCCACAATATACCAGACTGCTAAAGCTGTCTTTATGATAACTGAAAGTTGTGGGCTCAGATAGAACTTGATGATCTCATAAACATTTCTGTTTCTCAGTAGGTGAGGAAGAACTCACTTCTAAGGTATTAGTATCGCTGTGATTTACTAATTAAATTGCAACAGTTATCAGTTTTATAAAGATGGGCTAAAAAACAAATGAAGTTATATGATACCAGCTAAACGTATTAGAGCAGGGGGGTCAAAATTTTTTGCCTCAGCAGGTGAGATCCAGACCACAGGGCTCCTCTTGGGTCAGATTCAGACCCACCAGCGGCGGTGGGGTGAGCTGAGCAGTGGCAACATTCGTTACTGTAGGTGCTTGAACCAGTGTTCACTCAGGGATCTGCAGGGGTTAATGTCTCCATTGCTCATCCTGGCCCCAAATCTCTTCTCATCTAGGAGCCAGATGACACTTTGCACAGACTATATATTTTACATCCCTGTATAAGAGGATACAGTTGTTCTTGTGATTCCCTTTTGAAATTTTATTTCTCTTTTCTCAATAGTGAGGTTTTATTTCAATCAATGCCCAATTTTTCTTGATTTTGTTTGGCTAAGGGAACATAAAGGAAACTCCTATCATGAGCAGATCTGTCTAGTCTGATGGTGCTAACAGTAGATATTTCTTGTATAATAGTGTCATTAAAGGCATCACCAAGCCAATACAAATTCTTAGCAGAGGACTATAACAGTGTAGAACATATGAAATTAAGGTATCATGCATTTTTAGCAAAAGGACTATGGAAAATAATATAAGGATTCCTAGGTCATTGCTTGCACATAATCTAAGCAGGATACTGGGATGAGTAACACTGTTCCATGTTATAAACCTTCACAGACTGCAATTTGACCCTCCAGATAAGCTGAATAACATCTTCATAGCCTCTTGTGTTCTCAATCAAACACTGATGTGGGAAGTTTCTGTAGCCAGAGACTGAATGGTCTGAGCAGTTGTTCTTATCTCTGTGAGAAAGGTGAATAGCGCAGAGTATTAAAAGTATCTTTTACACATATGCATTTGCTTATTTTGATAGAGATGTAAGCACAGATCTGGCTGGGAAAATGATTTCCATAATTATGTTGTGCTAAATTGTATTATAATAGTCTATATCTATAGCTATATAAGTGCTTCCCCTGTGTCTTGTTCAGGCTGGCCAAACGAGGATGAGCTACCCATTATTGTCTCACCAGTTCTAATCCAGCTCTCTTACTGATAGTGACTAGTCTTACATGAGGGAAATATCTTGCTGAACTATAGTATCTAAACAACAACATGTATGAGAAGGAAATACAACCTTCAGGCTTTGATCTCATGGCCAAGTCTGTCCTTTTTCTTCTTGTATTACCATTGTCATCTAAATTAGACTGCAGGTTCCTGAATTAGGGGTCTTCTCTTCCATGTTTCTGTAAAGGGACTGTATATTTATGATGCATTTTAAATCACTACGGGAGGCAAAATATAGACATGTTAGTCTGCTACTCAATCAGTGACTTAATGCTAATTCTGGTCCCCGAGCAATGTCCAAATAAAGGGACTCGTGCAGGGGAACTATGCAAGGGCTGACAGGAATGGAATCCTACTATATGACAGTAGGGTGTGAAACATGAGCACACCCACCAAAGGCTGTGTAGCAGTGCCACGGTACTTTGAGGTGCCTTGAGATCCTGTCAAGGGTGTTGTGGCTACCATGCAAAGTTAGCATTTTTAGGGGTGCAAACATGATTCACAAGATAAACACAGAGATTTCAAATAGTATTGAAAACACATTACCTCTTGTGAGCTTTCTGAGCTCACCGCAACAGAAAACTGGCTCTTATTTTTTCCATAGTCAAATAACCAGTGAAAACTAAGACGGGTGCCTTGAGTCTAACAAGGCGTACCTTGAACCTAAAAAACTTGAGAATCACTGTTCTATAGGCTAGAGCAACCGTGTACCCAAAGCCCATGTTACCACTAACCACACAGGATGTTTAACCATTGGTCTTCATAGTCGCAGATCTACTCTCCTACCATTCTCACATCTTCAGAAGTGCCTAAATGCCAGATGTTCAAAGAGCCTAATGGCAAAGATAGACACCTAACTGCTGGTTACAAAACTGCCTGATCAGGTTAGGCATCCAAGCCCTATTAACTTATCAATGGCAGTTAGGTTTATAACCTGCTTAAATGATTCTGAATATTCTGCCTACCTTTTTACATACTTGAATACAGATAATATATCTCTAAAGTCACCTAGCAGCCCTACATCCACAAAAGTGACTCAAGAATTCAAGTCCCTTAGTTTTTCAGTGCTCTGAAAAATCAACACTTTTTGTCTCTCTGCCTTACTCCAAATTCCTTGTCTTGACACTCCTTATGCTTGGAACAGCCTCTTAAGTAGTGTATATCAAAGTCAATTTTGTCTTGCACTGAACTGTGGAAAAATTGCTTATTTTGTGAAGCATTTGCTTTTTCTGTGTTTGAACCGTTCTGTCTGAAAGAGTCTTTAAGGCAGATTTCTAATTCATCATGTAGTGTTCTTAACTTCCTGTAAAATATGTTTTGACATTTATCCTACTAATCTGTTTTCTACTGGGGATATTTCTATTTTCAAAAATATGCACAATCTTCACTAATTCTTAGACATACAAATATACCTAATGGAAAGTACCTTTGTCCAAAAGAAAAATGATGTAGAACCTGTGTGCAATGTCTTTTCTATGGTATCTTTTTAATCCCTTTTTATACTGTTAATAATTCCATCATATAAAAACAGTAGGGCAGTTGACAGTAAGAAGTAATACATTTAAAGCAGGATGGAACACTTTTCAACATGAGGACCGATCAAGCTATAGAACTTTCTTCCAGAGAACATGACTGAGCCAAATATTTTGGGAAGATTTTTTTCCCAGGGGCTTATAGATAAGCATACCATGCATCTGCTGTCAGTGTCTGCGATTAAAAATGTTTGGGTTTTTGTATTAAGATTTGTAAGTACAGGCTTCCCTCGTTTTATGCTGTACTTGCATTCCTGGAGAATGGCACATGCATCAAATTCACATAAAGCGAACCCACTTTGCAGTGTAACAAATAGGTTTCCATAGCCATGAGGGAGGGAGGGAGGGAGGGAATGAGGCTGAGACTAGAGAAGGTGCAGAGGGAGAAGTGCTGCTCCTGGGGCTGCACAAGGCAGCAAAGCAGAGGGAACAGAGCAGTACTCACCCCAGCCCTGGCTGCAGTGGCCCTGGGAGTGGCTGGCACCAGCTGCCTGCAGCCTCTGGGCTGCATGGTGCTTCACTCGTCCCCACTCACCTGGGGTGTGCCATGCCCTGGTGCAAGCAGCTGGTGTCAGCTGCTCCCAGGGCCACTTCAGCCGGGGTTGGGGTGAGTGGGGCCATGGCCCATTCCCCTCCTCACCACAGACTTACCTGATTGGATGGAGGGGCATCTACACTGATCGCATAAAAGTGAATTTATCTTGCATATAATGAATTATGGGTCTAAATATGCTCATTGCATAAAAGCGAATTCTCCTATAAAAAACCCACATACATGGACAGAAACCTGTACTAATAAAAAGCATCTGCCAAATAGCACTAGACATCAATTAAATACAACATCAGCTAAAGCATATTTCAAATGCAAATTTACAAGCCAGTATACTTAGCACAGCTTCCCAAAGACATGCACCATACATGTAAACCAGCTCAATAAACACTCCCACAGGAGAGCATTCTTCCTCTGCTGCTTCCCTTCCAAATACCTGAGACAAAGGAGTTACTAGATGCCCTTAAGGTCAACGGATTTGGGCTGTTTTGTACCATAAGAAGTAAGGAAATTAGGGTCCCCTTGGAGAAAGCTCCATCCCATTTAAGCTGAATTAGACTCCAAACCCAGGTGTCTCTGTGAATGACAACTGTGCTGCATGGAGAAAGAGGGGCCTCCCAGGTAGACAGATTTGAAGACCATTTAGCTATAGCTCTATTGATAAAAACTATTAAAATTGTTACTTGAAGCCAGTGAACAATCAGGGGAGATTACAGAGTGCTAATATGAAGTAATGGGTAAATAAAGGGTGCTGCACCAGTACAAGCTTCCAGACAAAGTCATACATAGAGCTGGATGCACCACGTCAGCAGTCCCTCAATATGAGAATGGCAATCTTCCAGTAAATAAGGAAATTACCATCAGGGATCCTGGTTTTCTCTGATTAAAAAAAATCCCCAATATTCAGATTTAAAAAAGTAATCCAAAATCCACATTTTTGTGTGATCAAAATGAAACACCACTATATATGTGTGTGTGTGTGTGTGTGTATATATATATATATATATATATATAAAAAATGTGTGTGTGTATATGTATGTGGATATATATATATATCCACACACACACATTTTAATCACAGAAAAATGTGACTTTGGGTTACTTTTTTAATGCAAAAATTTGGGATTTTTTTATCAGAGAAAACCAGGATCCCTGGTTATCAGTGAGTCTGTAGGTGACCGACAAGGTTGATCTAAGATCTGCATGTTCGGCTGCAGACATGGCAAACAGTTCTGGCAGGAAGGAGTAGATCCTGGTGATGTTGGGTCATTGCTTTTTCCTTTGCCTCTCATCTATCTGCCTCCATAGTGAGAGATGGATGCTTTGTTGTTTCTCATGGTGCCACTGGGGACAATTCAGTTTTTGAGTCTCCCAGGTACTAATGTTGATATTACATTTCTTTGGATTGGCTTTCCTCTAGGGCAGTGACCACTGGTGAGTTAAAAGTACAGGACCTGTTTTGGGAGCCAGTTGTTAGGCAACATTAGGACATATGCTATCCAATAAAGCTGCTGCTGTGTAAGCATGGCTTCAATGCTGGTGGTGTCTTCTTGAGCAAGAGTGCTGGAGTTGGTCCACCTGTCCTTCTAATTGATTTGGAGGATTTGTCAAAGAGCTGCTGGTGGTAACATTCCAAGGCTTTCAAGTGTTTCTGATATACTGTCCAAATATCACAGCTAGATCACAGGGCAAGAATGAAAACAGCCTGGTAGATGAGAAGTTGTTTTCAGTCCTGATGTCATGATCATCCAGAGACATGATTTCAAAGATGTCTAAAGGCAGCCCTGGCAGATTTTATGTAGTCTGACTATTGTCATCTGTTTATTTTTAAGAAAGTAGTGGAAATATTGGGATCACCCTCTAATTGAAATACGTGGAGCAGCTGCTGGATGGTTTGGGGTGGGTTGGGAAAATATCATGAAGTTGGCAGTGGGTCTAGACACTTCATATGCTTCACAGAAGCTACCAAGAGTGCCCTGGAGCACTTCAATTGAGTGGGCACATGCAATGCAATTATCAGCATACTGAAGATCAGTAATGGAGGTATTGGTTATTTTGGATTTGGAATGCAACTTTATGTTGAAGAAATTGTTGTCCATGCAATCCTGGATGCTGTCTCCAAGTGGAGAAATAGCTGCAATACATATGGAAAACAGTGTTGGTGCAATCACACATCCTTGTTTGACTCTGGTTCTAATAATGAAGAGGTCTGTTTCTGAGCCATTGCTTAAGATAATTGCTGTCATGTAATTGTGAAGAAGTCTGATGATAGTAACAAATTTTGGTGGGCATCTAAATTCATTAGGATAGACCATAGAGCCTCTCTGCTGATTGAATCAAAGGCCTTAGACAGGTCAATGATGGTCATGTAAAGATCTCTATGTTGTTCATGGCACCTCTCCTGCAGCTATCTTGCAGTAATGTGTATATCAACTGCACCTCAGAGTGGCCTGAAATTACATTGGGAGTTGAGTAGAGGCTCCTCAGCAAGGAAAGTGAGTCTGTTGAAGAGAATGAGTGCTGGCTGCACTACTCACCTTTAAAAGCCTTGCTCATAGCCACTTCTAATCACACTCTTAATTGCAAAACCAATTTAAAGTCAGCAAATGGAACCCTCCATCATGCTTGGTTGTTGCCTCTGCCTTCCTGGATCACCTGTGCGAGATCTGGACACATTTAGCCAGTTAGCCCTCAGTTGTGCCCCGTTTCACTACCATACGAGAAGAGGGGGATGTGTTACTTTCACAGACCAAGCAGTGAGGTTCATTCCCTGAATGGTGGCTGCAGTTCAGGCTCTGGGTGTCCAGGGTGCACTAGCAAGGATACTCAGAGCTTTAGGCACACAGCTCTGCTTATTGAACTAGGAATGAACTGATCCAAATCAAACCTGCAAATGCATCTAGTCTGACAGCCAGGAATTTTGGTCTGTGGGGTGTTGACAACTGGCTGGTGCCCGGGAGGGGTTTGCAGCTTAACCACAATCCTCCTCCTCGGAAGCAGTGCTGTGGCTGCGGGACTCTGCACTCGAGCGTGCACCGGCGAGCCCTGCCGAGCGGCTGTGCTGGGACCGATTTCACACCCAGATTTGTGCTGGGAGTAGGGAGCAATGAATCTCCTTTAGTTTGTTTCTCTCTGGGGTCTCCTGGCAGAGCGGCCCGACTTGCCAGGACCCACCTCCCGTATCCACAACCCTCCACACGGTAAAGCACAGGAACATGAGGGGAAGCAGCCCCGCCGCCGGGCGAGCGCGGACTATCCGCCCCCGGCACAGACTGCAGCTCGCTCGGGCCCGCGCGCGGAGACGCCCTGGCGGCGACACCTGCGCCCATTTGAAGCGGGCGGGCTCGGGACCCGCCCCCACCCCCGCCCGGCCCCACCGC
>NW_017728886.1:223869579-223870670 GCF_001723895.1 Crocodylus porosus
AAACATTTCTCCTTTTTTTTGTTTTTTTAAGTTAGCGCTGGAAACTGACCACTCCATAGCTGATCTGTATCCAACTTGAATCTGAATGTGTAGAAGGGCCCATATGGCACCCACACCCTGCTTTCTTATGCTTGAAGGCCACACTTCTCAGGCTTTGTAGGAGACAAGTGACTCAGCTAAAAGATCTCGTAGCGCAGCCAAGAGCATCCTCAACGGCCGCACCTGCCGCGTGGTCTTCGACACCTTTGACCGCTCAGGTCGGCTGGGGTATGAATCACCAGGTATCGGTGCCTTTATGGGAAGGCCTTTATGGGGACAAAGCTTTGCTCATTCCTGCAAATGGGAATCCAACCTGTCTCATGCAAATGGGCCATGGAGCAGTGTCATTAGTCCTCACCCAAGTCTCCCTGGGACCTCTTCAGGTAAACAGCCTAAGGCAGCTCTGTGCAGAGGTACATGAGTGAATTGCTTAGCTGCCTTGCCATATGACTGTTGATTTTTATTGTCTTTTGGCTTGGAAGCTGGCACATGCTGCGGTAACTTGGGTGCCTCCTAATGTCACTGCCTTAAACTTTCTGCATACTTTCCAGTTCAGAACGGTTTCCTCTTTCCTCTCCTCCTAGCTTTTAGCTCTGTCCTGGCCAGCTTGTCTGGCTCCAAGCCATATGTAAAAGACTTGCATCAAGTTGGAATCACTTGCTGCTTTTTTTCCTTGGTGGAAGTCTGGCAGCAGCAGTAGCATTGGTAGATCACTTAAGCTAGCTGCTAGAAAATCACTTTTGTCCAAGTTCACTAGCAGAACTTATTTGTCTGATAGTTCAACAGCAGAGAGAAGCTTTAAAATATGGTGAAGCTTTACATTGCTTTTGCTGAAACAGCCCAACATCTCCCCTCCTAGATCTTGTAGGTTACAAGCAGGATAGAAAACTGAAATAAGCTAGTCAGTGGGCTTAATTAAGACTGGACAATTATTTCCACATTCAGTTGGATCATTTCCAGCGTAGTTATGATATCCTACTGGAGCTAATTTTTTTAAGTTCTTCAATTCCTTGCTTTAGTTCATCTCTAATAGAAATTTTCTATTTGGATGA
>NW_017728886.1:223872955-223874596 GCF_001723895.1 Crocodylus porosus
CCCCCCCCCCTTTTTAAGTTGGGGCAAGATTTTATGTATTCATTCTTTTTGTAAAAATTAACAGTTGCGTTGATGGCACAAAATATACATGTTAACCAACTTTGTCACAAGTGAGCACTATAGCTTGTAAGATATAGTAACAATAATATTTGCATTGCATTTGAACAATTGTGACCATATTCATATTTATGGCCCTTTCCAGCCACACACGACTAGTATGTGATGGAAAGATTTAAAGACCATGCAATATATTGCAAACAATATGCAAAAAGTATGTTTATCTTGCACCTTTTTAGTGCGCAACTTGTTTTGTCCCATCAAATGTTAAAAATATTTTTGGCAATGAACTTTTAAATAAAAACAAATAAATAATAAAAAAAACCAAACACCTCAGCTGTTGGAGAGTTGCTCAGTAGGTTTTTGGACAAAGATGCACCCCCCCCCCCAGATATCCCGAATGCAAATTTGCCTACCAGTTGTACTTACCAGTTGTACTTCCCACCCTTCTGCCATTGACGTCCTGATGGCTACAGGATAGGAGTTTGAGGATTCACAGTTCAGACGCATTCCCTGCAAGTTGTCTTCAGTTGCCTCACTGAAGCACTCATTGGCAACTTGTTTATTTTTGGAAGTAGCACGTACAAAAGCTATTTGTATTAAAATTCTGCTATTAAATGCTTAGGCCAGCACTTCCTCTGACATGCAGGTTTACCAACTTGTGATGAACAAGTGGACATGCTGGGTTCTGTGGCCTTGAAAATAGTAAAGAATAATTAAGTTTCAGCCCTGATAGGTTTCCTTTTGCAGTTAACCTAAATTTAAACACAGGATCTTATTTTAATCTAATCTCCCTCAAACTTTTTACTCTGTTACCAACCCTGCCCCCCACTATTTAAAAAAAAAAAACAACAAAAAAAAAAACAAAACTTGCATTAACAAACCAGTACAGTGTTGTCCCCATAGTATACAGGGAGGCAGCTAGAAAACTCTTTTAAGTAACTTTCCAACTTGCTATTGATTGCTCTTGCAAGTAAATGAAAAAGATGCCTAAATAGCATTGAAGATCTGGGTCTTAACCTCTGTCTCAACTTCCCTGCGTGTAAATATGAAATGGCGATATGTTGATAGCTCCCGATGAAAGACTTTCTAAAACTGAAAATTTATTTGTGATGATTTATTTATGTATTACAAAAGTCAGTAAGAGTTATGAGAATTGCACAGCTGAAACCAGCACAATGTTTGCTTATGTACCCCAATGACTAGGATGTATGCCAACTAGTAAGCCTTCCCTCTGTAGTTAGCACATCCTTTAATCCCTAGGTAATCTAGTATGCATGATATCAAGTGTTAATTGAGACCAACAGTGTTTAGGCACAGGAGGATTTAAGAATTGTATCAATGTTAACTTTGAACTTACAAGCTATTGTTGGAGGTCAAAACTTTTATTCCAAGTCTTTTGGGGCTGCAGTCATGGAGCGTGTTTATCGGCTTTCTGTCTCAGGAGGGATGGGTATTAGTCTTGCTTTCAGTCATGAATGAGCATGAATTCGGAGTTTATCCAGTACTGGGCCCCTTTTTGAGCAGATACCAAACTTACAACACAGCATGCCTGTTAGTACACCCCAATACCAACTTAAAGTA
>NW_017728886.1:223874716-223877575 GCF_001723895.1 Crocodylus porosus
TGTGCTTGGGCAGTTGTTAGGTGGGATGACTTGAAACGGGTCTCATTTTAGTTGTTTGGATTTTTGGGGGGGGGTTGTTTTGTGGTGTTTGTTTTTTTTCTTTTTTTCAGAATTAATCAAGTGACAAACTGTAACCTCATAACTATATTTTCCCATTATTTTATTGGAAAATAACTGCCAATCAGGATTGTACATCACTCCCTTCCAGGTCCGTAGAATGCCTGCAGACTCAAGACTGGAGGCTGCTCTAAGCTCTTTTGAGCCCTTGGTTTCTGAGGGCTTCAGAGTAGCTGCCAGGAATGAGCCTGGAATAGCTTTGCTAGTGAACGTCTGGGGCTTGTGTGTGTCAGTGGACTTGGTAGGTGGGATGTACCCAGCTCTACCCTTTCTGGCACCAGCTGCTACAGTGGTCTACATTTCAATAAGTACCTCTTCCATGTTCCGTCCCTTTCATGGACCTGTACTCTGAAGACTATTTTTGTATATCATCCAGTGACTGTCTCATATAAAATGCATAAATAGCCTTCAGAGCAAGGCCTGGAACCAAGTCTCCCTCTTCTATATAAGTGCTCAGATTGCTAATCTAGCATTTCTCTCTCTCACTACTGTTTTGAGATTCATTGGACTGCAGAATTCTTATTGCACGTTAGAACAGTTTCAACTGGAGGGTGGAAACTGTCTGCTTTGTTCCATGCATGTCACCTATGCTGGTGGGGAGAGCACTCCCCTGACAGTAGGATAAAGTGGGTTTTAATTGCCTAAGGGTGAGGAGAGAATTGAATCTGTGCCTCCCACTTGCTCCAACTGCTGTGTAACAGTATGCTGACAGCACCACCACTATCTCTTTTAAAAAGAGAAGTTAGCCAGGCTTCCCTTTAGGAATACATTACAGAATGAGCTGTGGGAAAGGGTTCTGGGTGCTAGCCTTGGTATAATAGCAGCCTGGGGCTGGTGCTCACTCCCTATCAGTGGGCTGTATCTGGCCTCTATGCCTGATCCAGCATGTGGGGTGGGGCATGATCCAGCTGTATGTTTTGGGGAGAGGGTCAGGCAGCAGCCCAGCCTGGCTCTGATCTGGGCCTTTGAGGGGGAAGGGTCATGGGCTGAGCCCACAAGGGGGAAAGGAGTATGGCCAAGCCCAATTCTGCTGGGAGGGGAAGAGGTGTGGCCTGGCCCTGTGTGGCAGCGAGACAGGAAAGCAAAGCAGTGACAACTAAAGCTGCTACCTGTCACCAAGTTTCCTGACCCTTGGGGAGCTCTGCAAGATTGGATGCCATGCTGTACAGTCTTTGTGTCAGAGTTTGAGCACATCTGATCTAAGGTATGGGACTGAGCTCCTGAGGGATGGGATTTAAGGCGCCCCAGCCCCTGCAAAGTATTTTTTTTTTGGGCAGGTTCCTGCCTCCCTGTGCTGGCTGTTGTGAATCTGTTGAGAAAGTACCTCTTTCCCAGGCACTCTACAGGGATTTTTAGGTGACTAGTTTAGGACTGGAATCTCCTGCTGTGGCCAGGTACTTAAAAGGTAGGTGTGGCAACATTCAACAGTGCCATATCTTGGTGGCTTTGGCCTTTAAGCTGCAAGCCCTAACCCAAAACAAAATAAATATCCCTGTTGCTTATGAACTGTGTTTTAAGCCATATTTTCCTACCTGAACTTGGTCTTTAAATACTTCTTCTGGACTCTTTATAGTTGATCCTTGGGAGTTCATTACCCCACAACCTGGAAAACCCATCTTTTAAGATTTATGTTCTTACAACTGATGATAGCCTGAAAGAGATGCATTTAGCCGTTAGAGTTACTGCTTATATTGTCATGACATGGACTTTTTGGTGGTTTCTGATTTATGCCATGCTGCCAACAAAATGGAAAAATCCTTTCCTCCTTTTGGGAGGATTAGAATTCTGTTTATGGATTACAGGTGCTCTTAGTTTTTTGTTGTTTTTTTTTCTTAGTACCTCATTAAAAATAATTTTAGAGAAGTTATCCTCTTTTGGATGAGAAGTATTTTGGCATGAGGCTAGACGGGTTTCCCTTGTGCTAGATGCTTTTTAAAAAATGGTGATGGCAGAGGTGTAAAACAGGATTTCTTGCCTTGATGGATACTCCTGGCATTGCTTACAAATAGCCTGCAGTATCACATGTCTGAGAGGACACACATAGAAACAGACTTCTTTCCATACCCCTTTTGGCTCTGCCCAGATCCAAACATGTAATTCTTACCTATAATGTTGCCAGGCCCACCTGTGAGATAGTGGATATTTTTTTTGTAATGGAATTGTTAAGGAGTGCTTGACACACTTGCTTATTGTTCTCGTAAGGCTTGGGCCCTTTCAGACAAAGGTGTGTAACCACTATGCAGTAGAGCTTCTTATAAAAAGTCTGATGTTGATGTTCTCAATTGCAGTGCTGAGAGGTGGGCCAGTCCAAGGAGCCTACAGGCTACGCCAACTTCATTTTCACTGGGGTTCTTCTGATGATCATGGCTCGGAGCATATTATTGATGGAGTGAAACATGCAGCAGAGGTAGGATCTTTTTATTTTCCTCTACTTCTCCCCACCCCATCCCTCATTAACCAATGGACCTAACTGAAGTTTTGATAGTGGCATGCAGCTGGGAAAAATGAATAATTTTAATCTCAGAAGTATTTTATTTCTGTTTGTTGAATGGCTGTCTAATAGTTGTTTAATGAAACCTGTTACTTCTGTGTATATCAGATGTAAATCATTTGTCCCCAGATATGTTTGTACAAACAAAATGCAACAATAGCAATATCACAATTTCTTTAAATGCACCCTAGCCTGAAAAATCATCAATGCTTCAAGATTTTGCTCACTGTTTTTTAGAAAACACAGTTGTT
>NW_017728886.1:223878450-223888413 GCF_001723895.1 Crocodylus porosus
TTTTTTTTTTTTTCTCACTTCCTGGGAGAGTGCTCTAGCCACAGGGTTACACAGTTGGCTAGCTGAGAACCCCATTCTGACCAAGAAATTGAGCCAGTGCATTGACAAGAATGCAAGAGTCCTAGAAGAACAAGCAGTATGGGGCCCAATGATTAGGACACTCCTCTGGGAAGAGGGAATCTTGGATCCCTGTGCTGTTTTGTCATTTTCATTAGAAAGTCAGAACTAGAAATAAACACTAGTGAAATATTCTGTTCATCAGGGTGTCACACTCCTCAGGCCCTATGCACTGAATGAATAGCATGGGCTAATTGGGGACTGTAGACCTGCATGCTAGATTATGCATATGTAGCGTCTTCCTTGGAAGAGCAGCACGTGACCTGGACTGGCCCTGCATGCTGCACATGGGGCCAGTACAGCACAGGCCTTGTGCAGCATGCAGGCTCATTCAGAGACCTACACATAGTGCCTCAGGTCAGATAATAATAAAGTTCTTCAGGCCATATCTTTGACACCCTGTTACATATTTTGACATTCCAGAGTGGTGGTGGTGGTTTTCTCAGCTATACAAAGAGAAGTGGGTCTAGAGTGCCTCTAGAAGAAGAAATAAAAATGTATTGAAAGATGTCCTGAAAGTAAAATAGTGATTTATTTTATTGAATTTATATTTATTTTTATTTTTGGAGCTCTGTTTTTCTACTGCTTCATTGTAGGGAGGTGAATAAAGAGCTGCACCACAGTAATTTTATAAAGCACCCCTTAATCAGGAGGCTTTTGCTGAAAAATTCAACCCTGAAAATCTGGTTGAGACTAAATGCATCAATGGGTAATTCCAACAGTGCATGATGCATGTATAACATTCTTTTTACATTATCTGACTGACTTGAAGCAAGCTTTCTGTTTTGCCAATCTCCATGTTTTTGAATGCAGCCAAATGACTGACAAATAGTAGTTGCATGAAGCACAAGGAGGAATTGTAGAAGGATAGGATATACTTTTATATATGTTTATGCCAAGTCCTGCACTCTCCATATATTCAAATTTCAGTCAAATGCTTGAGGAAAGCAGGATCGTCATTGACAGCATTAATAAAATTCAGCTTCCTTTTGGTCCTCAGCTTCACATGGTGCACTGGAATCCAAAACATGGTAACTTTGCTGGAGCTTTGAAACAACGTGATGGAGTAGCTGTGGTTGGCATTTTTCTGCAAGTAAGTTTTATTCTTGGTAGTATTATACTTTGCTTTTATTCTTTTGCAAATGTAGGGGAAAATTGTATGTTGCATCACATTGGGAAGACATTTAGAATGGTGCATAGACTGAGGGTTTTTATGAGGTTTGGGCTTATTTTATAACTTAATGCACATACGCCCTTAGCACTTTGAGCCTAATCCCCGGCTCTCTTTTAACAGGCTTGAACAAGTCATACATGCTGCATTGGCACCACAGACGTTGGCTTGTGATATGAACTGAGGGAGCACTTCCTCCTGCTTGTTAAGTGCAGCGTCAATGATGCATCTGCCCAGGAGCAGTCGGCTTTGCTTTGTTACTTGCTGACTGACTTGTATGTCAGGAAGCTGCCTTAAACTTCCCTGGAGGCTAAAACTTGCCAATAAGCAGCATGCAACACTGTCCACACCTTTTGCATGGACACTTTTGATAGAACTGATGGATGTATGCTATTCATGGTGAGAGGCTATTGACCCCAGAAAGGTCACTCTTTCCACCGTTCATGGCAGCTTATCCCATAGCCACCAGTATTCACGTAGCTTCTTTTTTTTTTTAACTCTTCCTTGATAGGATAGGCAGTGCTTTTATCATTAATATCAATTAATTAGGCCTCATCTTTAAACTTTTATATTGGGGATCATCATCAAAACCTTCTCGTTGACATAAAAGGTTTCTGTTCAAGCCATTGTAGAGATGGGTTTTGGATTTGGCCCAAGTTCAAACTTCTCCCAATCTGAAACTTGATCCAAGGTTTAGTTCATGTAGTCCTTTATGTTAATAGACAAACAGCAAAACTGTATTTGATTGTTTAATATCAATAAGATATTGGAGAAACTTGGTAAGCAGTTTGGTGCAAGTCCATCAGAATAAGAAAACTTCTATAGTTGATTTTATTAACTTTCCTTTCTTATGTTTTTTTGTGCCCTTCTAATAAGAACAAGGTATCAAGAGTGTTGGCTGTTTTTAAATGGCGTCTATCTTATTTCATCTGCTAAAGCTTCTGGAAAAAGCACCTTAAGTGTCGCACTTCAGCAGCCTACTTGCTGAGATACTTTTGAATATTGACCTGCCAAATTCTGGTGCGTTTGGGAGAAGAAACCTAGGGCTATAGTCTTTTCTTTTGCCAAGCTTCATTGGTTCCTTTTATATAAGGATTGTAAGAGGAAGGTTTGGATGAATTGGCTTCATAAACATACAAAAAGGGCTATGTGATATGAGTGCCTGTAATAGCACAGTACTGGAGTTGATGACCCTGGAGGTCTTATTTATGCTATGACAGTGCACTATTTCATCTTGCTTTTCTAGACACTGCTGCCCAAGCCTTCCTGTGAATTGTTATCCTCTTCTGAAACACAGAATCCCATGGTTATAGTATTTATTTGCTCTTTGTCATTATCCACTTATTTGCGGGGGGGGGAAATGTCCTTGGGAGGCCAACAATGGTTCAAAATGCCATGGCAGAATCAAATAATTAAGGATAGGATCCTGCCAGATGAACTGCCAAGAGTTGGGCACCCAAGGCTTTCTTGCTGCTTTTAGACTTTGCAGTGGCTCCCCATGTGGTGTGCGGTCATTTGCTCCACTACCCTTAAGGGTGCTATGCAGGACCACTTTGCTGTGGTATGGTGGTAGCAGAGCAAATGACCCTGTGCATTTCTTTAAGAGTGGCAAAACAGAAGAGTCCATATTATTTGGCTTTGGGTACTGGCCATAATAGCTTTCCTATAGAACCCATACACAGGGTATGGCATTAATGACCCTGCATGATGACTTGTATGATCCAACTGAGACTTGTATGATTTTGGTGTGGGCAGAAGGAGGTCAACCTATAATACAAGACCATAGTTGAGATATTCCCTCTATCCTAGAAACATTTTGTTTCGTATGAGATTTCGGAGAATGTTGACAGCTAAACCAGTTAAAGGGATGTGTCCAGTTCATTTGTACATCTGAGAGATGAAGAAAAATAATCTGGCATAACTACATTCTTGTGCTTTCTCTATTTACAGATAGGGAATACTCCCAAACCAGAGATGAAGAGAATTCTTGAAGAAATAGATAAAATTAAGACAAAGGTAACAACAATAAATGGTTTTACAGTAGGTTTAACTGGATAATAGCAGAACTATATCGGAAGCAGGATTCAGTTGTCTAGCTGCTTTGCACTGTTGCAACAATGTGTAAGCAGCTAGAACATTCTGAGGAACATGGACTGGAGTCTCTTCTCCAAGTGGATACTCTTTTCATGACAGCTTTGGATTCATTGGCTGTCAGGTTGCCAGTGTTGAAATTACCCTCTGACCTACAATCTAGGGAGCAAAAGCAGATTGGGGGAGGGTGGGGGGAGACAAGCTGCTTAAACAAAAGGGTAATATTGGCATAAATGCATGCAAGTCACCCATGAAATAAATTTAGCTTGAAACTTAGACTTCTAGCCATCAGATCAGTGGGTTCCTTTGGAACAATCTCCCAGTAATAATACTAATACTGGGGGCAACCAATCTAACCAGTTTTAAGATGAAGTTTCCTTATGAAAAGGAGCAGCTGGAGACTTCCAGCTCTTTTATATCAGCACAAATGTCATTGCCATCTGTAGGTTAGTGTTTTTCAGACCAATTCATTGTCTAAGAAACTAGCTCCATTCCCACTACAGAGGCAGAACTCCTATAGCAGGGGGTTTGTAGAAATGTTACAGTATCAGGCTTTTTTCATAGTAGAATGAAATACTCCCTGGATGTTTGCCTAAACTAGTAGTCCATGACCAACTTCAGGATCCTTTCTATTCTATACTAATAGAATTCACACTTCACTGTACATATGATATTAACCATGTCACTCACTCTGTCTAGACATGCAATTTTTTTCACCCCCTCTTCTCTTCCCCACCCCCTCCCCTGCAAACATTATTCTATTATGATGTGGCATCTGAAGCATTGCTTTAGCTATTGGATGTTATACTTTTTTTAGTTCATATTAAAACAAACCCCTCAATTTTTGGATAGTGGAATCTAGTCACTTCTACATCACAAATGGAAACTTGGGTTGTAGCTCTTCTGAAAGAAACCATTCGAGACGAGCAGAGAAAGATTTGATCTTGACCTGAGAAAATAAAATGAGATGCTATATAACAATGATTTTGAAAAAAGGGAACTGATGGAAGTGATATCTGTTGCATGGTAAGTCCCTTGAAAGCGCTCCACAGCTGTGCCTTAACAGAAGTGCTTGGCTGCAGAGTGCTTTTTAAAAGTGACTGATCACATGACACACAAACCATCATCTAGTGCTCCTTCATTAATTTTTGTCCCTGTGCACAAGTAGGGCTGGACTGATGCTGTGGAGCTCTGGCCCCAGGGCTGTCTGCAGGATGAGATGGGGAGAAGGGAGGGAAGGGAAGGGAGCTCTGGTCTGAGGTTTTCCCAACCAGTGCAGGAGGGGGTTGACTGGAGCCCCGCCCCCACCCTCCAGCACAGGCTGGGCAAACCCCAAACTGGAGCCCCATCCCATCCTGAAGCTAGCACTGGAGTTGGGAAGGTAGAGGCAGCAGGACTAGTAGAGAGAGGTTACAGACATGCAGCTTCTCCTAGATTGTCTTCAAAATGGATCTCAATTTCCCCCACCCCAACAGCGAACATTTATGGGTCTGGTGTGGGGTGGGGGGGGAAAGGAGAAGTTGCTGTAACTCATGGTACTTTGTGAAGTGCCATGAGTTAATGGGGAGCTGCATGTTTGTGAGCAAACAGCTGCGAGTGATGTAGGGATAGGATAGGTTAGTGCAGGGCTATCCAACTTCATAAGTGGTTGGCTGTCTGTACAGCACTGCACTGTGGTCCCTGCCTCCATCCCCACCCCACCCATGCTGCATGTCATCTCTCCCCCACCCCACTCCTCACCATGCTGGTGCATCTGTACTGTACAGAGTCCCAGGTCCTCAATGCTCCCATGCCTATGCCACCCCACCTTGTGCCCAGGGGCAGAAGACAGAAGCTGTCAAAGGAGGAGAGCCTGGAAACTTGGGCACCACTACCCTGACTGCTGACACTGCCCAGATTCTCTTCATTAAAAACATGGCTTTGATAATCATGGGGGGGGGGGGGGGGGGGAAATAGTTCTTAAGGCAATGACTGTTCCAGTTTGCCCAGTAACTCAGTGGTTAGGGCACATCACTAAAATGTGCCAGCTGAACCAAGAAACATCATTTATTTTCATAGCTACAATTACAGAGAAGTTGTGTGACAGCAGATGGAGACATTTCTCCTTGTATATGGATGTTTATTTCTTTTTCTTTGGTAACTTGACTCCCCATTTGAGAAGGATTGGGATCTCCATTGGTTGCTGAAAAGACTTCTATCTTCTCTCTTTAAGGGGAAAGAAGCTCCTTTCCATCATTTTGATCCATCAATCCTTTTCCCCAAGTCTCGGGACTACTGGACCTATGAGGGCTCCTTCACTACACCGCCTTGTGAAGAGTGTATCACCTGGATTCTTCTAAGGGAGCCTGTTGTTGTCAGCCCAGACCAGGTAAACTGAAGCTAGAGATTCACTCACTTCCATGACGTAAGCAGATGATGTACATGACACATTCTGACTTCTCTTCCAGTAAGGAAAAGGTCCATTAGAGCTGTATGGAGTACTGGGGAATAGAGTGGTGGGGAACTTTGACTGAGCCCTTCTGTTAAACCTTATTGATTGGAGTCCCAGTCATGCTCTTATCAAGCCAAAAGTGCTGTATAGGACTTCAGTCTTCTATGGGCACAGTATCACATGCATCCACTTTGCTCACATGCCCCAGTTCCATCTTTCTCTGACTTGAATGGGTGGCCTCAAAAATGGTAACCCTGAGCTGCCTCTGAGAACTCTTGGTTCCAGTTTCTGGCTTCCCAGACCATGTTGGTAGGAAAAATCAGGTTGTCTAGAGGCCAGCGAGCTCCATATTGAGTGAAGGTAAATAGTTTGGGAGTAGGGTATCACAGGGTGCCAGGGGATGACCAAGGAATGAAGGTTAGGGTTTTGATGGCATAGCAGTGTGGTGGGGAATAAGTACAGGCTGAGGAATCAGATGGATGGGATTTCCATCTCAAAGAAGGGTGCTAGCTCCTTTTTTGCCTTTTTGTTCCCTGATTTGTTGGTAAGGATGGTCCTGGAGATGGCTCAGATGCATTATTTCACATAGGCCTTACAAAACAGAAAGCTGCCTCAAATAACAAGAGATACTGAAGATGCATCTAGGCTTCTGTGAGTTAGTAGCCTAGGCAGATGAGGTTCCTTGGGTAAATCTGGTATCTTTTAGACCAACTCAAATAGTTGGAAAAATTCTTCCTTTCAAACTTTTGGGTACAAATACCCTTAGTCTGCCTATGTCCTTAAACCAACAAGGCTACAACCTATACCCAGCCACTAGCCTAGATACTTCTGCAGTAAGATCAGTTGATGGAATTAGGAGCATGTGAAAAAAGCTTAAACTGTTTCTTTTCTAAAGAGGATGTTCCCCAAGCTATTTTTGTGAGGCTCTTTTTCCATGTCGGACTAAACCCAAACTTTGGAAATTTGAAATGCTCTCTAAAATTGCATGCTGGCCACAAGGGTCTTTCGTTCTCTAAATCTTACAAAACAAATTCATCCTCCAGAAGCCCCTGTAAGAGCCTCAATGCAGAAACTAATTGATTATGCTAAATCCTGGTTAAATGTATTGAGATACAAGGCCAGAATTACCTACCCCATCTAGTCAAGTAGCTACCTCTTTATGCCCCTTGGACAGATCTTGCACAAACTGGAACCAGTCTGTAGCCAATTCCACAATGGCATTTCATCCCTTCACTGGAATGGTTAGTAAAAATGATTGGGTTAATCAGTAATTCAGATTAATAATCCAGTTGATGCACACTTTATTGCTAATTGTGCAAGCATGATATTTGCACAACTAGTGCCATCCTATATACACTGTCCTCTACCTCTTTCATGGTGGGTAGTGTCATGGCAGATGGCTTGCCTGTGAAGCACCAGAGTTGCACAAGACATGATCATCCTATGTGCATTGTAAAGACTTTATGAGGGTTATGAGTATCCCAAAGAAGCAGCCAGAAACAGTATCTTCTGCTAAGTGACTTGCCATATGTAGCCAAGGTTCTTTAGGTGAATCTGATATCTTTTATTAGACCAAATTAAAGTTCCACAAGGGCTTCTCAAGCTGTGAGGCTTCAGCTCTATTCTCCTATGACTTTCCTAAGAAAACTCTTCCCTAATCCCCAGATTGAGGCATCATGCTCTGGATTTGCCCCAAGTATGTTCCATGTTTCCATGCAAACCTTTTTGTTTTGGGTCTTTGTAGATGGCAAAGCTGCGGAGCCTTTCCATGAATGCTGAGAATGAACCTTTTTGTCCCCTGGTGGATAACTGGCGTCCTCCACAGCCTCTGAAGGGCAGGGTCGTGAGAGCCTCCTTCAAATAGAAACATCCAATTTCTGCAGAAGTTTGAGTGAGAAAATCCCCAGATGCCAAAGCCTAGCTAGTATTGTGTCCTCTGCTCCCCCCCACAGGCACTAGTTGACAATAGTTTCCCCATGCAGAAGCACGGGCTGTATATAGAATGATGACTTATTCAGGGGAGGAGCACTGTTAGTTTAGGAAAAGGCAGCAACAGTGGATCAATGGTTTGCAAACAGTAAAACATCTTTCAGGGCATTTTTATTTATTTTTTTTTTTGCAGTCATCCTTTTCCTGATGCTCCTTACCTGCTTGTAATGTGACAAACACATGCCACTTCCCTCTTCCTCTGGACCTCGCTTATACCTTAGTATTAGACTGGCAAAGTACTAAAGCCTGGATGTGCAGTCAGGTGGATTCATCACCCCCAGCTCTGGGGGCAAAGCAAGGATAGAGTGCTGCCTGGATTTGAAAAGATGCCTTGCTGCCATTTCTGCATCATCTCTATCTCTCTCTTGCCTTGCTGCTGCTTCTGCCAAATCTATTACTTTTTCTTGTCTTGCTACTGCTGCTATTCCACTTCCCACCACCCTGGTCTAGTGATTTAAAATTCTACTGCTCTGCGTTCTTGATGCTGCTGCTTCTGTATAGCCTCAGCACCACACAGTTTCCAAGTACAATGCAGAGTCCAAATTTTTGAGACTCCACTAAAGTGGCAGCTTTTAGTAATTTTTGAATAATAGATATTTAACTGCTTGGGAGGAACTTTCCTATTGATGTCACTGTCATTTATCATCCTCACTGCTGTTTCCAAGATCAGGTCTGAAGTTCTGCCCATTTATTGGCAATTTTGATTTTAATAGTGTTTGGATGATGAGAGACTCTCAATGGGATCTTCTGAGCTTTATCATGACACTCCCCATTTGGGTCTTTGTTAGGGATACAGAGTGTTCAAATGGCATGTAGATAAACAGCTGTTTATTAAATAGGAGCACTTGCCTCTTGACTCTTTCCAGCAATTTGGCATGGGTATGGTTCCACAGGGCAAGCGGAGTACAAATCTGCTACCTCTAGTCATGCAGGAAGGATAACTTTGAGGCACGGGGGGGGGAAAGCCAAGACTTCAAACTTAATTTATAGCCCAGATGTACAAAACTGATCACCCTGGAGGTGTTGGTATTGCCTATGCAAATGAAATCTGCTTATCCTCCCTCCCTCCACTTTATTGACAGATGTCAAAGAGGGTGCCTTCAGTCAAGTTTTGCTATGGTAGTGTGCCTGATATTTTGGACAAAAAAAAGGGGGGGGGGGAGGTCTGGTTACAAATAAGCAGAAATAAGCTTCCTCCATTATCCTTATGTTCTTCACCAGACTTCCAACCAACAGAACTGAGTTGTTGAATTTATTATAGACTAAATCCTGCTCTTGGGTATACCACTAGAATCCCAGGAATCCTGGATATAACTGAAGGCAGATTTGTGCTGTTCCATTTATCAGTGTCCTTTCCACATGTCTATAATCAAACTGATAATTAAGCAAGGAATTTTAATGGCCCAGATATATTTAAGTTGAAAGACTTATGCTGAAAAGTGGAAACTAAGGTGCTTAAATAAGGAGTGTAGAATTGTGGAGGGTTCTTCCTTCCAATTGTTTTAACAACAATCAACTTTGTCCTGGCAACTGGATGAACCCTTCAGTTGCTGTGCTAAATTGAAATAAGGCAAATTTTGTGAAACCCTAAGCTTTCTTTAGTTTCCTGAATCCCTGCTTCTCCTTTAATGAATGAAAATGGCTTTAACATGAGAGTTGTCTGAGCTAACTTTTCTACTGCAACACGTCTTACATGGCAAAGCCAAATTCTGTCCTCATATGTAGATACAGTTGGTCCCAGTGTCACCTGAGCTTTGTATGCAAGTGTTGAGATCAGAACTTGATTCTTATTCTATAAATGCAATTGACTGTATTCTCATCTCTTGTTTGTTCAAGCAGTAAAATAAGATTATGTGTTTGCACTTAAAGTAAGAGCATATCCAGCTTAAGAGAACCAATAAATACTCATAGAAATGGTGGTCTTGTCTTTATTTCTAATGGTGGGAGACTGAAAAGTGATAGGACAAGAATTCTGTGCACAGATTTTTGTGAAGACCTTTGTTGCACAGTAATTTTGGGCTACTTCTGGAGCTCTTAATCCCTGGATTTGTACAGATTTAACACCTTTTTAGAGTGGTTCCCAGCACTTGGTATGTGGTTCAAAGTTAATGTCACTCCAGGGCAGGATCATCTCTGATCTGTGCTACCCAGCTCCTGTTTCATT
>NW_017728886.1:223888424-223898620 GCF_001723895.1 Crocodylus porosus
TTTATTTTTTTTTTTGCAGTCATCCTTTTCCTGATGCTCCTTACCTGCTTGTAATGTGACAAACACATGCCACTTCCCTCTTCCTCTGGACCTCGCTTATACCTTAGTATTAGACTGGCAAAGTACTAAAGCCTGGATGTGCAGTCAGGTGGATTCATCACCCCCAGCTCTGGGGGCAAAGCAAGGATAGAGTGCTGCCTGGATTTGAAAAGATGCCTTGCTGCCATTTCTGCATCATCTCTATCTCTCTCTTGCCTTGCTGCTGCTTCTGCCAAATCTATTACTTTTTCTTGTCTTGCTACTGCTGCTATTCCACTTCCCACCACCCTGGTCTAGTGATTTAAAATTCTACTGCTCTGCGTTCTTGCTGCTGCTGCTTCTGTATAGCCTCAGCACCACACAGTTTCCAAGTACAATG
This sequence comes from Crocodylus porosus, assembly GCF_001723895.1. Lineage (NCBI taxonomy): Eukaryota > Metazoa > Chordata > Crocodylia > Crocodylidae > Crocodylus > Crocodylus porosus. Next base: position 223,888,843 of record NW_017728886.1, read on the forward strand.
CAGAGTCCAAATTTTTGAGACTCCACTAAAGTGGCAGCTTTTAGTAATTTTTGAATAATAGATATTTAACTGCTTGGGAGGAACTTTCCTATTGATGTCACTGTCATTTATCATCCTCACTGCTGTTTCCAAGATCAGGTCTGAAGTTCTGCCCATTTATTGGCAATTTTGATTTTAATAGTGTTTGGATGATGAGAGACTCTCAATGGGATCTTCTGAGCTTTATCATGACACTCCCCATTTGGGTCTTTGTTAGGGATACAGAGTGTTCAAATGGCATGTAGATAAACAGCTGTTTATTAAATAGGAGCACTTGCCTCTTGACTCTTTCCAGCAATTTGGCATGGGTATGGTTCCACAGGGCAAGCGGAGTACAAATCTGCTACCTCTAGTCATGCAGGAAGGATAACTTTGAGGCACGGGGGGGGGAAAGCCAAGACTTCAAACTTAATTTATAGCCCAGATGTACAAAACTGATCACCCTGGAGGTGTTGGTATTGCCTATGCAAATGAAATCTGCTTATCCTCCCTCCCTCCACTTTATTGACAGATGTCAAAGAGGGTGCCTTCAGTCAAGTTTTGCTATGGTAGTGTGCCTGATATTTTGGACAAAAAAAAGGGGGGGGGGGAGGTCTGGTTACAAATAAGCAGAAATAAGCTTCCTCCATTATCCTTATGTTCTTCACCAGACTTCCAACCAACAGAACTGAGTTGTTGAATTTATTATAGACTAAATCCTGCTCTTGGGTATACCACTAGAATCCCAGGAATCCTGGATATAACTGAAGGCAGATTTGTGCTGTTCCATTTATCAGTGTCCTTTCCACATGTCTATAATCAAACTGATAATTAAGCAAGGAATTTTAATGGCCCAGATATATTTAAGTTGAAAGACTTATGCTGAAAAGTGGAAACTAAGGTGCTTAAATAAGGAGTGTAGAATTGTGGAGGGTTCTTCCTTCCAATTGTTTTAACAACAATCAACTTTGTCCTGGCAACTGGATGAACCCTTCAGTTGCTGTGCTAAATTGAAATAAGGCAAATTTTGTGAAACCCTAAGCTTTCTTTAGTTTCCTGAATCCCTGCTTCTCCTTTAATGAATGAAAATGGCTTTAACATGAGAGTTGTCTGAGCTAACTTTTCTACTGCAACACGTCTTACATGGCAAAGCCAAATTCTGTCCTCATATGTAGATACAGTTGGTCCCAGTGTCACCTGAGCTTTGTATGCAAGTGTTGAGATCAGAACTTGATTCTTATTCTATAAATGCAATTGACTGTATTCTCATCTCTTGTTTGTTCAAGCAGTAAAATAAGATTATGTGTTTGCACTTAAAGTAAGAGCATATCCAGCTTAAGAGAACCAATAAATACTCATAGAAATGGTGGTCTTGTCTTTATTTCTAATGGTGGGAGACTGAAAAGTGATAGGACAAGAATTCTGTGCACAGATTTTTGTGAAGACCTTTGTTGCACAGTAATTTTGGGCTACTTCTGGAGCTCTTAATCCCTGGATTTGTACAGATTTAACACCTTTTTAGAGTGGTTCCCAGCACTTGGTATGTGGTTCAAAGTTAATGTCACTCCAGGGCAGGATCATCTCTGATCTGTGCTACCCAGCTCCTGTTTCATTTAAGGTGTGATTACTCTCCATGGATGTGCTACCCAAGCTGAAGAGATCCTGGGATACCAGAAGACTCTCACCGTTACCTGTAGACCAGAGATAGAAGGTGCACTAGACCTCTATTGGCAGCTCACAGCTACAGCTCCTTGTCCTGCCTCTGTTCACTAGGCATTTAGTGGCAAGGTCTAGCTGTGTAGGTGGAGCAGTCACACCCTTAGTCCAGAAACTTTCTCTGACTGTCCCCCAAACTCAGAGCTAGCACTATCACTGATCAGCATGTGTGGCTCAGTGTAAGGTGTAACAAGGCCCTTAGTGTACTCAATTTTACATTCTTGTGCACTTGAGAGGAGGGTACTAGAGTGCTCATCCACTTAGCAACAACTACATCCCTGGGTGGGCAAGTGCTCTTTGGAAGATGTGTCATGTCTTCCCCCTACCAGCTAATGGCTATCTGCTTCCATGGAATACCTCATTCAAAATAGCACTTCTACTTTGCACATGTCTTATCCATCATCCTGCTAGCTGCATATACTTGGATGTATTCCACTGAAACTTTTCAAAGCTCACTGGATCAGTGTCTAACTTGCATATGATTTCTAGTTTTCTGCAAGAAAACATACTATACAACCCACTGAGCTATTTTGTCTGTCTGAATATCTTTAAAAACTGTTGCTGTTTAGCCATAGTTGCACAGGACAAAAGCCTGACCTCTCAAGAATGGTGGTAATAGACTTTGCCCCAAGCTGAATGTTATTTTGTCATGTAATGAGTCCTTGCTTTCTCCCCTTCCATACTAAGGTATGGCAGAAGAGACTATGTACACTTATCTAATGAAATAGTCCTAAAAAAATTTTGGTCCCAAACTCATGAATTGTTTTCCTGGCACAAATGAAGTCTGTCTGCTTCTTGTGTTAATTCTCAATGTATCTAACACCCAACCTGGCCTGCTGCTTGCCCTCCTGAGGGGGAAGTGCATTCTGACCCCTCCAAGTTAATGGTACAGAAAGAGAATTAAAACTATTTTGTTGCTAATGTAAGAGGAAAGCAGCTACTTGTTTCCCCAACCCTCAAATGAATCTCCAGTCTCATGATCCTTGGTTATGTTGCACTAGTTCTAAGGGGTGTTGGTGGACAGGTAGAAGCATGCTGCACTGATTCTGTGATTCCTTTTTCCTGATTAGTTTCTGGGCTATTTGTACTTCACTCTTCAGTCTTTCAGTTTGGGAGGGAAATATCAAACTTAATAATTTTACAAACATTATTCAATTTTATCCAAAACAGTCAAATACTGCTTTGCAGTTTAAGTTGGTATAGTGAATAGATTGTTAATGCAACAGGAAACAGTGGTTCTCTTGAATCACTTAGTTTTGAACCTACAGGGACAAATCCTTTTTACCCTTATGCACTTAAATAACACTTAGGTGGTTGTATAAATACAAGTTTTGGTACTTGTGCAGATTTTGCTTTCTATTTCTACTTTTGGCAGAAGAGGGTTCCATGGGGACATGGATAATGGCCCAAAGGAAAAAGAAGGGTGAGTCCTCTAACCTTTTAGCTCAAGGAACTAACAGCTAGGGTACTAGCCAATGGAGTGGGAAATCCATGTTCAAATCTCAGAAGGGACTTAAAAGTTTTGTCTTCCACTTCCTAGCAAAGTATTTTAATCGGGGGCAGGCATTGTCCAGAGCACATTCTAGCATTCGTGCTGAGGCTGGCCAACTAGCAGCCAAGACCAGAAGATTAAAATAAGATTCTTGTTTTACAAAAAATAATTTTTTTTCTTTCATTTTCATCTGATTTAATCATGTTAATGGATAGTGATCAGTAATCAAATTATGTCACCATAAATAATGTCATGAGGCTCTAATGCCTGTTAGATTATTAATTGTTCCTACTTTCTAGTAGCTTAGCATAAAACTGGATACTCCTTTCCACCTTTTTCTAGATTTAACACCGATCTTGGCCATCTTTGAGCTACTTGATGCTCACAATCATGCATAGTGGCTTATATAGTCTTCCTGAAATATCAGGTCTTCCTATACCAGTAATTGTCTGTATACATGTTCCTACTGTGCGTGCATGTCATGTCCTGAGCCCTTAAGGCACACAACCTTTGGTTAGCAATAACCAGTTAAGTGTGCTCCAGGATCACCTGGCATACACCCAGGTAATAATAGAAGTGCACATTTACCATTTCTCAGCTCCTCTCAGGTACTTCCCTGATTCAAACCAGGTTCTTGTAAACCTACACTGCAACTGGAGTACTTCAAGAACCTGGAGTAGTTTAAGTGGTAGTGCTCACATGCACATTCACACTCTCCTTACATCTGTCTCATTCGATGCTCATACTGAAGCACCTTGTCTCATACCCTAAGATTTGTTGCCTTAGCAGTCAGCATCGTACCTAGATTCCTGGCAGCCCTGGGCAAACTTTAAGTAGCAGGGGCCTCTGTTGCCAGAGAGGATGATGATAATAATTTGATAATTACCATTTTTGGGCCCCCTTTCAGTCTGGGCCCTGGGTGGTCACCTGGTTTACCTATGACTGTGTCCAGCCCTGTTAGCAGTATCCATAGAACACATTATAGCTGCACCCCTCCCCTGCCACGAGGATAAAGGCTAGCATGCACTTTCTGCTTGAGGCACTCTGCCTGGGGCTTCTGAGGGAAAGGCTGCAGAGGGAGCCCCAAACAGGGGTGGCACTAGGGGGAGCTTGGGGGGCAATGGCCATTCCAAAATTCCCCATAGCCAGCCCTCCAAGCCCTGTTGCCGCTTGGCCCAGCCCCCCTGCTGGGAAGAAGTCGGTGGAGCCACTAGCCTACTGTGGGCAGCCCACCCTCACCCCATGCACAAACCTGGGGAGCACATCCCCCCCATTCCTCCCCCAGGTTGCACACAGCAGTGGGGAGCTGCTCCCCCTCTGGACCCCCTGCCATCCCAGTTCAAGCTGCCCTGCATTTACTTGGCTGAGCAATGCCTGCACCTTCCCCAGCCCCTACCCCTGCCTCACTCCCTCCCTCACTGTGGGGGCCTCCATCTGCTCCCCAAAGTGCCTTCCCTCCCCCATGCCCCTACCTCTCCACAGACTTGGCTGGACACTGCTCTCCACACTGCCCGGCTGTATTCCTGGCCACTTGCACATGGAATTTATTGGTGATATTAATCTGCTACACTGGCCAAAAATAGCAGATGGCTGATAATGGTCCTTTTTCCTTTTATTGGTGCCATTCCAATATGCAACCACTATACTGGTGCACATCTAGAGGGGGCCCCCAATTTTATGTTTGCCCAGTGATCTATACTTCACTTTAGTCCCTCTCTGTGGCAGGGAGCAGAGTATGAGGAGGGGAGGGCAAGACAAACAAGCCTGTAGGGTAGATTAGGGCAGAGGTTCTCAAACGGGGGGAGCAACTAAAAGCGGGTTGCAAACTTCTTTTCCCTTCCACCATCCAGCACTTCGCACCACTTCTGCTGCCATGTGCCACTGGCGCTTCTGCTTTCACTGCCACACTCTATGCAGGTGACTCCCTTCTCCCCTGCACTTGTCAACCTGCCACCGGGAGACACCTTTCCCCTCCCCTGCTCATCAATCAACTGCTGGGGGTAGGGCAACCAAGGTTGAAAACCCCTGGTTTTAATCAATAGCTTTAAACATGGTGGGGATCGTGCACATTTATATATTATATTATGGGGTCACAGTTTCACCAAGTGTGAGAACCCCTGGATTAGGGGATTAACAAGCAGAGAGTGGAAAACAGCCCCAGGACCACCTGGTTAGGGAGGGACACCTGGGCAGATTGATTAGCAGCTGCTTCAGGGCTGATAAAACAGTTATCCTGTGACACTGAAATCTTTCATAGCCTTCCCATTTCAGCAAGCACACTCTTACTTCTATTTGCATCCTTCAGGCAGTGAAAAAGCAGTTAACACTTAGGGGCACTTGTACACATGACGAAAATTGGCTATTTTTGTGATTTAATTGCATCACACTACATGTATGTGGGGGGAGGGGTTATGATTTAAATAAGTTTGCTACATTGGAAATTAAACCACATCCACATGTAGTTTAGTTTGCAACATAGCTATTTGTAATGTTGCAGTCTTTGACAACTCATCCTCCTGCCACGGAAGAGGTGGGCTGAAGGCAGAAATGGTGAGGGGCCTGATCCTTCCCCGCCACCCAGAGCCTGGTCACATCCTGTGGTCAGGGGGTGAGCTGCCAGTAGTTGAGCAGTCTCTGAGCTGTGGAGGGCCCCAGTCCTTCTTTCTGCAATGGTGGGGCCCCCTTAAGCTGCGCAGGCAGGCTGCTAGTGGGCAGGTGCCACCCCTGCTTGGGCTCAGGGAACAGTTGGATTGGGCTAGGTGCTGCCTGAAAGCTGGGGAAGCACCCATCTGCTAGCTGCATGCCAAGGTGACCCTGGGAAGTGTTGCCACCATGGAGGGAAGATCCACTCCCCCCACAGCTTGGGGCCAGCTGGCAGCTCACCCCCAGTAATAGGAGAGGTGGGCAGGACCCATGAAAAAATAAAAAAAGGATCAGGTCCCTTGCCACTTCTTTGGCATGAGCTGGGGCAGCACCCATACAGCTAGCACCCTACCCTGGCAGCCCTCAGCTCAGGGACTGCTCAGCCCACCAGCACCTTGCCCCCTGGCAGTGGGAGACATGGGCAGGCTCCACAAAACAAAAGAAGAAAAAAAGGGATCAGGCCTGTCACTGTTACAGTGAAAGAATCCCCTAAATTGAAACAGTGGGTTTTTAATCATCACAATTAAAAACCTACCATTTCAATTCTAAACCCCCGTCGTGTACAAGTGACCTAAGGTACCATCACTGATCTCTGAGGGTAAGTCTGCACTGGAGACTGTGGGATAGTAGAGAGATACCTAAGTTAGCCTGGGTATCAATAGGTATGTCTAGGTGAGATGCTACTGAGCAGTCATTACCACACATTTATTTAGTACTTGTTTTTAGCAAGTATTAAATAAATGCACAGTATCCAGCGTTACTGCACAATAACTCTGCCTTTTTGTGATGCTACTGCTCATTGGCCTAATAATACTGTGCAACAGCACTGTCCTGCTGTGACATGCTACTGCGCAGTATTTTTCAGCTACTGCACAGTTGTCTTCTCTTGTAGATGTGCCCAGTGTTAGTATAACTGTGGCAGTACAGAGCTCAACGCAGACTAATTTGCCCTACAAAAAAGGAGGATATCTTAACACTATCGCAGTCTTCAGCCCAGACAAAGCTGAAGTTAGCATCTATTAAAATGAATGGGGCTCTTTACATCTCAGAGCTAGAATATGTCTCCTGCAAACTCAGAAGCAATCACTCTGCATGGTTTTACTTGTTCTGTACTTCCAGGATTTTCTTCACAAGCATAAAAGCTGGAGACTTGCAGCCAAGGTCATAAGTAACCTCTAATAAATTGCCTAAAGAGGACTTTATGTAAAAGAGCCATATCATTGCTTAGAGCTCAGTATGAAGCTGGACATAGGCCTGTTGAAAGTCTCTGGGTCAGGCTCAGAGGGGAGAACAAGAAGGGTGATGTCGTGGTGGGGGTCTGTCGTAGACCACCAGACTAGGAGGAAGTGGTAGATGATGCTTTCTTCAAACAGCTAGAGGAAGCTCTGGTTCTCATGGGGACTTCAATCACCCTGACATCTGCTGGGAGGACAATACAGCAGTGCACAGGCAATCCAGGACACTTTTGGAGAGTACTGGGGACAACTTCCTGGTGCAAGTGCTGGAGCAGCCAAGTAGGGGCTATGCTCTTCTTGACCTGCTGCTCACAAACAGATGAATTGGTGGGGAATGTAATCATGGATGGCAACTTGGGCAGCAGTGACCAAGAGATAATAGACTTCAGGATCCTGAGAAAAGGAAGGATGGGGAGCAACAGAGTAAGGACCCTGGACTTTAGAAAAGCAGACTTTGACCTGCTCAGGGAACTCATTGGCAGGATCCCCTGGGAAGTCAGTCTGATGGGGAGAGGAGTCCAGGAGATCTGGCTGTACTTTAAAGAAGCCTTACTGAGAGCGCAGGAACAAACCATCCCAATGCTCAGGAAGACTAATAAATATGGCAGAAGACCAGCTTGGCTTAGCAGAGAACTCTTCAGTATACTAAATAACAAAAAGGAAGCTTATAAGAAGTGGAAACCTAGAGAATTAACTAAGAACGAATATAAAAGAATTGTTTGGGCATGCAGGGATAAAATCAGGAAGGCCAAAGTGCAATTGGAGTTGCAGCTAGCAAAGGATGTGAAAGGTAACAAGAAGGTTTTCTACAAGTATGTTAGTAGCAAGAGTAAAATCAGGGAAAGTGTGGGTCCCTTACTGAAGGGGGGGGCAAGCTTGTGACAGAGGATGCAGAAAAGGCTCAATGCCACTTTTACTTAGGTCTTCACAGGCAAGGTCAGGTCTCAGACTACTGCACTGGGCAGCACAGTTTGGGGAAGAGGTGAGGAGCCCTCAGTGTTGATAGCACAGGTTAGGAACTACCTAGAAAAGCTGGGTATATACAAGTCTATGGGGCTGGATGGGATGTACCTGAGGGTGCTGAGGTAGTTGGCTGACGTGATTGCAGAGCCATTCTCTATCATTTTTGAAAACTCATGGTGATCAGGAGAGGTCCTAGATAACTGGAAAAGGATAAACATAGTGCCCATATTTAAGAAAGGGAAAAGGAGGATTTAGGGCACTACAGACCAGTCAGCCTCACCTCAGTCCCTGGAAAAATCATGGAGCAGATCCTCAAGGAAGCCATTTCTAAGCATTTGGAGGAAAAGAAGGTGATTAGGAACAGTCAGCTTGGATTCACCAAGGGCAAGTCATGCCTGACCAACCTGATTGCCTTCTATGATGAGACGACTGGCTCTGTGGATGCAGGGGGACTGGCAGAAGTGATGTACCTTGATTTTTATCAAGGCTTTTGATACGGTCTCCCACAGTGTTCTCACAGGCAAGCTAAGGAAGTATGAGCTGGATGAATGGACTGTAAGGTGGATAGAAAACTGGCTGGAGCATTGGGCTCAGAGGGTAGTAATCAATGGCTCGATGTCTAGTTAGCAGCTGGTATCAAGTGGAGTGCCCCAGGGGTCAGTCCTGGGGCTGGTTTTGTTCAATGTGTTCATCAGTGACCTGAAAGATGGTATAATGTGTACCCTCAGCAAGCTTGCAGATGACACCAAGCAGGGAGAGTAATAGACACATTGGAGGGTAGGGCTAGGATTCAGAGTAATTTAGATCAATTGGAGGGTTGGGCCAAAAGGAATCTCATGAGGTTCAACAAGGACAAGTGCAAAATCCTGCACTTAGGACAGTGCAATCCCATGCACCAGTACAGGCTGGGGGCTGACTGGCTGGGCAGCAGCTCAGCAAAAAAAGGCCCTGGGGGTTACAGTGGACAATAAGCTGAATATGACCCAGCAGTGTACCCTTGTTGCCAAGTAAGCTAATGGGATACTGGCCTGCATTGGTAGATGTGTTGCCAGTAGGTCAAGGGAAGTGATTATTCCCCTCTGTTCAGCACTGGTAAGGCCACATCTGCAGTACTGTGTTCAGTTCTGGGGCCCCCCATGACAGAAAGGATGTGGACAAATTGGAAAAAGTCCAGAGGAGGGCAACAAAAATGGTGAGGAGGCTGGGGCACGTGATTTGTAAGGAAAAACTGAGGGAACTGGGCTTATTTAGTCAAGGAGACTGAGGGACTTAATAGCAGCCTTCAACCACCTGAAAAGGGGTTCAAAAGAGGATGGGGCTAGACTTTTGTCTGTGGTGGGAGATGACAGAACACAGAGCAACGGTCTCAACTTGCAGCAAGGGAAGTTTAGGTTTGATATTAGGAAGAATATTCTCACTAGGATGGGAGTAAAACACTGGAGTAGGTTACCCAGAGAGGTGATGGAAGCTCCATCCTTGGAGGTTTTTAAAACCCAGCTAGACTAAAGTTTTGGCTGGAGTGATCTAGGTAGGGCTGCTTCTGCTTTGAGCAGGGACTTGGACTAGATAATCTCCTGAGGTCCCTTCCAACTCTGCTCCCTACTGGGGTCTCTGGCGCGCCAGCTGGAGGAGCTCCAGGCCACAGTCCAGAGACTGCGTGCCATCAGGGACTGTGAGCAGGAGATAGACTCCTACTGCCAGGCCCTTCTCC
>NW_017728886.1:223898631-223913550 GCF_001723895.1 Crocodylus porosus
TGGGCAGGGGGCTGGACTCGATGATCTCCCGAGGTCCCTTCCAGCCCTGATGTCTATGAAATCTATGAAATCTATGAAACCCTAAATTTCTATGATTCTATGACTTTGGTAGAATTTAGGCATCTGTGTGCAGAGTGGTCCAAAACAATCCCACTCAGTGGCAACTGGCACTGTGTAGATCAGTGAGTCTCAACAAGGGTGCCAGGGCACCTGGAGTTGCCTTGATATCCTTTAAAGCGTTACATGGGATGCTGTGCAATATTATTGCTCTGGCCAGGTCCCAGAGGACTGGAAAAGGGACAATGTGGTCCCCATTTACAAGAAGGGGAGAAAGGAGGACCTGGATAACTATAGGCCAGTTAGTCTCACCTCGGTCCTTGGTAAGACCTTTGAGAAAATTATCAAGGAACACATCTGTGGGGGCCCAGCATGGGAGGTAATGCTCAGAGGAAACCAACATGGGTTCATTGCGGGCAGATCTTGCCTGACTAACCTTGTGTCCTCTTATGACCAGGTCACAAAGCCCTTGGATGCAGGCGTTGAGGTGGATGTTGTCTACCTGGACTTCAAGAAGGCCTTTGACACTGTTTCTCATCCCATGCTCATAAAAAACTGTGGCATTGATGCCTACACAGTCAGATGGGTGGCAAATAGGCTTGATGGTCGCACCCAGAGAGTAGTAGTGGACGGGTCGTTTTCAGCCTGGAGGGATGAGGGCAGTGGGGTTCCCCAGGGCGCTGTCCTCGGGCCTGTGCTATTCAATATCTTTATCAGTGACTTGAAGGTGGGCATGGAAAGCACGCTGTCCAAATTTGCTGATGACACAAAGATGTGGGGAGAAGTGGGCACGGTGGAGGGGAGGGACAGAATCCAATTAGATCTAGACAGGTTACAGAGGTGGGCAGATAAGAATAGAATGGAATTCAACGCAGACAAGTACAAGGTGCTGCATCGAGGGAGAAGGACCTGCAGCACACCTATTGGCTGGAGAATACCCTTCTCAACAACACAGTGGCTGAAAGGGATCTTGGAGTCATTGTTGACTCCAGGATGGACATTAGCCGTCAATGTGAGGAAGTGGTCAGTAAGGCTAACCATACCTTGTCATGCATCACAAGCAAGTCCAGGGAGGTGATCCTCCCTCTATGCACCACTGGTCAAGCCACAGTTGGAGTACTGCATCCAGTTCTGGGCGCTGCACTTCAAGAGGGATGTGGCTAACTTTGAGAGGGTCCAGAGGAGGGCCACTCACATGGTCAGGGCGCAGTGGGCCAGGCCCTACGAATGCAAACTAAAGGGCCTGAATCTATTCAGCCACCACAAGAGAAGACTGAGAGAGGATCTGGTGGGCATTTATAAATTCACCAGTGGGGACCAGAGGAAAATAGGTGAAGCTCTGTTCCCAAGGGCACCACTTGGAATAACAAAAAATAATGGCCACAAATTGATTGAGAGTAGGTTCAGGCTTGATATCAGGAGACATTACTTTTCATTTTGGGCTGCCAGGCTCTGGAATGGGCTCCCAAGGGAGGTGGTGCTCTCCGCTACCTTGGGGGTCTTCAAGAGGAGGTTGGATAAATATCTGGTTGGGGTATTATGATCCCAGCACCCATTCCTGTCCAGGGCAGGGAGTTGGACTTGATGATCTGTTCAGGTCCCTTCCGACCCTAGAAACTATGAAACTATAAAACTATTAGTACCGTTAGGTGTGTGAAAGTCTAAATGTGATTCATAAGATAAACTGGGAGATTTCAAATAAGAATCCATAGTGTGAAAAAAAATTCTGACCTGTTAGAGTCTTTCTAAGTGTTTTGAAACAGAAGAATTGCTCTATTACTTTTCCATAGTCAAAACAGTGAAAGCTACGGGCTGGGATTTTCCAAGGGGTGACCTAAATCTCATAGGGGTGCTACATTTCAAGATCTCAGTGTGATTATATACAAAAAGTTTTTAAATTATCTGGAACTAATTTGAACAATAAAGACCAAATTTTAAAGTGAAATGCAAGTCCAAAAAGGTGAGTTTTGTGTAAAATTGCAACTTTGTATACTTCTGCAACTCTTGCTAATAAATTGTTTAAATAATAGTCTTCTCTTCCTATTGTAGTGAAAGTTTCTTACAGATTTTCTTACTCAGATGTGCCTAAAAAGGGAGGACATTTAAGGAAAAAAATAAAATGGGTTTAAATGCATAGTTGGCCATTGACTTTATTATTAAGCAAGATAAGTGATATTGAAAACTTTTTTTTATCTCTTGTATTTATTTTTAGTTTTCTAAACTAAAATTTAAAATTTAAGTTATTTGAAAGATAACAATTTATATCATTTTTCCAAAATACAAATTAGTTGATTTACTTTGCTCAAATTCTTAAGAGAGGCTAAATTGTTGTGTGCAGCTGGCAGAGGCACAAATACAACCTGCCCACATTCATCTTCCTCAAAATTAGAACAATTTGGCTTTTGAACCCATAAAATTATAGCTGCTTGATTACAGGGTTTGGCTCTATGTGCCATATGAGGTTTGAATTCCAAAGAGCCCTTCATAAGGACTTGTTTTTATTTTAACCTATGAAGAATTTCCATTAACTAGAAATATGTTTGTTATGTATCGACTTAAGATTTTAGGTGTAAATCAAGAGGGTGAGCCTTGGGCAAATTTATCTTTTGGTACAGTAGGTGCTTTTTATTTTAGTACTTTTAAACCCCTAGGTCCTTTCTTAGGTCATTTGTTTCTCCTGTGGGATTTTGGAAGGGTACTAAAAGTTCAAGAATTTTTTCAATAGTTATTGACACTTTTCCTAAAATTGAACCTGAATATATGAAGTCATATAATCAGAACAATATAGCTGGTATGTGTGTAATTATATATAAATAATTCTAAATTATAAAATGAACAAAAAGCCCTATATATATAGTCCTTTATATATATACATGCATACATACAGTCCTATACAGAGCTGCATCTGTGTGTGTGTGTGTGTGTGTGTGTGTGTAGATATATGTGTATATAGAGATACAGATATATAGGACTTCCTTTTGTTCATTTTAGAATTGCTGCCTAATGATTTCAACAGTTGCCTTCTAGTTCTTGTATTATAAAACACAGTGGGCATGTTTACATATGTATTAATACACTTCTCCTAATGTGCATTAAATTTAGTACCTGAATGTGTAGTAGCTTATTTTATTGTTCATTAGCATAATTGCATGGGGGTTTTTTACATGACGCTTTACCGCACAGTAAAAACACATTAAAGCACACATGTAGACGTGCCCAGTGAGTAATAGTTCCTTATTCACTTTTCTCATGCTATTCATAATTAAAAGCTGTGTGAAGTTTCAGTCCCTGACTTGATTCAGTAAAGATTTGGCCCAATGCAGCGGCCTAATCTCCGAATCTGAATCAAATCAGAGGACGCTTTAATCTCTCTGAATCAAATAAGAACCCTCCAATCAATTCACAGATTCAGACATAGAGACAGCTTTAAATGTTTTTTCTATATACCTCTAGGTGGTAGGGGCTGGTGAATGCTGAGATGGTGGTGCAGATGGAGCGTCCCACAGGAGCGCAAGGGGGTCCCCAGTGAATTCAGCAGCAGACCCAGAAGTGGATTGAGAGTTCTTTCCTGAAAAGGAATAGCTAACTGAGAGCACGGTATTTATATATTTAGACTTATTTTTCCTCACATGCATTACTTTGCATTTATGCTGAATTTCAATTATCAATTTATTGCCCACTCAATTTTGTGAGATTTTTCTGTAACTCTTCACTTTCTGCTTTCAATACAACTTATCTGGAATAATGTTGTTTCTACTATAGGAAAATTTTCACTTCCACTCAATTCAGTGAGGAGCATCTCATTACTCTCAATTTATTCAGATTAGCAGCCTTAGTATAGTTTCATTTTCTCTGAAATTGAAATTGAGGCTTCCATTCCAGTGTTTGCTTCATGAAATAATTCAATCTTAGCGCCTAGCCATTTGACCTTATTTCCTAAAAATGGTTTTCCCTAAACATTTTATCTTTGCTCTTTATGGAGAGAACATCCCACAGGAGTTCACAAAACCAGCACATAAGATAACTGGGTACAACCTACTGACCTTGGTCCATGGTCACTAATGCTTTTGATAATAAATCTCCTTCAGAGCTCCCATTTCAGTTTAAAACAAACATGGAGTTAGGGTGGCTGTGAGCTATTACCTATGGCATTCCTGACCCTCATTGCAGTAGTAACCATCCCTCCAGAGGGCAGGAAGAATGAGTCACATTGGTACAGAGGACACACCATTCCCAAACAAAGATACGGGATTGGTTGTATATCACCTGTGAGATCATGAGTAAATAAGCTAGTGGGAGGGTGTAACTAGAAAGCAGAGACTAAGGTTATACCATCATTTTGTTTGGTGTGTGTTTATGATGGATGAGGGGAAAGGGGAGAAGGGCCTTAGGTCAGGATAGAGCCAGTGGAACAGCTGAGCCCATGCAGAAGGACTCCCCAATTCTGAGCCCATCTTATTCTAGCGTTGGAGAACAGAATGAGATTGGACTTGGACACATTGGAACTGTGCAGCTGTAAGTATATAAATACCTTTGTGGGAGGGTTCAAAAGCAGCTGTCACCACAATGGGCATGCTTCTGCTGTGGAGCGAACCTACTTTGTACACCTCTGTACTAACGCATACCATATTGGTGCTTGGTGTGCATCTCAGTTGATGGGGTATCCAAAGCAGTTGCTTGGCTTTCTCAGAAAGGGTAGAATTTTTATTTTGAATGTAGCACTTCCTGGAGGACCAGGACAGTAGGGTACTGCTGAGCTAGCTAGAGGCTGGAGAGCCCATGGAGCCCTTGCAAGCCACACATGACCCATAGACTGCAAGTTTTACAGTGCTGCTCCAGAGGTTTACATTGACTTATTTATTATTGCTCCAGTAACTTCCCAGGTATTGAAGTCAGGCTGACTAGTATATAAATTCCCTAGGTCCTCCTAGACTTTTTTGAAGCTGGGCACCATGCTGGCCCTCTTCCCATCCTCTGGAACCTCACCTGTCTCCCACTACTTCATAAATATAATTGACAAAGGCTCCAAGATCCCTTTTGCCAGTTCCTTCAGCACCCTGGGATGAACTTAACCTTAATCAAGCTAAAATTTATTAAAGTTAATCAAAAGCTCTTGGACATTGTATTTAGTTGTCATGAACCTCAATCATTCCTCTTCTTTGTTTGTATCACTTTTGCTAGCTGTTTTGTTGCAGCATTTTTTTTTTGGCTAGGTCCAAAGCAAAGTAGCAGTTAACCGCTCTGCCTTCTTTGAGTCTTCTGCTAATAGTTCATCCTGGCTATTTAGTAGTGGACCCAGAGCTTCTTTGTTCCTTCTTTTCTGTCCAACACAGTTATAGGAATTCCTTCTTGTTGTCTTTAACTTCCTTCACCAGGTGCAATTCATTTTTTTTTTTATTTTTTTTTTACATTTGCCTTCCTGACTTTCTCCCTTTTAAGTTTAGCTGTTTTCTCATATGCTTCCTTAGTGACTCACCATTCCTTTCATTGCCTCCACATATTTTCCTTTTGATTCTGAGTCACCGAGAAGATCCTTGTGTGGCTGTTTTGGCCTCCTGATATTTTTTGTTTCCATTATGTTGGAACAGGTTCTTGTTGCGCTTCCAGTACTATGATGCCCTTTATGAACTGCCAGCCCCCTGAATCTCTTTATCTTTCAGTCTGTCTGGTTTAGTAAGAGGGAGCAGGATCTGGTCTAATTAAGTCATGTCAAGGCAAATGGGAGGGGACCCTGGCCTACCAGTGGATAGCTAGGGCATGTTCAGATAGGGCAGAGGCATATGAAATACTTGAGCACACTCAGTGGCTATGGCATGCAGGGCAATGTCAGTAGCAGAAACAACATAGCCATGTATGCCACACACTGCAAGAAGGCTAGTTATTTCTATGGCGTGACAGTGCCAATTAGCCCACCCCATGGTAATTGATCTATTTATATTGCCACATGGAAGCAGCTGTACTGTTTGTAGTTGAGAAGTGTGTTTTGAAGACACTGTAGGACATAGTGAGTGTATCTACATCAGACACTAACTACAGTTGCTTAATTAGCTTTGCAGTTAAGCATTGCCAGTCTGCATGTGTGGAGCTATTAGACCAGAGCAAACTAATTAACTCTGCTATAGGTCAGAACTGCCAGATAAAACTGCCAGCAGTTATTTGCTCCACCACAATGCATGTATAGACACTGATCCAGCTGGCTGGGGTGCTAGGGTGCTTCAGTGCGAGGGCTATCTGCTGGCTAGCCCTACACTGAAGCACCCCTGTGCCCCAGCCAGCCCCTCTGCAGTTTGTTGAGCTGGGAGGGAGCAGTCCTAGGCTGACACCCTAGACTCCTTGCCAGCCAGGGCTGCTTCGCCCCAACTCAACATGCTGTGGTCTAAGGCACATATGTAAACACTGCACCTGGGAGCAATCAACTTGGGCACAAACTGTGCTGGAGTTTATTGCATTGCAATAATATTCACGTGTAGACATGCCTAGTAAGTTTTCCATGTAGACAGTTCTGAATTTGGGGCTGCATTTTGTCTTGCAGGAAGAATGAATAGGGAGTGTCATTCATAGAAAGAGTGGGTAGAGGAGCACCATTGACCTTCCCTTTTGCATGTACTAATTTCTAGAGAGCTTGGGGAGAATCAAGCTCCAACTCTCTCCCCAGAAAAAATCTTACAAGAGGAGAATATGGTGGTGGGCGTCACCTCACATGATGTTTTATTGTGACATTTTCCTTGTCTGATGTAACTTGAGTTTGTTTAGGTATTGTGAAAATAGAAAGTTTCTAATCTGTCGCCTTAGTGAATACACTGCAAAGTATACATCTCCCTGTTTTGTAAGAAGCTCTGGATTCATATCTTTTTAGTCTTTCTGGCCTTATCTAGTATGTCTAGTTGGTTAGAATAGCAGTCAAGTGTTTGAAAACTGTACACTCCATGTATATGTCGCACATGTATATAATCCATTTAACTGTATAACACACAGACAGTCCCTATTGCTTATTTTGTAACAAACTCCAGTTAACTGCATATTGTTTAAATGCATAAACCCAATGTCTATTTTGTGACTTAGTTGTATTCTCTAACCTTGTCAGAAATCGTGAAGTGCAAGCAGCTGTCAAAGGACCACTCTCAAAGCCTGGAAATGATAGGAAACAGGGTGTATCTTGACTGCTTATCCCCATTCCTCCATTGTCAAGACTTCAAAGAGCAGACCAGAAATTGACCAGTTCATCTCATTTTCAAGGTTTCCAAAAGTACTTGAAAACTGTTGGAACTATCAGTTTGGGGGCTGCTAATCTCACTGCAGTGTATACTGTATGAGCATTGCTGAAGCCGGAAAAAGTATCTACAAGTACATGTAATAGGTTTTGTTTTTGTTTTTTTTGAGGGGAGGAGGGAAGGAGGGGTGGTCCTGAGGATATGCATTCTGTTTTAAGAATACAGTACACTGTATTCTTGTCAGCCTCCAACACACTGGATCAAGGTCAGACATAAAGCTGTACCTTGGTAGAGAAGAGTTGCCAATCTGCTGGAATTTCAGAGCAGTCACATCCGGAGCTTATAAAAGCAAACAGCTTAGATCAGCCTCTCATTCTTGGATTATTCAGAGTCAGAGCGTGCCAGAATGTATTAAAGCAGATAGCCCAGCTAGATTTTCACCACTAAATAGAGATTTAGATTACAATGTGCATGTCGTAGAAGGAAATCCCCATGACAAAAGTTTAATAGTCACCTATTCACAGAGATCAGGCAGTTCAATCTATTATTGTATCTGAAAGCTGTGTTTTAAAAAGACAGAAAACTTGTGCTGCAGAAGCTCTATAGAATTGATTACCAAACTACGCAATATCCTAGATATTAAGTAATGAAAATAGTGGCCTAAAATTTTGACCTACAGCATAACTGCAATGGGATTTTGCAAGTCATTTGCTGTGTGCGCTGCTGAAGGTGTGTTGCTGTACTGTACTTCTAATGAAACAAAAGAATTGTAAAAAGGTATATTGTAGCTTTGCTTTTGGATGAGGATTTCAGCACCCATGGGGAAGGGTAGTATGCCAACCACCGGAAGGAGGGAAACGGAGAGGGAAGGCCCCGTGGTGTCTTGCCTGCACACCTCTCCATACTCCGAAGGCAGCTGCAGTTGTAGCAGCATGGGCTGACTGCAGCAGCTTTGCAATGCAGGCTCCCCGGGAGCTGCCCTGTTTGTTTCTTCCCCACGCTCCCCAGTTATGCTGTTGGACACAGGGCTGTGAATGCTGTGGCAAAGACTCCCTGGGGGGAGTGCCATTTCGCTCGCCTCACTCACCCTCCTATCCCCCAGAAACATTGCTGGGTGTGAGGCTGCACCTGTCCAGCTGCTATGGCCAGACTTTGTACTTCTCATGGCATGGATGTGAGGGGCATCCTAGTGCTCCCTTAGAGCTGGTGCCCCAGCTCCCACACTGGATTCTGCTCTTATGTCCAATAAAGAAAATGTGGTAAATCAGTATGTTGTGAAACAGCAAAACTTACTGGTATATACTGAGCTTTTTGTTCTGTCAAATCTTCCTGAAAGGATCTGGGCATTGATGGAATTTCTGTGCCATGTCTACTATGCTTTTTATATCCTACAAGCATCAAGTTTTTGGTTATGATATGTCCCCTGGACTACAAAAATACTACAGCATTTTGTAATCTCAGTACTTTATTCTGTACCCTGTTGTGCTTCCTTCTCTCTTCTCTTTCTACTGAAGGTATTTTATATTTTTATTTACAGCTAGTATTTTATTATTATGACTACACCTGAGGGATTCATTCTTGTGCTAAGATTTATTAATTAAAATTGCAAGAGGTGTCAATTTTATATGAATGTGCTAAAACACAAAAGTGAAATAATACTGTGTATCATTTAAGTCTTCAATGATGTACAAGAAGTTGTATAATAATACAAGGTCTTTAGTTTCAAACTAGAAGCAATGTATTTCTTTGCAATACAGAGTTTTTTCAATCATTGCCTATTTATCTTGATCTTGGTGGTCTTATTTTTTCATTCTCTCAAAAGGAGCATATAAGGAATGTTAAGAGGATTTAATACTTGTTGTTTTATGTTTTCAAAATAGTAAATACCTAAGCAATATAATTTTTAGTAGAGGACTAAACTCCAGCAATGTGGAATATATTGAAGTGATGGTATTGATGCATTTGTATCACAAGGGCATGCAACCTTTACTTTTCAATGAAAAAGAAAATGGCAATGCGTAGTTAAAATGTTCTTGTATAATCCAAGTGAGATAGAGAAATACATTTCTGTAGCCCCATTGTCCCTTGTCAAACTCGTAGGCTGCAGTCTGGGAATGGTGTGGGAAGTTTCTGTGGTCAAGATGAAAGGGTCTGAGCAGCTGTTCTGCTAGGACTTGCTTCTGACCTCTCTGAAAAAAAGGTGAATAACATGGAATATTAAATGTATCTTTATGCTTTTAGAGGTCAGCATAATCTACACATTCTTTTGGTTATTTTAGGAGTCATGCACGTACAGATCTGACTGTGATAGAATTTCTGTATATTATGGCCATATATTATCACTCTCAAATCCATACTTACAGACGTCTATTTTTATTTTTGTTTCTGTCCTGTGGCTTTTTTGAACTGGCCAGTCCAGCTGTCTGCTAGGGAGGAACCATTCCCAATGGCCTAGAGCGCCTTTCCGCTTCTTTCCCATTGTTGATAGAATTTCCCTAAGTGCTTAAACGTGATCGTATTTGTGTGTCTGAAGTGCAAATTGGTGCTTACCAGGATTTATAAAAATGCCTAACCAGGGCAGCTGGGTGTCCAAGGTAGGGGTAACTTCTGGTTGTCAGTGCCACCAGTGCAGTCATGTGCCTGTTATGGCCTTAGTTATCCCAAATATCTTAGGCACTTTTGAAAACCTCACTAGGCATTTAATTATGTCCAGTAAACTGTTCTCATGTTCAGGATTGACTGAGAAATAGTTAAGTCTCTCTGACTTCAAGTGCTTTTAATATTTATTCCCAATTCTATACTGTACTACTAACACTACTTATGCTTCTAAAGATGGCCTGTCAATTTCATAGATTGCATAGACATTAGGGACTGGAAGGGACCTCATGACATCATTGGGTCCAGCCCCCTGCCATAGGTGGGAAGTCAGCTGGGATCAAGTGACCCCAGCAAGAAATATATCCACCTGTTTTTTGAAAGAGTCCAGAGTATGTGCTTGCACCACCTCAGGGGGGAGTTTGTTCCAGACCCTGGACACATGCACTGTAAAGAACTTTTTTCTTATGTCTAGTTTAAATTGGCCTTCCTGGAGTCTATGGCACTTAGACCTTGGTATCCCTTTGGGAGCTCTGGTGAACAGCTGTTCTCCCAGATCCTGATGTAACCCTCTTATGTAGTTGTAGGCTGCCACTGTCTCCCCTGAGCCTTCTCTTCTCCAAACTGAAAAGTCCCAAGTCCCTCCAGCTTCTCCTCACACAGCCGTGCCTCCAGGCCTTGGATCATACAAGTGGTTTTCCTCTGGACTCTCTCAAGCTTCTCCACGTCCTTCCTGAAGTGGGGGCCCCAATACTGAATGCAGTACTCTAGCTGCAGTCTCACCAGGGCCAAGTAAAGTGGGAGGATGACTTGCCTGGTTTTGCTTGAGATGCATCGGTGGATGCATGCCAGAATTTGGTTAGCTTTGCCCACCACCACATCACATTGGTGTCTCATATTCATCTTGTGGTCAGTCAAGACCTGCAAGTTCCTTTCGGTTGTGGTGCTAGTGAGCAAAGCACTGCTGAGCCTGTAAGTATGCTGGGGGTTCTTCCTATTGAGGTGCAGCACCTTACACTTCTCTACATTGAAAGCCACCAGGTTTTGGTCAGCCCACCTTGAGAGTGTTTCCAAGTTGGCCTGTCTTCATATCTTGTCCTGTGGTGTGACCACCCTCCCCCATAATTTGATATCTTCCGTGAACTTGGCCAGTTCACATCTGACTCCCAAATCCAGATCATTGATGAGGATGTTAAAGAGTACTGGCCCAGCCCTGAGGGACTCCACTGATCACCCTGCACCATGTTGATTTACTCCTTTCAACTAGTACTCTATGGGTCTGACCCCATAGCCAACTGCCTAGCCATCGAACCATATGATGATCAAGGCTGCAGTTCCCCAGCTTAACCACACGGACATCGTGGGGAATTAGGTCAAAGACTTTCTTGAAATCCGGATATGACCACATCATCTCCCTTGTCCAGGGCACATGTTACCTGGTCATAGAAGGAGATAAGGTTGGTCAGGCAAGACCTGCTAGTCACAAAGCCATGTTGGCTGGCATTCAGAAGCTTGCCTTCTGTCAATCCAATGTTGATGGACCCCTTGACAATTTTCTCTAGGATTTTTCCAGGGACAGATGTTAGATTAATTGGTCTATAGTTCTCCGGGTCATCCTCCCCACTTTCTTGTAGATAGGGACCACATTGGTTTTTTTCCAGTTATCCAGGACCTCGCCCGAGCGCCACGAATTTTCAAATATGTTTGCCAAGGGGTATGCAATGATGTCTGCCAGCTCCTTCAAGACTCTCGGGTGCATTCCATCTGGGCCTGCGGACTTGTGAATATCCAGTTTCTCAAGGTGTTCCCTCACCTGATCCACATTGATTTTAGGCCCGTCACCCACTCCCAGATTAGTTAATGCCATTCCTGACAGTGTGATCCTCCTGGGAGGGTGAAAAACCAATGCAAAGAAGTCATTTAGGAGATTGTCCCTTTCTTGGGTGTCTGATATCAGTTGTCCCATTGGATCTTGCAGGGGCGAAATGCTATTTTTGTTCTTTTTCTAACTTCCCACATATCTGAAGAAGAACTTTTTGTTGTCCTTGATTCCCATTGCTAGCCTGAGTTTGGTTTGTGCCTTGGCTTTTCTTGACTACTCTTTACAGGTGCAGGTGAGTGCAGAGTAATCCTCTTTGGTAATGCTTCCTGTTTTCCAGCTGGTATAAGCTATGCTTTTGACCTTAATGAGGTCCAACAGTTCCTTATTCAGCCATGGGGGGTTCCTGCATTTCTTGTGAGATGGTATGGCTATCCTCTGTGCTTCAAGAATTATGTTTTTGACAGATGACCATTCCTCGTGTACTCCCTTTTCTGGCTTCTAATTGCCTGACTGACCAATTCTCTCAGTTTGCAAAAGTCAGCCTTCCCAAAGTTAAGGACTTCTGTCTTACTGAAGGGTTTGCCTGCTCTTCAGTGAACTAAGGTGACCAATTCATGTCACCAAGCTTCTCTGCTGGTCTTTATGCTGTGGTCCTTCATAAGCTTATGAAAATTCACCTGCCCTGCAAAACATTTTCACTGTGAAGACCTCCCACCTTCTGCAGTGTTTCACCATTTTGTCTTTAGATTGGAGAGCTTTGAGGGAGTTTTTTTATTGCACATCTTCATTCATTTGTTGTAAAGCATATTGAACGTTACTAATACAATTTTTGGTAGGCACAAATCTCTTCACGTAATCCTTTCATGGAACAGTGAGGTTCAGCTTCTGGCTGGTACCTTTGGTAATGGCTCTGGGTACATACAGACATGCAGGGACGTTAGATTGAGTTAAAAATGACTACTTAATCTAAGATAAGTTGGGATGGGGGGCCTAGGAGGGGGCTTGGGTGGCTCAGGGTGCTAGTAGGGTCTGCGGTGGGGAGGGGGTTGGTGAGGATTGGGAGGGCAAGTGGGGTTCATGGGGAAGTTGGGAGGGATCAGAGGAGCTAGCAGGGTCTTCAGTAGAGTTTGGGAGGATGCAGGAGCTCTCTTTTTTCTTCACCCCCCAGGACTATGGTCTATTTTTAGAAACCCCCAGCAAACCAACCCCCAAATCCAACTTGTCCCTCCTGACTTACTTCCTTGGCTCCCAGCACTGGCAAACACTGGTAAAACTGGCACTGGGAGTGGCTTGCAGAATGGGGGGTTGGTGAGCTAGGAGGGGGTGGCTGGTCCACAGGGGAGCTCTTTGGGGGGTGTGGTGCAGGGACAGGGGGCTATAAATAGCCTGGGCGGGGGGATGGTAGGAAAAGCCTGGCCCCAGGACTGGGGACTAGGTTTTCCCAGTTCTAGGACTGAGCTGGGAGCTATACAGAAGTTCAGTTAGATTGATCTTGCCAGACCTGATCTAAGTTAGACTACCTCCAAAGTACAATTAATTTAGGTTCAGTCAGCCATTTTTAGGCTGATCTAACCTTCCTGAACTGCTGTACAGTTAATACTGAGATGCACCTAACTAGGGATCTTCAGGTGCACACAGAAGTGACAATTTTTGCCTGGTGTGGGCATAGAAAGCAGTCTATAGCTGTGACCAGACACAAGTGCATGGCTGCAAACAGCTTCAAAAATGGGACATGGGGTGACCCCTTATTGCATGAGGTTAGCAGACAATGACATTTCAAAATGTAGCATGTTCTGCAACTTGTGTGTGGGGAGCTCCAAGCCTGTCACTATTTTCAGAGTGGGAGGGGGGGAAGGGAACGGAAGGAGTTCAGTCTGGAACTTTTTTAGTCCCTCGCACTAGAGAGTGGGATGGGTGTATTGGAACCCCCTAGGTGTGGGGAGAGCTCCAGTTCACCCACCCCATCCTTCAGCACCAGCTGGGGAGTCCCAGTGATGGGCTCTGCTGCCTTTCCCCACTGCGGGTCTGAAAACAAGGAGCACTGGCAGAGAGGCCTGGCCACTGCTATGGGGTCTGCAGTAAGGATGTAACTCAGACACTTTTCTGCAAAGTGTGTTCTGAGTTACAGCTGGGAGCAGCACTTCCTCTGCATCCTAAGTGTAAGGTCCACATCTGGGCGAACTAAGTGAGCTTGGGCGGCCCTTTAAAAAATGTAATCTAACCTCTGGGAAGGACTGTAGCCGTCCTCTGTCCCATTCCCAGCCAGACAGGGAAGCTTGGAGTTTCTTACCATGCTAAACACCCCGGGTGCAGACAGAAGTGACAGTTTTTGCCTGATCTGGCCACAGAAACCAATTTATAGCTGTGACAAAACACAGGTACATTGCTGCAGACCGCTTCATGAATGATGTGTGCGGCTGGAAGCTGGGGGTGGCACAGCGATGCAGGTGTCAGCAGTGGCAAGCGGGGCGTGGTGGTGCTGGGCGGTGGTGAGTGCTGCCCAGCAGTTGGTGACCACCTGCAGACGCTGCCAGTAGTGGTGGTGGTGGCCAGTGGCGATCCGCAACTGCCCACAAGTGGCGGCGCTGAGGGGCAGCGGGGCAAGCCGCGACCCCCCGCAGCTGCTTCGGTCAGGGGTGCACATGCCTCCACATGCAGCCTCCCCGCGGTGCTGATGGACCCGCCCTTGTGGCTGATCAGATGAAGATGTTTCAAAACCCGGTGTCTTCTGTAACTTGTGTCTGCCTGCCTGCCAGGAGGCCGTGCAGAGCACAGCCGTGTCCCAGGGCACTTCTGACGGCTCCGCTGCCTGGGCAGAGCAAGGATTTCGAAAAGGGGGCGCAGAGGGTGCGGGGCATCATTCAGCCCGGATTTTATTGCAGGCATTAACACACCGGGCTCTTCCGCAGCAGAGCGGCGCTCGGGCAGGGCGCGGGCGCGGAGCGGGACCGGCGGCGCGACGCTGCGGAGCCTGGAGAGGCTGCGGGACCGGACCCGCCCCGCCCCGCCGCGGGGCTACAAAAGGGCGGGTGCGGGGGCTGGGGCAGTGTTGTGCCTGCGAGAATCGCCGCCGCCCGAGGCCATGGCGCAGCCGTCCTTCCCCTGGGGCTACGAGAGCCACAACGGTGAGCGCGGCTGGGGGCGGCAAGGTGCAGGGGGGGGCGCGGGGCGCTGCCGCGGGCGCTGACCGCCCCGTCCCGCCCCACAGGCCCGGCGCGCTGGCACGAGCAGTAC
>NW_017728886.1:223914095-223915471 GCF_001723895.1 Crocodylus porosus
TTGGGGGACATCCAAACCCCAAGCTTGGCCCTCCAAAAGACTCTGGAAATATCTGAAGACTCTGGTAGGGCCACTTACGGTTCAGGACTGACTTACAGATTTGGACTCAATTTGACTTGGAACACAAAACATTTCTCCTTTTTTTGTTTTTTTAAGTTAGCGCTGGAAACTGACCACTCCATAGCTGATCTGTATCCAACTTGAATCTGAATGTGTAGAAGGGCCCATATGGCACCCACACCCTGCTTTCTTATGCTTGAAGGCCACACTTTTCAGGCTTTGTAGGAGACAAGTGACTCTCACCTAAAAGATCTCGTAGCGCGGTCAAGAGCATCCTCAACAACAGCTGCACCTGCCGCATGGTCTTCGACGACACCTTCGACCGCTCAGGTCGACTGGGGCCGGGGCCGGGGCCCGCCTGCCCACTCCTGCACCCCACACGGGAAGTGAGAGGCTGCCTTGTTGGCAGCCCGGCAGCGGGGAGGGGTGGCCACCC
This sequence comes from Crocodylus porosus, assembly GCF_001723895.1. Taxonomy (NCBI): domain Eukaryota; kingdom Metazoa; phylum Chordata; order Crocodylia; family Crocodylidae; genus Crocodylus; species Crocodylus porosus. Next base: position 223,914,592 of record NW_017728886.1, read on the forward strand.
ACACCGACATGGTTTCCCACCTTGCCAAATGGCCACACTTCCCGCGGCCAGGGCAGGCTCTGGCTGTGCCAGCCCCTGGCAGAGGGACCGGGCCCCAGCTGGGCCAGCCCCAGGGCCAGGGTTGGGCCCACACACTCCCCCCAGACTGCAGACCTGCCTGGCACCACTCTTCAGCCACGTGCGGCCACAGAAATTGGGCACCGCCGTGCAAGACTTGTACGCGTGTGGGCACACACCCCTTTGCAGGTGTAAGAGTGAAGTGTGCCGGCAGCTTGAATCCAGAACAAAAGCATGATGTGGGTAGCAAAGGTTTTTGAGAAATACTGTCCTAAGCAGACGAGAAGGCAGAGCGGGGGATGAACAGTCAATGCCGATGTCCTTCCGGTGGGTAGGGAATGTCGGGGTGGGCGAGCAGCAAAGGAATCCCGGATCCGAGTTGGGAGTGGGTTTTTACTTCCTCCGGCACACAGCGTGCACACTGAGCCAAAATCCTCAGGCTGTTTACATGAGAAGAAATTTTCATGCACTGGGCCTTGAGGTGCACAGCTAGAACAGCTGTACAAGCATAAGCTCCTATATACATGTGCGGAGCCTGCTTTGACATGCTGGAAATCCAGCATATTGGAGCAGACTCAATTAATAGAGTCTGCTGTAGTACAGAAATAGATACGCTCCAGCTGCCTCCCATGTCACGTGTATCAGCATCCCAGAGGGTCTCCATGCTGAAAAAATGGAGGCAGGGTGTGTGAGCTGGATGCCGAATTATATAGGACTGAATTAAGCACAGGCTCAGACCTGTTCAATTTAAAACTTTTATTGTTTCACAAAGTCATAAACTAAAGGAGGTCTGTTGGTTCACGAGGTTCCCAAATCAAGCCCT
>NW_017728886.1:223916061-223928807 GCF_001723895.1 Crocodylus porosus
TTTTTTTTTTTTAATGCTAGGCTTTGCTTAGCATAAGCACTCTCTCACACAGGGTGCTTTGAAATAAAACGCGCTCAATGAGTTTTAGTTCAAAGCACCCCACCGCCACTTTTTCCTCACAGGGATGTGCAGGGACACTGATGCACAAGTGCTTTTAGCATAGCTTACTAATTAAAGCCCCTGGCGCTGTGTCCCACGACACATGTAAAATGAGTATCTCTTTTGAAAGCTGCAAACTTATTATTTCTGACACAGGGAAGTGGCTACATTGACACACCCCAAATCCACTGTCATCTTGGTGTCAGTCTCACAGGTTGGGGTTCCTAAATTAGATATCCCAGCACCACAAGCCCACAAAGGCCTGATCTGGCCCTGAGCACACTTAACAGTGAGAGCACTGATTATTATTATTTTTAACACAAAGCATAGGATCTTTCATTCAGAAAAGGTTGTCAGCATTGCATCTGCTTTTATATAATACAAGTTTCCCTTGATTTATGCGGGTTCTTTATATGCAAATTTGCTCTTATGCAATGAGCATATTTAGACCCATCATTTGTTATACACAAGGTAAATTCGCTGTTATGCGATCATCACAGATGCCCCAGGCCTCTGCTGGTCAGTTCCCACTCACCCCTTCCTGTGCTGGAGCGGCCCGGGGAGTGGCGGACACCAGCTGCCTGCAGCAACTGGGCTGCACCGTGCCCTCGTGCCTGCTGCTCATGGGTCCACTCCAGCATGGGCTGAGGCGAGTGCAGACAAGCAAAGCACTGGTGGCGCAGGGCGCAGCACTCACCCCAGCCCCAGGAGTAGCCGACACCAGCTGCCTGCAGCAGCTGGGCTACAATCTGCCCAGGTGAAGCCAGCTGGTGTTGGCTGCTCCCAGAGCTGTTCCAGCACAGGCTGAGGTGAGTGGGGACTGGCAGAGCCCCAGGGGATTTGGGGCACAGTACAGCCCAGCTACTATAGGCATCTGGAGTTGGCTGTTCCCAGGGCTGCTGCTGCTGGGGCTGGGGTGAGCACTGCTCTGTTCCCTCTGGTTTGCTGCCTTGTGCAGTCCCAGGAGCAGCACCCCTTCCCTAGTCACAGCCTCACTCCCGCTCCCCCTTCCTCATCACCATGGGAACCTATCCCTATTTATTACACTGTAAAGTGGGTTTTCTTTATGTGAATTTGATTTATGTGTCGTTCTCCAGGACCGCGTGTACCACATAAATCAAGGGAAACCTGTAGTCAAATACAGCAATTCTCAGCCAAGGTGTTATGGCACCCTGAGATGCCTTGAGATCCTTTCAAGCATGCTGCAGGGTGTTATACAATGTTTAGCATTATTAGATGTGCAAACATGATTGTGAGGGCATGGGGCCTAGGAGTGGCCGTGTACTCCCTAGCGCCCCCTACCGTCACTCAAGGTGATTCAGCACCCTCTGGTTCTCGCCCGCCACATCTTTGACAATTAATTCAAAAGGGAGGCTGCCTTTATCCCCTGGTGAACGGTGTGAGTGTTACTACCCCTACTCGGTATGGAGTACCTCAGCGCACCCCTGCCTTAAGGGCAGTGCGTGCTTCCTACCTCCCCTTCAGCACACCCCAAGCCTCGCAGCTGTTCTCTGGACATTGTTTGGGTCCCTTGCCCCTTGGCGCCCTCTTCGGCGCCCCTTTGGGCTCATCCTGCCCTGGTGCCCTTCTCTGGCAGGCTCATCCTGCCCTGGTCCCCCTCTCTGGCACCCCCGGGCTTGTCGCCCACCTGGCACCCCTGGGGTTTGTTACTCCCCAGCGCCTCTCTCCAATCCACCTGGGCCTACCACAAGCCTCGCAGCTGTTCTCTGGACATTGTTTGGGTCCCTTGCCCCTTGGCGCCCTCTTCGGCGCCCCTTTGGGCTCATCCTGCCCTGGTGCCCTTCTCTGGCAGGCTCATCCTGCCCTGGTGCCCCTCTCTGGCACCCCCGGGCTTGTCGCCCACCTGGCACCCCTGGGGTTTGTTACTCCCCAGCGCCTCTCTCCAATCCACCTGGGCCTACCACACCACTGGCGCCCCTCTACCGGCACCTCTGGGCCAGTCACGCGCCTGTCGCCCTTTTACCGGCGCCCCTGGGGCCAGTTAGGCAACCTGCACCCCTGATACCGGCACCCCTGGGCCACTGCTGCGACCTGCACCCTGCTACCAGCGCCTCTGGGCTTGCCGTGCCCAGGCCTCGCCCCACAGGGCCTGTCTCTCTGGTTTATCCCGCTCCTCGTCCTCTGTGGAGCCTGTGCTGCGCCTCTTGCGCCCGCTGCCCCACTCTGGGGCCTGTGCCGCGCCTCTCGGTGCAAACCGCAGTGCCGACGGTGTCACGCACTCCGTGTCCCCCCGCTGGGCACCAAGAGCCCCCAAGCCACTGGGGCGCTCCTGTGAGGCCTCCTCACGCCCCTACAGCCTCACCCGGTCCTCCGGTTCTAACCGTAAATAAACCGGACAGTCAGCCAGCTGGCTACAACGTAACAAAAGGCCTACCGGTTTATAATCCAACCTCCACACAGTGCTGACTCAGTCGTACTGCTGTCCAGACTCTCTCTCTCTCTCCCCTCGTATCATTGCAGCCAGCCAAACCACCATCATTGACCCTGCTGCTCAGCTCTCCCACAAAACTGCAGCTGCCAAAGGGGAACTACTCCTGGGCCCAGGCCTGAGCTGTTATAAAGGGCCTGGCCCTGCCCCCTTCCGGTCACCTGATGGCGGGTTGCCATAGCAACCGGCAGCTGCACTGCCCTGTTGATTGACAGCTCTGTTACTTTCATTTATCTAAGGCACAGGACACCTCAGTGCTCCTGTGACAATGATTCACATGATAAATCCAGATATTTCAAATAAGAATCAATGTTATTAAAAAGATTGCTAACCTGTTGGGGGTCTTTCTGAGTTCTTTGCAATAGAAGATTTGCTTTATTTTTCTGTAGTTGAAAGACAAGTCAAAACTAGGAGCTGGCATTTTCACAGGTGTTCCTTGAGTATAAAAATGTCTGAGAACCACTGGGCTAGCATCAAGAGCGCCTATCTATGGAAGGAGGGAATCTAGGTTCAAGGCCCTCCTCACCCTGAGGGGGTTCAGACCTGTGTTTCCCAGTACCCTAAGTATAATGAGAGAGGCGAGTGTGGTCTGGTGAGGCTGTAGTCTGTATCCTTCTTCTTGAAGCTGTGCCATTGTGCAACAAAATGCTGGACTTGTGGAACATGAAAGAAAGATTTATACTCTTTTGTCCAGCCATGAAGGAATTCACCTGGAAGAAAGGAAGGCTGGATTATAATTTCTGCTCCCAAAACTCTTTATACATTTTATCTAATGGTTCCTTTAAGGCAAAATGCATAAACTAGTTGTCCATTAAGCAGGAGCTGGAGCCTAGGATATTTCATTTTCACAGGGGTAGTTTCAGACCTGGAATATAAATTAATTCTCTCACACTTTATGAATCTTGGATTCCTCTTTACCATGTCCATAGCTAAGATGTTAACACAGAAATTGAGTGGTTGTGCTTGTATTTTGGAGGCACTTAATGAAAATGTAGTCTTGACGAGAAGTCATTTTCAATTTTATTTTTATGAAATAAGAAAAAATGAAATATACATGTTTGTGATTTGTTCAATTAACAAATATCAAGTTGGTGTTTTTTTAATTGCAAGACCTTGAAGTATAAAACTAGAGATTTTAACAGGATAGTATTGCCTAATGTAAGGACATTTTTTGCAACTACAGCTGGAACCTTCTTAGTAATGTCCTCTAAAAACTTCTATAAAGTCACTTAGGTTCAATTTTGAAATAAAATCACTTTCATGTGACAGGTGAATGAGGTTACCTTTTTTTCAGGAGGTCATGCTCATCTTTTGGTGTCAAGAGGGAAAAAAATCTCCTAAATTGCAGTTAATGTTACAAACAACAAGACCACAAGAGACATTTTAAAAAATGTGGGGAAGACCCCTTTCATTTCATGGCAGCACCAATAATTTCTTTGGATTCTTTGCAGTTTCAATGTATCAATGATATTCAATGTATTCAATGAAAGGCAATCATTTCAGTTTTCTTTCTCAATGTCTAATTCCAACAAGTAAAAGTATGCAGAGATTCCTGTTTCAAGAAGTCTGAAGAACTAGTGAAAGAGATTTCTGCCAAGCTTTTGTACAAGTTGGAGTTTTTAGAAAAATCTCTGTTGTAATTCATCACTAGTTTTATTGATTCATAGGGATAAATCTGGGATCAGTGATGTTCACTTACATGGTAAGTGTTCAGTGACTATGGGATCTTGAAACTCTGGAGGTATTACCTTGGCTCTTCAGGTGGCACATCATACCGTTGATGCTTCCTCACATAAATCTTTCAGAACAGGGTACTTAAATAAAATCTCTGAAAAAAAAATATCTTAAAGCTTCTCTCTTGTCAAAGCTCACTGCAAGTATCAACAGTCAGTTCAGCTCCTTCAGCAATGTGCATTATTCCTTTTGAAGGTAGCTGTTCATGGAAGAAAAGCCTTTCATTTCTATAATGTCAGATAAGAACAAGATTTTGGATGATACCGTAACTTGCAACAGCCCTTTTTCTTCAATAGACAGATTGCCATATCCATTCAAAAAAATCTGACAAGATCCTTTGAATCTCTTCCAAATTACTGAGGATTCTTTCCAAGGTTCCCCAGTGGCTGGTGTCTTTGTTCCTATGCTCTGTGGTTCCTTCAAGAACCAAAGCACTGTCCATTGCCTTCCACTTGCACGTGCACAAATGCAGTAGGGAAGCCACCCCTATGAGGTGCTCTCAAGTACAGTGCATATAAAAGTTAAGAGCATCTGTGAAAGACACCACAGGAGTGGCTTCACTACTGTATTTCCAGATTTGGTGAATGCTAGCAGGAGTGGATGGGTAGGACAGGTTCAGGGATATCCTGCCGTCTCGTGAAAATGGTGTTAACCAACAATACTCAACCGTGGTTCTGTAGCACCCTGGGGTGCCATGAGATACTTTAAAGCATGCTGTAGGGTGCCACATAATATTAAAACTGTTAGGCATGCAAACACCTACATGTATTTGTATCTTTCAAAGCAGTCTTTAATAATCAACTCTTAAATTTTGACTTTCAGCAGAAGGTTTCATTCAAATCCTTGAATTTTGGATTTTGTTTTGCAGGAAATTTACAGCTGTTAATGAAAATACCTGATGAATTATTTGGAGTAAGCTATAAGCCCTTAATGTTTATGATAGATTTGATATCTCAGAGGCACTTTATTTATCACAACAAACTGAATATTTTTACAGTTTTTAAATAGTACCCATTTCCTTCAATTTGCAAATGTGACAGCAAAGTAGTCATTGTGCCACCTGAAAAAGTGATGATAAAATAAGTATCAGTAAGTCATTAATGTTGTTGAGCAAATGAATAAACATAAATAATAATAATAAAAAAAACCCCTAGGTTTTTGGGGGGGGGGAAGGGTAGGGGGGAAAGGAAAGAGGAGGGGTTCTGGATAAACCAGATCCAGTTTTTGGAGCATTCCTGAAGACAAGAGCCTTAAAGTTTATAGCAGGGGTGGGCAATTATTTCAGGTGGAGGGCTGCTGACTGAGTTTTGGCAAGCCATCAAGGGCCACATGACAGGCAGCCAGGGGCAGATAAATACTGATTTTCTAAATTTTTTAGGTGCTCCATAGGCCGGATAGAATGGCCTGGTGGGCCACATCCAGCCTGCGGGCCTCATTTTGCCCACCCCTGGTTTATAGGTGATAAACAATAGGGTTTAGGATATGTACGATTTTCTGAACAATTATAAGGTGACAGCATAATGACATGGATGACAAGTGTGAAATGTAGAAATAAGAGAAACTAAAGGTCAGTTGTGCTGTCTCTGCTGCAGTCCAGTCGAGCATTGCATTCAAGAGGAAAAGCAGTTTTCATGTTGATGAAAACGTTGCCTTGACAATTGCATTCTTTCAATTACAAAATCCAGAGCTGACAAAAAAAGTACCTGTTCCTATTTTATATAATTTCACTATATTCTCTCTAAGTATCTGAAGTAGGGGCTGAACTTAGATAAGTCATTTTATGAACTGTATGAAATTTGTCCGTTTTGATAGCCAATTGTAACCACTGTGCTACTGGATATTAGACCTAGCTGAAACTTCAATGGGTGTTTCATTTTGAAGCTGTTTCCACATGTTTCGAGCTTGAAACAGTGAAAAAGAAATGAAACGAAAGACTTTGAAACAGCTTCAAAACTAAATGAGGGCACTTAAAGCTGGGCTTGACTGCAGCTAAACAGAAACTAAGGAGAGGGAGAGGGAGAGGGGAAGCAGTGGGGTAGGACTGCTCTGACATAGACTGTGTGGCTGGCCAGTGACTGTCATCCTTCCTTGAGGTCCCTTCCAATCCCAGTGCTCTGGGGGAGAGAGAGAAAAACAGCATAAAAAGCATTGTTTGAACTGAGGTTCTTTGTGCCTTGGAGTCAGCTTATTGAGCTGTGTCTTCCGGCAGCTCAGCAGCATCAGCAATCTATTCACCTATCTTTTTGAAACCACTGCGCCTATCTCCTTGAAACCTGGCAGGTTTCATGGCCTCAGCAGGTGCTACTATGCCTGCTGTTTTCATCCTGCTCTGCCTTAATACACACACGTGACATGAGTTTTGCTTGTCAGTAGCCTGAGGAGCAGTTTCACCAAAACCCCCACACCTGCCCCTTGAAACTTGACAGGCTTTGTAGCCTCAGCAGAGGCTACCACCCTGTTGTTTTCATTCTAATCAAGAAAGAAATGACAAAGTTATAGGCATTTTCATGATTCCCCATTATAGCCTGTGGATGAAACGTTGAAACAGCAAAACAGTTTTGACGCAACAAAGCAGAACAGTGCTTCAAAACAGTGAAACAAAACACTGTCCCTTCAAAATGGCAAAATGGAAGCTGAACAAAATGGTGCTGTTTCACACAGCCCTACTGGATTTACAAGAAAGGCTTGAATCTATAGGTCCATATAGTTTTTACGTGAGATGAGATGTCATTGTAGCATTAGTAAGTTAAATAAGCTATTGATTTTCTGTAATGTTTCAATTACCAATCAACAGGCTTTGGTGGCAAGGATGGTGAGGGAAGGGTTGGGATGAAGGAATCTGTCTGGGTGCATGTACATGTGCTATTAAGGCAACGCGTGCCATTCGCCCTGGACTCAGCTGCTCCTGGGTGTAATGTCTGCACATGTGCCCAGTACCGCAGCACTTGGAGCCAGGGTGGAGCGGCCCCAGGCTAGCAAGGGAGCTTGGGGGATCATCCCCGGGCTCCGCGTGGTGGCATCAAGGGGCAGAGGGGCTGGCTGGGGCATGAGGGAGCTACAGTGTGGGGCTAGGTGGCAGGCAGCCCTAGCACTGTAGTACCCTTGTGCCCCAGCCAGCCCCAGTCACCATGTGCGTTTTGGTGGAGTAACTTACTCTGCTGTAAGATAGTATTGTCCCAGACAGTACTATCCTACGGAGGACTTAATTTACTGTGCCCTAACAACAGTACACATGTAGATTGTGATATTTTGCTGCGAGTCAACTGTGCAGTAAAACACACATGTAGATGCACCCACTGTGGCTCAGCCAATAAGAGAGCTCTGGAAATGGGTAGAAGATTTAGATTTTTTTTCCCACCCTTCCCTTACATTCCTGATCTGAGGTGCGCCCTTCTGAACTAAACCACCAAACTGTTGAATAAAAGCAGCTTATAAAGATGCCCACTGGAATTCACATGATCAGAGATCCTGATTTTGCCAAGCTTGGCATTGCCCTGTGTAGGCACCCTTTTGTAATGCCGTCGCTCCAGCAGTCACCTCTGGTTTCTCCCCTGATATCCCAGGTGGAAATTCTCTTGCCAGTTGTACGTCCCACCCCCCTGTCATTGACTTTGACGGCTACATAGGATAGGAGTTTGGATCTCCACAGTGCAGATACATTTCCTGTAAGTCTCCCTCTTTCTTCCTGTAGGATCTTAGACTGCCTCACCAAAACTTTTTGCAGCGGTGTTCTTTTTTGGAAGTAGCATGTACCTAAAAGCTTAAGCAAATGTTTAATTGTACATGTTTCTGTTGTCCAAGGGAAAAAATAATAGTAACAACTCTTCTTTGGGAAGAGAAACCAAACTTAACCAAAAGCTTTCATTTTGGTCTACTCCTCCATTAGGTTTTGAGTGTTAAAATAAATTAATTTTTATATTGGATAAATCCCAAATCATTAAAAAAGTATCCTTTAAACTCCTGCTATTTAACCTGCTCTCACAACTCACATTAGTGGCATGGTCCAGCTGTATTAGTTAGGAAACAGTGCCAGTAGATTTTCCAACTCTTCCATTTATTTGGTTTGTTATATTTTCAGTAAGTTCCTTACACCCAGGTCATCAAAGGCATTGAGATATTTTAGTTTTTCTTCCTGAGTTTCCCCATAAGAAAAATTAAATGGAAATTATGAAAATATTTATCTACCTTTGTGTGTCACTTTTTAAGAGGCTTTTGTTAGAAAATTATATAACTAAATTATTTATGCTGATTAATTTATTAATAAAGTCACTTACAGTTTCAACAATTCCACAATTAAAACCCACTACATTTTTGCTAATGTTCCCTAAGGCAATGACACATGTCAACTAAAGATAGAAACAACAAAGTTAAGCCTTCCACTCTGGGTTTAGTGCGTCTTTTATCCCTGGATAATCCAGTATGCATGATCTCAAGCATTAATTTAGGACCAGCAATCCTTAGGCACAGGAGGATTTAAGAACTGTATTAATGTTAACTTTGAACTTCCATGCTGTTGTTGATGTTTAAAACTTGCATGGTATTCAGAGCAAGCCTCTGGGGCTGTACTTTTGGAGTGGATTGTTAACTTTCTGCCTAGAGACATAGGTTTCATTTCTGCCTTGGGTCACAAATGAAAGTGAATTTGAGAGCTTGGCTGATAGTAGCCTGTAGTCCAAAGGCCCAGAATTGGAGGGAGGGATTTGCCAAAGAAAACAAATATATGCACATAGTTTCTTTCATTCCTGTCGAGGTATATTCATAGTCTGGTCCTTACATGCTATGCTGATTTATGGCAAGTCTACTGTCCTTCCAGCTAAATATTTTGGCCACACAATGTCTCTATAGGACTCCAGCTACATGCTGTCAAACTCTTGGTTTCAAGTTGATTAAAGGCTGTTTTAGTTGTTTTCAATAGGAATTTTGTTTTGTGGGAAAAATCAGACACAGAAAATGGGGAGAATTATAGAGTTGGGTGTAGAATTTTTTTACCTTTAATGCTCCTCAAGTTATCTTGTATGATATTCTGTTGTGTGAATGCGAAGAGCTAAAACATTAAAGACCCTTGGCACATGTTCTGTTAATGGCACTGTGATCTGATTGCCAGTCTCAACAACTTGTACCTCCTGCCATTGTCGCATACATTGCAGGAAGCATGACTTCAGGAATGGAGACAGGTCACAACAGTACCCTGCATTTGCCAGTGCAGGGAGAGCCTGGGGACATAATTATGCCTCCCCCTGTACTGGTAAGATGAAAGCTGGGTGTCCACAGCCTGGTGTGAACTATTGCTGTCCCAGGGCTGGGACTAAGAATCATTTGCTTAATAGTTTTAGCTACACTGGAGCTGGCGGGAAACTCCAGTGCAGTTTTGGGGCTGGGACCCACAATCAGGTGATTGTGGGTCCAAGCCCTGTGACTGCACTGGGGCTCATCTCAGAGCCCGTTTGCCTAGATGTCAGAAAACCTCATCTGCAGCCCTGCTGCATATGCAGTTTTTTAAGATCCCAGTGGATGAGAACCCTCCATGATCCCAGGATTCCTGTGGCTAGGATGTATGCCCCTGGGAGCTGTGGAGCAAGGCAGTCAACTTCCCTGATTGCAGGGAGCCATGGCTGAAAACAGCAGGGTACAGCCCCATGCAGGGCTGCATGCCATGGCTGTCAGCCTGCCAGCATGAGGAGCTGTCACCCAAGCCTCACCATGCAGTGGATGTGAGGACCAGGCATGGTGAGGACCCTTCCACATGTTCAGTTTAAGGCACAATGAAAATCAACCACAAAAATATTACACATTTTGTGGAATAATGTTGTGGCTGGCTTTCCATTTTGTTGTGCCATTACTTGCCTGAATGTGTAGCTATGTTACTATTTAAGACAATAGGTCGATTGAGTCTGAAGTGCAACATCTGCCAGGGACCAAAGAGATTGTTAAGAGTCAAGTGGGAAAAGCCACACTGACACAAACAGGAATCCTTCAGGAAACAATAGGGAAGATTGGGAATACCTGTGACTTAGCTTTCCAGCCTAAGAATGAATTACTCTTTCCAAGGTTAAGTCTAGAATCAGAGGGGATAAGTTAGTTTTGACAGGCATGCAAGAGAGATGCAGAGAGATTCTGCTGCAAACAGTAGTCAGTTTCTCTGAGCCAGGAATAGGGGTTTTTCTCAGTGGAAAGGAGTTTATAATTGTTCGTTAGAAAAGATGAAGGACCCGGGATGGGGAAGTAGACCTAGAGGATTATTTGTGGCTTTCCCCCTCTGCTCTGTGTATTTGTTCCTTTTGGGCAAAATAAAAAAAATATTTTGTGTGTAAAGAAGCCTGTCGCAGCCAGTGTCACAGACTCCTGGAAGAAATCACTTTCATAGAACAAACTCAGCTTGGTCCTGTGCAGGAACAAACTATCCCAGTGCACAGAATGACTAGCAAGTATGGCAAAAGACTATCTTGGCTTGGCTTAGCAGGAAACTCTTCAATGAGCTAAAACACAAAAAGGAAGCTTACAAGAAGTGGAAACTTGAACAAGCAACTAGGGAGGAGTATAAGAGTATTGCTCACAGCAGGGATTAAATCAGGAAGGCCAAAGCACTGGCTGGAGCAGGGGTCCTGTGTGGTGTTGTCCCAGAGCTGCTGGGTGGCCACTGTGTGCAGTGCCTACCACTGGCCAGACTGCGCTGTGCTTGGTGCCCATTCCAGCCACTCCGGTATCCACATTGCAAACACCACAGGTCCCAGACAAGCTGGAACAGCTGTTGGATCAGGTATCCTGAGGTGGGGATGGGATCCATGGGTCCAGTTCAGCCTGTGGACCACCTGTGTACCACTCATTCGGCTTTTGGAGCCAGATGAGTTTGACATCCCTGGTTTATAGATTTGGAAAACTGGGCTGCAGCCCTTTTTATTATTGGAGTAGCTGGGCAAGTGTTTTCAACCAGAAAGAGAAGAAGGTGCCAGGTTTGTCATTTTAAGAGTGTACTTGAGAGGGACAAAAGAGGGCTTCCTCAGTAGCTAGCATCAGGAAAAATTATTTGCAGAAAGGGGTGTCTCTCTAGGTGGAAAATGTCAGGGGGAAACACGAAGGCCATAATCATAGAATCATAGAGAAGTAAGGCTGGAAGGGACTTCCATAGGTCATCTAGCCAAATATCCTGCCTCAGGCAGGATCACCCCTATCCAAAATATACTTTTCTGTCTCTGTTTTCCTGGGACAACTAAGACCAGGGAACTTGGCATAGGCTGACGTCTCCAACCAAATCCATACAGCTGAAATCTAGTTTCCCTCTAATACCAGAAACACTAGCATCTTCCTTTGCCCTTTGTTGAGCCACCAGAATATTAGACCTAAGTATTTAAAAGGAAGGAACTGTGGAGAAAGAGAAGGCCAAAGTGGGTGAAATGCTTCTGTTTTGGAGTTTCACAAATAGATTTCAGTCTTGTTCTATTCTTTGGTTTATAGATGACAGAACAAAGAAGTCACTGGGTGTGTCTACACATGCATTGATGAACTTTTATTAATGTGCATTACATTTAGTACCTCCAATATGAGATACTATGAGGTACTAAATAAATACGCATTAGGTTGTGCTAATGTGTAGTAGTGCAAGTGCATGCTTTTTAGGTAATGCTTAATGCGCAGTTGACTATTCTACTGCACATTAGCATATTAGCATTGTTTTTAATGCACTGCTTTAATGCACAGTAGAATAGGCTACTGCACAGTAAAGTGCACATGTAGACATGCCCTGTATCCCCTCCAGCTTAAAAGAAAGCTAGCAACCATTGGAAGCCAAGAACTAGTGTGAGCTAGCAAACAAGACAGTTAACAGAGAAATTTGATTTGGAGTGTTTTGGTGGTAGAGGAGCAGCTCCTGTTCACACAGGATCAGTGAATTTGTGTGTTTGGCGTTGTGTCTGCATGGTGGTAATATGTATTTTGTGGCCTCTGATGGTATAGAAATCACTGGTTTTTATTTATTTTTTTTTGAGAGTCTGCTAGAAGCATTTGCTACTCAGGAGCTTTCCTGCCATGGCTTCTAGTTGAGTGTAATTAAGTGGCATGTGGGTAGGGTGGAAAAGAGTCTGCTATATCTGAAGTAAAAGTAAATCTTAGTTTGCTGTTGCTGCAGAATTGGATAATATGCATCCAAGAATAACAAGATAATGGGAGAAAACACAAGATAAATTAATCCAAGAAAGATTATATCAGACCAATCTAATATCCTCCTATGAAGTATAACTTACTTCCTACACAAGGGCAATGATCTAATTTATGTAGACTTAAACACAGCCTTTGACATAGTGGAGATGTTATAACCCACATATTTGACAGGACTGCTGCGTGTAGACAAATATAGCTTGGAGGCCTTGAGTATAAATATGCTTGTCGGTCAGGCCCTCAGGGACCATGACCCCAGGGAGATGGGAGTTCAAGAAGAGTGGTTGCTTCTCAAGGAAGCAATCCTCAGTGC
>NW_017728886.1:223928818-223971631 GCF_001723895.1 Crocodylus porosus
GGTTCAAGCACCTGCATTGAACACCTTCAAGAGTAAATTGGATGCTTATCTTGCTGGGATCCTATGACCCCAGCTGACTTCCTGCCCCTTGGGCAGGGGGCTGGACTCGATGATCTCCCGAGGTCCCTTCCAGCCCTAATGTTTATGAAATCCATAAAATGTATAAAAACAGGCTACACTGGACTTTAAAAACTGATCATTCTCTTCCTTACATCCAATATCAAGGGACATGTTACATATGGTTCTTTTGCAACCATTGATCACTAGTCTTTACTCATAATAAAACTGAGCTTCCTTCCTTTCATTTTTACCTCAAATAATAGAAAACTGCTTCAAAGACCTTGGATTCAGTCACAAGCAGAAACAAAATAAGGGTCCGTCTTCGCTAGTTTTCAGCCAGGTCTACTTTGTAGATTGTTCTGGACCCTTTGTTTTATCCTTGGAATTTGGGCTGCGAAATAAGTAGACTTTAATGTTTTCCCAATGAGAGCATAGAAAGTTGTATCACTTGCCTTCAGAGTTTCTGTACGCTCACAGTATACACGTGTATGTCTTGGACCATGCTTTCTAAACAAAACCAAGATGATGGAAGGAATCCAGTTGGAAGATCTTTCTACATTTTACAGATACTTTTAGTTTTTTATGTTGAACAAGTCAAGCCATATTTATAGATGAGAGAAACATGATTGTTTGTACTTGAGACCTTCTAGCCTCACCTCATGACAGATTTTAAATAAGTTGTAGTCGCCCATAAGTGAAAATGAAGTGTTAGAAAAGTATTACTTGGTCTGTCTATTTATTTTAATGGCAAATTAATGGCCTTAACAGCTATTGTTATTATAGTTTAGAAATACCCTGTATTATATGTCCCTAAAAATGCATTAAAATAGGCATCTTTCCAATACTTTGTTTTAACTATTTCAGCAAAAAAGATGAAAGTAGACTTATTCCCTATCTATTCAGAATGCAGGTTCTTACCTAATAAATAAGTTGGATGAGGCCCATAGCTTTTAGTACTTTACAAACCTTTTAGGCTGATTTTAGACATACTCCTTTCATGTCTTCATTAGAATTTCATGACATGATGATTGTTGAAGAATAATGAGCACCTGTCCTCCACAAGCTTTATGTGCTACTAGTTAGAGAAATCTGACCTGTTCTTCAGCCAGTAACTAATTCTGTGGTTTGACTGTATCTGTGACCTATAGAATCTAATCCTTATTTACTGCATCATCCTTATGTGTAGGACCATACAGGCCAAATCCTACTAGATTTGCAAAGTGCCCTCAACTCTCACTGAATTCATTTGCATTTGTAGAAGGTTCTCAATACCTTTTCAGGTTTGGGAGGCCTGAAGATGCAGGAAATGCATGCAAAGCTTCTTGAAAAAGGCCTACCATTCAGGTATATTATCATTTGCAGTTTTGAGAGGTGGACCGATTCAAGGAGCCTACAGGCTGCGACAACTTCATTTTCACTGGGGTTCTTCTGATGATTATGGCTCAGAGCACATTGTGGATGGAGTGAAATATGCAGCAGAGGTAGGGCCCTTTTTATTCTTCTCTCAACATATAATGCAAATTTAAGTGTGGTGCAGCTGGGCAAACTGCCCAAGTTTCAGGTTGGTTTATAAAATGTTGTGGAAAGGGCTGTGAATGATTTCCTCTCTGCTCCCCTGTGTGAAAGTATCAACCATAGTCATTCTGAAAGTATCAACCTACTTCCTATTTTCTGCTTGAACCAATTAATTCAGTTTCCCCAAATATCTCCGTGTTGCCATCAGTGAGAGTCTTTTTCTTTGACCTTTACTTGCAGAAATAAGACTTGGCCCTTGTCTTCTGTACAGAAGAGAGAACGCATGGAATGTATGACGTTTTTTTAAATGCAGTTGGAGATCTGAGGCTAGGCTGCTTTTATCCTTAACAGTGTCATGTAGCTTGGCACTGACAAAAATAGACAAAAAGCAGTATTCTATGTTGCGTATTTAGGGAGAAAGTTGGGCCTTTTTTCATTACTTTATGATAATGGTTACACTAACTAAATTGAATTAAACTATTGGAGAGTCTCCTGCAAGATTGCAGTCTAAATACAATAATACCATGCTAATAGTCCATGTAAATATGTACAAATTCCACATATGTTCAGGTATTTCCCAGGGACACTTGTTGTTGTATTAATCATTAGACAGGTCCTCTAGAACAGCATTTCTTAACCTGTAGGTTGCGACCCAAAAGTGGGTCGCAAGAATATAATGAAAGGGTCACGAACAAACTTAAAAAACGGCTTGTCCTTTAAAGGAGGAACATGTGGGAAACAATGGGTTTCCCCTTGCAGGCTGGCAGAGTTCTAGCCTCCAAGGAACTGCTTGGGGCTGGGGGAGTGAGAGGAGGGTGATCAGGCAAGAGATGCCATGTGCATGTGGCAGCCAGGCAGCTTGGAGAGCAGCTCCAGGTAAGTCTGTGGAGTGGAGGGAGGTGCGGGGCATAGACAAAGCATCATCAGGATGGGGGGCTCACAGGCAAGGTGTTGCGGGGGTATGGGGGGAAGACATGTGCGTGCATGGGTCTGCAGCCTGGCCAGACTGACACGGGTAGGATTTGCCTCTGCTGCCCAGCGGGCAGGACCCAGTGTGGGAGGGCAGAGCAGGGTAGCAAGACTCAATCCTGCCATCGGCAGGACCCTGCACCAACTGCACCACTAGCAGCATGAGGAGAAATGGATTGGGTAGGAGAGAGGGCCCATGCTGCCCTCACCTCCTCCCAGTGCCAGCTGCTCATATGCTGGGCTGTGGCTCTACCCTGTCTCCATGGCCCAGCTGCTGCTGCCACACCCCTCAGGACACAGCTCTATCCCAGAGAGGAGCTGGCATGGCAGGCAGCACAGGTGGCCTGAGGAGTGGTGATGGGAGCAGGGTAGAGTTATGGCCCTGTGCCCAAGCAGCTGGTGGCAGGAGGAAGTGAGGGCAGCATGGTCCCCGTTTCTGCATCTGTTACCCCTCAAGCTGCTGATGGTGCAGCTGACACGGGTCTAGGCAGTGGTGGCAGCAGCAGTGAGTCTCGCTGCTTGGGATGGGGGGCAGCAGGTTGGGAGTGAGGGGCACTGGCAGGGCCAGGGAGCTGTTTTCTACTTAAACTATTTACTGGGTCAGGACTGGCCATCAGTGTTTACAAGTGGGTCCTGGTACAAAAAAAGGTTGAGAACCTCTGCTCTAGAAGAAAAAATACAAATGTGCTCAAAAATGTCCTGAGCAGAGATGAGAGAGAATTGGTATCTTGTTCATTCCCTGCCATTTGGGATGGAGTAGAATCAGGAGCTATAGCACAGTATTTTATAAGGCACTGCTTAATCAAGAGTCTTTGGTTGGAATTTCTCTAACCTGAAAATCTGGCTGAGAAAAAACATGTCAATAGGAAACTCCAATGTTACATGTATGAATATTACATGCATCTGTAATATTTTCTCTGTTGCATTATATGTCTAATTTTAAGCAAATTTTCTATTATTCTCTGCATTGCTCCATGGTCAATTTTTTGTTACATTTAAAAAGTAAATTTTGTAACATACGACTTACAGGAAGCATAAGAAAAAACTGTAGCAGGGATTGGGCATACTTTATTCGTATTTTCTGCATTCTCTGTGCACTCAGGTTTCAATGGGGTGCATGAGAAATGCATGCGTCATTGTGGCTCTACCCTGCTTTATATTGCATAACAGCATTGATAAAATCCAGCTTCTTTTTGTTCTCAGCTTCACATGGTGCACTGGAATCCAAAACATGGTAATTTTGCTCCAGCTTTGAAACAACGTGATGGAGTGGCTGTAGTGGGTGTTTTTCTGCAAGTAAGTTTATTTTTGGTAGTACTGTACATATACTGTAGCCCGTTTGGGGGAAAGCTGTTTCTGTTGTATGGCCTTGCATTGCTTTGCATTATAGGAAAACATAGCATAGGCTGAAGATTTTTGTGAGGCCTGGTTCCCTTATAATTTATTGTATGTAGCGAGACCCTTAAAATGCACTCATCCCTGTGTGCCTTATCTCCAGTATTTAGTAACATGTTAACAAACGTCACTTTAGAGCAGCATTTCTCAACCCGTGGATCACAACCCAAAAGTGGGTCTCAAGAAGATTTCAGAGGCTCACGAGCTGTAGGTTGAGAAACGCTGATCCCGGGAAAGCACAGAGACTGTGGCAGAACAAAGTGGCAGGGGGGAGCTGTAAGTCTGGGCTGGATGCTCGCGGCAGCAGGGTGGCTCAGTGGGCAGAACAGGCTGTGATCAGGCTGCCTGGCATGGTGGTGATATATAAAAAAGAAGACTAGAGAGGTCACAACTTCCACTATTTGTGCCTTACAGTTACCACTCTTTGGAGAGCTTTTTAGCTTTTCATCCAACCCTAGCAAAACAGGCAGTGGTTATTAAATGGAGCTGAGCTCAGAAGTTTATATATGGATAGTAATAAAAACTTGCTCAGGGTTTAGATCCAAGACTGTGATAGAAATGGATTCAAAGCATGAGCTTTGTAGCTTCCTCCAGATTCGGGAATTGGATCCCAGGTTTTGATCTAGGCCCATGATAATGAACATAAACACAAAATCCTTACTGAGTTGTTCAACTTTATTAAGGCAAAATTCAGTGGTTCCTATAGTAATTGTACAGTGAAAATCCCTGTAGTATTGACCTTCTGTCATTTTTTTTCTCTCTCATTTGGGGGCACTAAAATTCAAGTGAGAACATAACATTGAGAGCATAGCCTACTAGCAGATATAATAGAAGCAGACAATGTTAACCTTTCTCTCTGCATGTCTTTGAAAATACATTTTGAGTGCAACCAACAACCATATGAGAGTGCTGAGACGCTTCTGAACATTAACCAGCCAGATCTTGTCCTGGGCTTGTGAGAAGAAACCTAGGGCTATGTGTAGATGAAATGAGGGGCGTGTGTGCACAACACTTTAAAGCAGGCTAAATGCTTTTACACCACTGTAATCGTGTCAGTGTTTGCACACCTTGGCACCATATTGTGCATTAATTCCAGCCGCTGTAGGATATTCAGCGGCATAATGTGCCTTAAATGACTTGGGGTGCAGCAAAATAAACTCCAAGGAGTTTTAGTTTGCTGCTTCTACAGCCATGGAGTGAAGCACTGGGCTCTGTGCAGCTCAGGGGGCCTGCAGGAAGCCCTTCAGGAAGCCCTGCAGGCAGCCTGGGAACAGCCTGGGAAGGCAGGCTTTGCCCAAGAAAAGCAGTGAGCCTGATTTTCAACCCCTCCCCCACCCCAGAGCCTGCCTGCCTACCTGCATGAGTATAGGGACCTGGTGCTTCCCTCCGAGGCTACGGTGCCCTCTGGGACTTCCTAAACCAGGTTCCTGTGGGTGGGTGCTGCCTAGATGGGGACTGCCACTGATACCACTCCGCCCAGGGACCTCTCTGCCCACTGGCAGCTTGCCCTCCCCTCCCCCATCAGAGAGGGAGGTAAGTGCATGACACAGGAGTTTTAAGGGGTCTAAATTGAAGCAGTGGGTTTTTCAACTCACCACTTCAATTTAGGGCCCCTGTTTCATCTATACACACCCTAGGATTGTAGTTTTCTCCTAGGCCAAACTTCAGTGGATGGTTGGTTTATGGAGTGTAGGATGATGTCAAGAATGAGGTAGCTTGATGAGGCGAAATTTGCATTATTGATAACTTGAATCAAATTTCAACCCATTCTCCCAGAGGTGAGTGGTAGGTGTGCAAAACGGGGGCCCTATTCGATTCGGATTTGGGTTTGGCCAGAATTGGGGACAGCAATTCAGTCCGTTGATTTGGATCACTGTCCCCGATACTATTTGGCCAAATCTGAATCTGAAGATTCGATGCTGATTTGGAGATGTGATTGGCTGCGGGGGGCCTCGGGTGCCCCCCCAGACCCAGGAGGCACCAGTCGCTGAGTTGGGAGGTCACGGGGGGGGGAAGGGGGGACCTCAGTGCACTCTCCAGCAGACCCAGAAATGGATTGGAAGTGCTTCTGGTCCACTTCCGGGTTTGCTGGTATAACCTGGGCAGTACTTCAAGAGGTACCCCCTCTCCAACTGAAGGGATCAAAGCAGGTGCACAACCGCTGTAGGAGGTGTTGGGACTCTCCTCCTCCTATAAAGCAGAGCCAGACCACCAATGGGGACTTAACCATATACCTTTTAATGAGAGAACAGTACTGGGAACATAACCAGTATAAACCAGGGGGTATAGGGGACACTATAATGCCCCGAGGGGGCAGGATTCAACAAAGGTTATCAATCATAGACATATTCATCCAGTTGACAAAAGACAGGGTTAACAAAATATAAAACACAAACAGCAGAATAAGCAATACTCGTTGGTGAAATATAAAAGGCCCAAAAATACAAAAAGGTCAAATAACAAGGAATATAGGGCCTAGGTACCCGGAGGAGGAGAACACAATGACCCCTGTTTCTTCACTCACCCAAGCTGGGACTTGAACTCAGATCTCCTACATGGAAAGTAAAAACACAACCACACAGCCACCAGTGTTGATGCTAAGCCAAGCTGCTAGGTGTCTTGATCTTCCAGGAGTCCCAAGCTGCCTGGCCTCTTACGGGAGGAACTGGAAGCAGAGCTGGGAACCTCTCAGGTCACTGCTCAGATCCTTGCTGGAGCTGGGGAGCCTCTCCTGCTGCCCACAGCCTCTCGTAGGGGATCCTGGAGACCAGCAGGGAGCCTCTCCTGCTGGCTTCATGCCGTGCTGCTGAGGGTCCAACTGCTGCCTGCAGGTCCCGCTCCTTCAGGTGCTTCTGGGGCACTGCTCCCATCCCGCTGACCCCGCTCTTGCCAACTCTTTGAAGCTCCTTCCTTGTGGTCCCTCACTGGTCTCCCCTGAGTCAGCTGCACTGCGCCTTTTATCCCCTTCCAGGTGACTCAAGAGGACAATCAGGAGACATGGAGGGTGAGTCTCTGGGGCCTGATTGGTGAGTGAGGAAAGGGAATCCCAAGTCCTCCAATCATCTTTTACCCTTCAAAATCCCTGGACTAAGTCACTACTAGCTAGCCCGTCACACTGCCAAGTGTACTGGGGAGCCCCCTACACTTCTGTGGGACATTCCACCTGCCCCAGCATTGCAGCATTCATGAGCCACCTGCTACCTTGAGGTATGCAGAAAAAACTTTTAAAACTGCGTTTATGTCAGAATCGTCTACTCTTTCCAAATCTTTCTGAATCGGTTCAGAGGGTTTCGATTTCAATTTGGAGAGATTAAAGGGTCCTCTGATTTGATTTGGATTTGGAGATTTGGCCACCGAATCAGGGACCTTTGCACAACCTTAGTGAGCAGCTATCTTATTTTTAGATGCTGTTGCTAAGGACCTTCTTTTGTACTGTATACAGTTGTGATAACATCCTCCTTTGCTCTTCTCCTTTTTTGCTTTCCTGAGATGATATCCTTTGCTAAGCTGTCGACTGTCTGCTTATATCCGCTCTGGACACCAGTCATAAAATGAGGCCACTGTATAAGGGCCAAAGTATACACTTTGAAGGAATGCTACCATTTAATGGCACAGATGCATGCTAAACAAACCATACATTTTCTATCTTTCCTAAGAAAAAATTGAGAGAAATAAAGTACATTTTTTGTAAATAATCACATTTTTTCTTCTATATCCTATTTATAATACAATGTAGAATCCCTTTCTCCCACTGAAGCCCATGGGTGTCATGCTGTAGCATATGTGAGTCTTATATGAAGATTTAGCAAATACTATTAGAATTAAATTAATTCACTTTTAATATTATTCAGGATGTTTTCCACAGTATCAGATATACTTTTGTTTCTTCGTACAAGATGTTCTGAGAACGTTGCTAATTAAACTTACAAGAGATATGGTTTGTGTTCATTTTTAATGCAGTTGTAAGATATGGTGAACAAATATATCATCTGACAAAACTACTTGTTCAGCTCATGCTTTCTGCATTACAGGTTGGGAAAACTCTTAAACGAGAGATGAAAAGAATTCTTGAAGAAATAGAATCTATCAAGACCAAGGTAATAAAAGAGTTTGCATTTTATTAGGTTAACAGAGCATCAGCAGAAATGAACATTAGAGGCCAGGTATGACAATCTATTCTGGCTGTACTCTTGGCCATACATCAACATCCTGTGTGTACTGATGAACATGACTCAGAATATTTTCTTTTCTATAAGAAGAAATGTAATTCTTCTTCTCAATTCTGTTAGGTTGGCTTTAATAGGATTTGGACATAAGTTGCTAAATAGTCTTTACAGATATGGGCACAAATAGCACTGAACTCCATGCCCTAAAATGTTTTTTCAAATGAATGCAGTATAAGAATGTAGTTCTGTATTTTTTCACATAGGCAGAACTTCTACAGAATTGTTATCAGACCTAGTCTCATTGAACAGAAAAGTAAATTTTAACAATTTAGGATTTCCTGAAAATATTATTCTATTACCAACATCAGGATCCTTTCTAGCTGTCTCCACATTCTACGTTGGTAATTCATCATGCCGCTCAACTATTTGAAGACTTGCCTCAATCCAGCAAACCTTTAATACTTGGGTTGTCCTTAACGGCACTAGTAGTGCTGTTAAGTTGTATGGTTAAGTCCTCAAATCTCTCTTCTGAGTCTTTATTCACTTCCACCACATATAGAACTGTCTTTGACTTGTATTCCTATATTGACATTATTCCACTTCTTCCTATGGTAGACAAGCTGACCTCATTTGCTTCTCTTCCCCCCTCTGGTCTTCTCATGACATTCATTTCAACACCCCAGTCATCACTTGCCCTACTTAGACATTGCCTTGCTTTTTGCATGCCACCTGCAACCTGAATACCTGTCACTATAACCAAGATTTCTTGAGAAAGTTAACAAACAAAACATTTGTAGATATGTTGAAAAGCAGTGATATCAACCCCACTGCCTGACATCTGAGACTTTGTTTAACTATCAGATTTTTCAACTTGGTCTTGATTTAAAAAGAAAAGGGATGCATGGGGGAGTGGAGGGATAAATGTTCACTTTTATGTAGCAGAAACTTATTACTACTCTTAGAAATACAAAATTAATCTACAACCATTTTGAAAAAGAAACAGCTCAAGAAAGAAGGAAAAATAAGAAAATGAGCTAGACATCAACCCCCAAAATCATTGTCTTTTATTTTTGCATACTTATGTTTTTTACTTTGCAAGATATAAATCTAAACAAGGCTACTTGTTTTTGCTCTTGCAGAATGGTATAGTTAAATTATAGATAAAACTGTGACTACTTGAAATAGTTTGGTAAAGTACATTGTGGTGAAGGAAGTTACAACCATACTAAAAGTGATGGACAGTTTGATATAGTACACTTTTAATGTATTTATACAGGCGATGTTAATAAAATATATGCTGGTTGTTATTATTTTAGAAAGGAAATTTACTGAACAAATGTTTGAAAGGAAGAGTTTTCTCTTACATGAACACCTTTCATTAAGTTTTCTGTTGCAACTTGAGTCTCCCTTTAAACAAGATGTGTATTAAAATTGCTTACTGAATAGCATTTTGTTTTGTCTGGTTAAGGGGAAAGAGAGTCCTTTTCTACACTTTGATCCATCAATCCTTTTCCCCAAGTCTCGGGACTACTGGACCTATGAGGGCTCCTTCACTACACCTCCTTGTGAAGAGTGCGTCACCTGGATTCTTCTAAGGGAGCCTATTGTTGTCAGCCCAGACCAGGTAAACTGAACCTAGAGATTCACCTATCCACAGGCATGGCTTTTTGTCAATTTTGAATTGATTATGGTGTACATACCAATTCCTCAGCTTGCTGACCTTTTTATTATGGGTCTTTGTAGATGGCAAAGCTACGGAGCCTTTCCATGAACAGTGAGAATGAACCTTTTCGCCCCCTGGTGGATAACTGGCGTCCTCTACAGCCTCTGAAGGGCAGGATTGTGAGAACCTCCTTCAAATAAATTTCTATTGAAATTGGGTGCCTTTGGAGTGAGAATTCCCAGCTGCCAAAGCCTAGGTAGCAATGTACTCTCTGCTGCTCTCCCCCTGGACTGGCCAAAGGCTGAAAGTCTGAGTAATGAAATATGGTGGATCACTGACTCTGATTTTTAGCAGAGAAAATTTGGCTTGGGTAATTTTTAAAGGTTAATATGGAAATGTGGAGTCTCTGTTGGGCTCATAACAACAGCTTTAGCTTTAAACGGGCCCTTTCTGCCAAGAGCTGTTGGGAGTAAAATGAGCTAGGTTCAATACCTAGATATCTAGAGGTGTCTTCATATTAAAAAGCATAATCATTTTTAAGTCTTTACACAGAAAATTGAGAAAACGGAACACCTCTGCTAGATATCCTAATAGACAATATTTCCCTCCTTGCTAGCTTTCAGTGTCTGTACAGAACAATGGGAATTTAATTAGGGGAGGAGTGCAATATAAATTGTGACTCCAAATAGTATCTAATGAATAAATGTTCTTTTAACACACTGCTTTCCCCTTCCTCTGCTGCCTCTCACTTGCAGTTTGTTGTCAGAGATTCAAACAAAGAATCAAGAGCTGCCTTCAGAAAATGCACCTCCCACTTTTGTAGGTGGGAAAGAGTGCTGTCTTTCCCAGTGTTCGAAGAGTTTCCTAGTATTCAGAGAGTAAGCTGTAGCTATGATGATCCAGAAAATAAGCAAGCAGCAAGGATTTCTTAGAGTGATATTTTTTACAGGGCCAACTATGAGTTGGTCCAATAAAAGATATTACCCTAAAAAATCTTTGTGTCTGGCTTCTATAAAGACGCATCTTGCAGCAGTAGGAAACTGAAGTGACAATTTGCCCTTCACTTGTATTCAGCATACTGTTCTGTCCTAAAGTTCCAATACTTTGTTAATTTTTCATCCAAGACAAGACAATTTTGACCCAAAACAGCCCAAAATTATCTCTGTACCTTGTGTGTTGCCCGTGCAAATGAGATCTGCTTGTTTCATCAAGGTACCATTACATCTGGCAAGAGAAGACTTTAATCCATTCTTTGTAGGTTCTTCAATGGTTGCCCCTTCCAGACAAATGATATTTCCAGCTAAAAGATATATTTAGCAGTTGTATTTAAATTGGGCAAGATGAGTCAAAAATCTCCTATTTTTTTAAATTGATATAATTCTTGGGAGGCATTCAAGGCAGAGTTTTGTTCTTTATGTTTCTCCGGCACAGAGAAGGTACAAAGAAAGTCACTGATGAGCAAGTTTTGATTTCAACATAAGGGAAGATTAGCGGTGGACAGTTTTGTTTTGGAGAACTGAAATCAACAATTTAGCTCAAACTATGAGTATTGAATTTGGGAAACACTTGTAATTATTTTAACAATTGACTTACTCTGATCAACTTTCATTTTTATGTCACAGCATTTGCAATTACATCAGTTTTGAGAAGCTCCAGCATTTTCTTTGATTTCCCAAATCTTCAGGATTTGTCACTAGCAGAAAATGGTTAGTTTCTATGGAAGGCTTTTTAGAATCATAAGAATTTTCACCTCCATTTTCTTACTCTACCATTTCTCTTACATTTCTCAAAGCCAAATTCTACTCTTGCTTATGTTTGCAATTGATCCTAATGTTAAAAAGATTTGTGAGCAAGAATCTAAGACAAAATTTTGACTCTTATTATCATCAATTGGCTATGATGTTCTTGTCTCTTGTCTGACTAAAGTTGTCTCAGGATTGTATGGGTGTATAGTAATAGTATTTCCTTCCTTCTCTTCCTTAAGAGAACCAACACTAATAAATACATTTACAGAAGAAATGGTGTTTTTGCTTTCATTTCTAATGATGGCTGACATAAAAACACATAAGACCAGAATTTAACCAAAATACCTGTCACTGGTAATACCTGTCACCATAATGCATCCACTGTATATCTTAAGGATAGATGACAAGTCCAGTACCCATGCCTTTAGTTTGTTTATACAAGACATTGTCACTTTTTTGGCAAGGGAGTAGGATAAAAAAGCACAATCTTAACAATACTTACAGTGTCCAGCTTGGAAATGAACTATCCTTGGTTCAGCTTACCTTGTATGATCAAATGTATTTTACTTGATGTTTCCTGAGCTGCTTTGGCTCAACTTTAACTTGCTCATGAAGTCTAGTTTCCAGCAAGGAAATGCATGCTACAACCAGTGGAGTTACTGGATTACTCAGATTTTTTTTTAACCATAGCTTCACCTTTTTGTTTTATACCAAACAAGGCTAGCTTCTTAATGGAGTTAATAGCTTCATTTCCCTTAGGACACAGAACAATATTTGATCAGGCAACAAGAGTCCTGTGAAGTGGAAGTAAAATCAAGTAATAGATTCCCAAGAGGCTGCTATAAAGTCAGGTAACAGAGTCCTGTGAGCCTGTAGAAAAGCCAGGTTGGTCAGAGAGGTCCAAATTAAGCCCTCTGGATCCCTGGAACTTCCATTATTAGTGCTAATGTAAAATGCATTCTCCTATCCTAACACCCTGACCTGGAGGTATATTAGGTTAGTGCACAGTCATTTTTTCCACAATGTGAATTCCAAAATATATCTGAGTAAGTGTAAAAGAAAACTTGTAACTGTGTGAGGGTGGGACACAAGTCAATACAAGCAAAGATAATCTTTTAAGAATAATCTGATTAATGATATTGTGGAGAAGAAAAGCCTCTGAATTTCCTACCAATTGGTATTATAATCTTAATATCTTCTGAAAATGAAATTACATTTTTGTATTCTCTTCCTCCAGGAAAATTTTTATAAAGTTATAAAGCATGTACCAGCAGAGCATGTACTCTTCAGAGTTCAGTGTCCTAAAATCAGAACCCCTTATACAAATCAATAAAAGACAACATCTTCGCTTTGCATTACCACACATTGCATTCTCTCCTCCACTGCCTGAGGGAGACAGAATAGGGAGAGAAGAATCCTATCATGCTGTTGCATCAGAGCTCTGGTTGCAAACACATGGAAAACTTAATGCAGCAGGTGAAAACCCTACCTGTAATTTGTGTTATTCTATTATATGTCTGACTCCCACACCATCTTGCACTGGCTCTCTCTTTAAGGAAATGTAGTTATACCAGGGGTTGGAACAGATAACCCTTAGTCCACTCCATGAGCAGAGCCAGGATTTGGAGAAGGGGAGTGTGGCAGTTGAGTCTGACACCCTGCCCATCTACTCTCCACAGCCTCCAGCTGGAGTTGTGCTCCCCCCACCCCCTCTACCACCGTAAATCAGCTGGGGACATTCTCAGAATCAGGTGGGTTTATTCTTTATGTACCCTCTCCCTGCCTGGCTGTCCTGGGCATCCCTTGCTAGCATAGGGCTTCCAACAGTGCGTTGATGCTCTAACTACAGAGGCAGGGGTATTACCTGACATGGCTTGAGCTCCCCTTGTGGCTACTGCTTTGGAGTGGATGTGAGCTCTGGCTGGGAAGCAGGTTCCCCATACCTTGATTTCAGAGTACTTTTCCCCCTGTCCTCTACTCCCCAGGAGGCTTCTCTGCCCAAGGAGTGGAAATAGTTATCTAGGGCTAGTATTGAGTTGGAGAGAGCTGGGGGAACTACAGTAGTTCCCTCACAGACACCTCTGCTCTCACCATGCCAGTGAGAAGCCAAGGAATAGGCAGCAGGAATCAAAGGGTGTATACTATGATACTACATCCCCCCTGGGTCCAGCCCTGGTACCTTCCAAACCTATGATTCTCTCTACAAGCTAATGTGGTGCCAGAGGAGTTAATACTGACTTGGAAAAGCAAAACTCTCCTTGGTAAGTACCCTTGGCTCTGGAAACTTAAAGCAGTTGCTGTGCTCACCTGTCCTGCCCTTGCTATGAATAGGTCCCTAGTCATGTGGTGCTACCACAGAGCAGGGCCAGAGTAGGTGCAGCAGCATGGTTGCAGTAATAGCAGCTGGGGAAAGTCCTGAAGAAGGTAAGAGCTACCTTCATGGTTCTGTGCTTGGAACCATGTTTCTTCCCCTCCCACTTCCCAGCCTGCTCCTGTTGCTGTCCATACTGTCCTGGGGGTGAGGGGAGCTCCTGTCCTCTCTAGTTGGGCTGCATCGGGGCTAGGCTTAGCCCAGGACTGCGGCAGTGGCAGGAAAGCATATTCTCCTTCTCTGCCTTCTCCCATGACTGGCATTCCCCACCAAGCCAGGAATACTGTCAATCATTTATAAATTACCGAAGCAGGGAAACAATATTGTATGCTAATTTGACAGTATTACTTCAGATAGTGAGTGTACTATTTTAATTTCTAGCAGTGATTCAAGTGAACTTTTACTTGGCATGGCAAGCCTTGAAACACATATTTTCTATATGCTCCTTGACTTAAAGGTTACTCAGAGTAAAAAACCAAAGCATTAGACTCATTTGCAAACTAATGCTATGTTTAATCAGATAAAAAAGCATTATTCCCCCAGCTGATGTCTTACAGGCCACAGTTCAGACAAAGTCTCAATACAGCCGTAAAAACACAGGCCTGATTATGCTGTGCTTCTGTCTTGCAAAGTGCAAAAGAAAGACCTAACAAGAGAGTCCTTTAGAGGTGGTGAATGTCATATTCTGAATTATAAGTATATATTAAAAAGGATTTGATAGAATGGACTGTGATTTTTTGGCAAAATAATGCATCCTGTCTTTAGTTGAAACTGGCAGTTTGCCCCTGGAAGCAAAATATGAGTTGCAGAACTACCAAAAATATTCCCTCAAGCAGATTTGTTTTTCCCCAGATGAATTCTAAGCTTTTTTTTTACTTGTTTATGTATTGATTTGTTAGTGAAGAGCTTTTGAAACTTTAAATGATCTTTTCCCCCACAAAACAAGAGTATGTTAATTATTAAAATGTACATATTGTTCTACTCAAAATAATTGTACAGCCAATTGTGTTAGAGCTAAAAAAATGTTTTGTTTAGAACAAGTTTTAAGAGAACATCCTATTCCAGAGGTGTGCTTTTATGCAGATCAGTGGGATATGCAAAACACAATACAAAAAAGAATAGTTTAGAGTCTGATAGCTGGCGTAAAAAAAAGTGGGGTGGAGGGTACACAAAAACTGCAAAGTTTTGTGTCTTGTGCACATTATTTTCTATTAGGAATAGAAGTGAATCACTACACAGTTTGTATGAGCTATATTGATTGGTTTAAACCATAGAAGGTCCAGGTAATGAGGTGTGCTACACATTCATTCTGCATTGCTCAGTGGGAATCTCTTCATTGATATCCAGGATATTCAGTTGTCTTTGAGTTACCTTTGTACAGCTAATGGAAAAATGTTCAGTCGCTAGTTTCAGCTTTTATTTGGACAGTTTTGTAGCCCTGCTCCACCTATTTACATCCTTTTTCTCATACTGTGCTACCTTCCACTATTACTGATATTTCCTCTCCTTGTCTGTGGCAAAATCTGCACTGCCTAAATTAGCTCTGTTGCTAGCAGTCTGTTAACACTGCCCGCTCTTTTAGACTCTGGTCTTAATGCTCCATCCCCTCAGCCGCAAGCAAAGGCAGAGAGCAGTCTTCATACTTGAAGCTTCAAGGTTTCTGTTCTTACCCTACTCAGCTTCAAACAGAATCTGCAAACTGACTGACTGGCAGACAAATTAATTTACTCCACAGTACTAGCACTATTCAGATCTTCAGGTAACAGTTGATGAAGCAAATGATTTATATTGTCTCTTTCTTCTATTGCTAGTAGTAATTTAGGGTGTGTCTTGTATCACTTGGTCTAATGCCTAAGAGTTCAGGGAGTACATCTGTATGTAAGTTGTACAGCCTGTTATAAGTCTCAGCACATTGTTAAGTACGTGTCGAGTTTTTTATTGTGACAATTTCCAGACCATACTGACATCTGACATGAGTGTGTTTCTCATGGAGAAACCCTCCCAGAAGAACTTTTACAAGCCCTTGACAGAAAGATCAGAGGCAGGGTCTGCTTTTCAACCTGTTGATAATGGCTAGGGACTTGGATTCCAGGTGTAGGGTAAGAACAAGTTCTTGTTCTGATATTATCTTTTGTGTGTTAATTTATTCTGATATCTCTGTATCTCACAACAGATGGTTACTGATTTCTTGTGCTTTTTCTTGTTTTCATAATAAACCTTTCTGTTCTCTTTTTACCAGCCACTTGTCACTGACTATTTATGATTCCGGAGTATTTGAGCATACAGGCCTGCCCATTCTACAGAAACATGGATCTGTCACTTCTGCGCATGTGACCTGGACAACGATACACATTTTACTGACAAAATCTCCTCTGCTAGCAAGGTTGGCTAGGGCTGAGACCAAGGAGTTGACCTCAGGCACATTTCAGCTGGTTCCCAGTGGTCAAGCAGCAGAGAGGGGTTTGGGGCAGAAGGGCATCACCCCAAAGGTGTGGAAGCATCCTGGGGATGTTTCAAAATCATACCCTGACTGCATTTGGGGCCCAGGTGTGCCACAATTACTGTGTGACAGGATTTACAGTTGTGTACATGTACTGTGTGTGTTTCCTTAGTTATGTAGTTTGAATTGTACATCTCTCACCCACCCTGATTATGTACCATGAGTCATACATAACCCATCTCCTTCCCTCAGCTAGCTGAGTTCCTGGCCTCTTTTCACCCCTCTTTGGCCATGCTCCTAGTTCATACATTATTTGCAGGGGTATATATGAAGGGGTGACGTGTCTTCATTTGGTATTTCCTGGTGATTAGAAGTGTAAATTTCCATTACCTTCTGGGTGCCCTAGATATTCTGACTTCCCACAAGTCAGGATATCTGGTTAATAATTCAGTGAAGCTGTCAGAAGAGTAAGATACCCTCAACTTACGGTGAAGGTAAGTTGGCTAAAGTCATCTCTTGTTGAGAATATAAATGTATCTTCATTAAAAAATCAGAAAGAAGTAAAAATGAAGCACTTGGTTCACAGGAATAATTTTGCCATGCTGCTGCAAACATCCGGGAAGGTTCAAAGGTAATATAATAAAACTTTTTGACACAGACAATAAAGAGGCCAGATAGATGGGAAGTTCTTATTTGCTCACAAACTAGGAAGAAGTGGTTGAGAAAATGAAGGTAGAAGGTAACTTTGTGACAGTGGGCACATCCACACATTGCCCTACTGTGATGTAGCAACACACTATGTCACTGTATGGCGTGGTATGGCAATGTAGTGGTCACATGGGTCTACACATGATCACTATGGCGATGTAGCAGGGAAATTTAAGTATGCACTGCCTGTACAACACAATACAGGTGGTTGCTGTGCAGTGCTTTAGTATTTCCAGAAAGAAGTACTAAAGCATGGTGTAGTAATAACTTTGTGATATGGCAACGTGTAGATGTGCCCGATGACTGTGAAATGAGTTCAAGATCCTAAAGATGTAAAAGAAGGTGAGAAGCAGAATAAGGACATTGGACTTCAGAAAAGTAGATTTCAGCAAAAATGGGGGACTGGTGATAAGGATCCATAGGGAGGCAGGTCTAGCAAGGAAAAGGAGTCAAGGAGAGCTGGTAGTATTTTAAAGGAGACCTTTTTAAGGGTGCAGGCGAAAGCTATCCTGATGCAATGGAAGAATGGGAAGTGAATCAGGAAACCAGCATGGCTAGAGAACAGTCTCTTCAGTGAGTTGCAACTCACAAAGGAATCTTATAAACAGGGCTAACTTGGTCATAGGACTAGGAAAATTTATAAGCATTACACAGGCATGCAGGGAGAAAATTAGGAAGGGCAAGGCACAATTTGAGATGAAGTTGGCAAGGAATATATAAGATAATAAAAAGGGTTTCTACAAATATATCAAATGAAAGAGGAAGACCAGAGAAACCATAAGCAATCTACAATATTTACTCAGCTCCAAGATGAGGATTTTTCCACATTTACCATGGGGTGGAGACCTTCATCTTGGAGCTCCAAATACAAAGTGAAAGGGGATCAGATGGCTGCTGCAGCTCTGGTTCTGGTCTGCACCCTCAGGAGCTAGCACAAGCCAAGTTGAGGCAGTGCTTTGTGCCCCAGGCAGCAGTGGGAGTGGAGTCTGCCAGCATGGAGCAAGGAAAAATGGAGTCAGGAGGGTTATTGGCATGGAGGGGAGAAAGAGGTTGTGAGTGGAAGACAGGAGAAGGGAAGTGGGGGCCCAAGGCTGTAGGGGAGAGACAGGGAAGCAGGGGAGTTGGGGTAGTGGAGGCCCAAGGCTGTTAGAGGGTCAGACACAAGGATGAGTTAGTGGGGGAGAGCAGCAAGCATTAGAATGATGAGTGCAGTTGGCAGCAAAGATATGGAAGGAGACAAGCAGCTTAGAGTAGTAGAAGAAGAGGTGAGAGTTCACTAGAGAAGCTAGATTCTTTCAAGCAAGCAGAACCAGATGGGATGCACCTTAGGGTACTGAAGGAATTGGCTGAAGTAATTTCAGAGCCATTATCTATCCTCTTTGAGAACTCATGGAGGTCAGATGAGGTCCTGAGTGACTGATGAAGGACAAATATAATGCCCATCTTTAAGAAAAGAAAGCAGGAGGGTCAGAGGAACTACATACTGGTGAGCCTCACCTTGACACCAGGAAAGACCCTGGAGAAGGCCCTTAAGGCATTTATTGTAAAGCACATAGAGAAGAACAAGGTGATCAGGAGACACCAGCATGGATTCACCAAGAGCAAGTCGTGCCTGACCAGCCTGATTTCCTTCTATGATAACGTAACAATCACTGTGGATGGAAGCAGAGCAGTAGATTGATATACCTTGAATTTAGCAATTCAACTCCCTTGAGCCTAATGGAAAATCCTTAAACAATTGCAATCTGTACTAGAAAGAGACCCTATTGTTAAAGAGATCTTCCCGGAACCACCCATCCTAGCCTTCAAAAGAGCATTGAACCTTGCTAACCTCATCACCAGAAGCAAACTTCCTCAGGCCCAGAACACACCAAATGGATCCAAACCATGCCATGACAAGAAAGGCAAAACCTGCCAACACATCTCCACCACCCCATGATTACTACCCCATGATCAGCATCCCTACATCTTACAGCTGCACCTCCAGAAATGTAATATATCTCATGCAGTGCACCAAATGCCCTGATGGAAAATACATAGGAGCGACCAAACAACAACTGTGCACCAGAATGAATGCACACCGGAAATCTATCAAAGACAGGAATACCCGGTTACCTGTGGGGGCACATTTCTCACAAGAAAATCACTCTCTTTCCAATCTCTCAGGTCTAACCCTCAAAGGTAACTTACAAAACACTTCTCAGAGATGAGCCTATGAACTTCACTTCATCAACCTCCTGGATACTAAAATCATGGACTAAATATAGACATTAGATTATGACACATTATAACCTGCCTGACAGCTGACTCTCCAGGTACCTATTTAACTGCTACATTCACCCCCCTTCTCACCCCACACCCAGCCTGTCTCTCACCCATTGACTCTTCAATTTACATCTTCACTGATTGTCTGTCTTGTATGCATACCAGCTCAGCCTCTGGCTTCTTTACTATTCATTCCATCCAGGAAGAACACACGCCAACTGCAGAGATGTCCTCAGCCTGACAAAGGGTTTTTAAACCTGAAACCTTGCTAAAAAAATTTTTTCCATCTATTTAAGTTAGTCTAATAATAGATATCAGATTCACCCAAATAATCTTGTCTACCTGTGTCCTTAGACCAACATGGCTACAACCTACACCCTTGAATTTAGCAAGACTTTTGCCATTCTCTTCCATGACATTCTCATTAACCAGCTAAGGAAATACAGACTAGATGAAAGTACTATAAGGTGGATACATAATTGGTTGAATCATTGTGCTCAACAAGTTGTCATCAATAGTTCAATGTCTAGTTGGGAGGAGGTATCAAATGAGGTTTCCCAGGGGTCTGTCCTAGATCTGACCTTATTTATTACCTTCATTAACGATTTTGACAATGGGATCGAGTCCATGCTTAGCAAATTTGCAGATGGCACCAAGTTGAGTGGAGTTGCAGACACTCTGGAGGGTAGTGCTAGGATCCAGAATGACCTAGATAGACTGGAAAAAATGGTACAAAATTCAACAAGGACAAGTGCAAAGTCCAGCACTTGAGACAAAATAATTGTATGCAAAAAAAAAAAGGAAAAAGATTAGGAAATGACTAGCTAGGCTCCAGTACTGAAGAGAAGGGGTTTCTGTGGACCATGAGATGAATATGAGCCAAAAAATGTCCTTTTGTTACAAAAAACAAAACAAAAAAACCAACAGCGTGCTGGGCTGAATAAACTGGAATATCACTTGCAAGGCAAGGGAAGTGATTCTTTTGCCCTATTCAGCACTGGTGAGAGCTCCTCTCGAGTACTAAGTACTAAGTCTTGGGCCCCACACTTCAAGAAGAATGTAGACAGATTGGAAAGGCTCCAGAGTAGAGCAGGAAAAATGTATGGGCCTGGGAAGCAAGACTTTGAGGGAAGGTTGAAGGAACTAGGGTTATTTAGTTGCGAGAAGAGAAGACCAAGAGGGAATTTGATAACAGTCTTCAAATACCTAAAGGGTGATCAGAGAAACAAAAAAAGCCAATCTCCATTCTAGCTGTAAGGGACAGGACTAAGAACAATGACCTCAAGCTTCCAGAGGGAAACTTAGGTTGGGGATTAGGAGGAATGTTCTGCTATGAGGGTAGCCAAGCCTTGGGCCAGTCTACCTCGATAATTATGGAATCTCCATCCTTGGAAGTTTTCAAGAGTAAGTTAAACAGGTACTTGGATGGAATGGTCTAGTCAGGGATGATCATACTGCCAGCAGGGGACTGGACACATGAAATCCATTCCAGTCCTGGTTTCCTATTATCCTACTAATCTTAATGATCATGATAGTTGTAGCTGACTATTGACTGAAATACTGAACAAGCAACACAGCGATGCTGGAAAACACTGCAGACTAGAGAATTTCTTTAAATGGTTGATCTTGGGATGCAATCTGGAATCTGTTAAGTATGTTGTTCCCACAGTGCAGGCAAAACCTTAAAATAATGGGGCCTCTGCTCTTTATTTCGCTTGCTCTTTATTTGCTTCAGATTTCTACATCTTCTGCAGTATGAGAAAGAAACCTGTCAGTGTTTGGAAACATATACGCAACAAAAAAATACAGCCTAACATGTGAAAGTGTGGAAATTTTGTTTCAAGTCAAGTAAATAATTTCATGAAGGATATGAAGATCGCAATAAAAGTTCAGAATCAAAAGTTGTAAATCTGTTTCACATCTTCTGATTAAGGAAGTTACATGGAAAAAACTTGTTATGCTTATTGATTCCCAGATTGCATTAGTAACTTAACTCAAGTAAGCTACCTTTTTTTTTTTTACTGAATAACTGGTTTTGTCTATTGTTCTGGCAACTGTAAAATAAAGTTTACAATGAAATTTGGACATATACCCATATTTAGTGTTGCCCTTTTAAAATTGTGCTCAGCTAACTAACTTGAAATGAATACATATAGGAATGTTCATTTCCTGAGCTTTATTTCCCCTCTGGAAATGTAATGGTGTGTCACATTATTAATACTATATATGTTTTTCTGTATTCAAAAGTACAGAACTCATTTATTTAATAAATATACTAACCAGGACTTTCCATGTAGCAACTTAACTTATACATAATATAATGCTCATTCTTAAAGAAGTAGATAACATGTAATTATGATAAACCAGTAACTACTTCAGATATTTCAAGTTTTATTAATATTTATTTAAAAAAAAGTATAGAAGGAAACTTTCTTTACCTTCCAAATTTTCTGGAAGTGTTACATTTCCAATCACAGCCACCTTGTTCACTCTATGAAAATTTAAATGGTTTGCTTTGAATATTAGCAAATGTACCATAGCAGTATGGTACAACTGAATTATTTACATAACTTACTTTAGTCCCAACTTTAATTTTGCTTGGATAAATAGCCACTCTCAGATAATTTAATGTTCAATTTTCTCAGAATATTTTCTTCATTGAGCATAATGTGCTTTGTAATGCATTTTAATATCCACAATAGTGGGTTGACTATTGCTTTTTAATAATAACGCTACATCTTTACTAAATGATGTATGTTGTTAGATCTTTTTGTAAAATTGCTTGCTATATCTTCTGTTCAGTGGCTATACTCCACTGGGGGGAGCCAACTGCTTGATATCGAAATTTTCTCTGTCATTTCTAAATGACAGAGCAAGGCTTGAACTGCAAAGATGGGGTGGATTTTTCTATGTTTTATTTAGTTTTTTATTAAATACTGATCTAAAACAAAACGTTTAAGAATATCTGTTCAATAGCCTGCAAGGTTGGCTCTTCTAAAAGTGAATACATGAAACCCAGGTTTTATCAACATATTTTCAGTTTCTCTCATCTGGTGCATGCTCATATGCCCATTCATCCTCCCTCCATGCAGACTTTTTGTATTTGCATGGAGTGTTTCCTCTGATTTTTAGTTCAGCATGCATCTGCATCTCTAAGACCTGAGGTGGGCCGCTTGATGCCTGAAAGCTTGTCAAACAGTTCTCCCAACTATACAGTTATACTAGTAAAAGGATATTTGTCCATTATCACTGCTATATTAAATATGATACCTAATTAGATAGGTAAAAGTATCAGAAGGAACAAAGTTAGTTACCTCATTAAATCATTGTGGTTAGTCTAGTCTTTTTTTTTTTGTCAGTCAGTGTCAGTTTGTTGCTAGAAAAATCCATCCATTTTTGTCTGAAAATACTATATAGCCACAGGATCCAGGGAGACACCTGTTCAGCACCTTCTTCATTGTGTGGCTGTGTCTACAGACACAGCTGACTGTCTAAAACCTAATTGTGTTTTAATTAATAAATGTAGACCCCACCAGAGAATACAGATTATCTGAAATATGACCAAGCAGCTCAGCAGGTTACATTAGTTACAATTTAAGTGCAAGAACCTATTAGCCAATATGTTGATGCCATAAATCCTCCCAAGAGCTTATGTTAGAATTAGGATTACAAATACTATAGTCTCCCTCTCTGGTGTGATTCAAATTGTTTCCATTGCCAGCTCCAGCTCCAGACAAAGACCAGTTCACCAGGTACATAAGCAAAGTGAGTTCCAAATGAAAGTGCACATAAGCTATTAACATGAAAGTGCACATAAGCTATTAGCAAGAACAATATATATATAAAAATATATATATATTTTTGAGATAGGAAAGAGTGGCCAGGGCGGGTCCCTGCTGTCATTTCTCTCAACACATTGCACACCATAAGAGAAGTAAGTGGGAACTTCTAGAGTTCAAGCCTGAATTCCAGTGTCTGAATACTCAGTGGGTGTATCTACATGTCTCAGGTAGATGCACTCAGTAGCATTTGAATGAGCTAGGACCTGAATTCTTTATTCAGTAGTTGACTCTGCAGAGTGCTGATTAACCTCTATCCCTGTTGACTTCAGTCGGAGGCTCTTGGAGGAGGAACTTCAGGATCACACTGTCAGCTTTTAAGTGGGCATGTCTACATGTTCATTAATGTGCCGTAACTATGGCACATGAAGTTTGTAATGGCAGGTATTGAATGGGCTGTAATCATTGCTATGGTGCATTAGCACAAACAAACAGTCTAATGAGTGCATTAGCATGGGTTTTGCACATTAGTGCATTAGCATGGGTTTTGCCCACCGCAGTAATACACAGTAGAATTAGCCTACTGCACTTGAAGCATCTCATGTAGATGCACCCAGTTAGTCTTAAAGTCGATAAATCCTATTGACTTCATGAGTTGTTCGATTGCATTAATTAAGCAATTAAAGCTAGGTAAATAAGGGTTTGTCACAGGAAAATTCAGCATGTTTTTCTGTTCACTAGTTTCTGCATTGCTGGATGTTCCTAACCAGAAAAATGGTTAGCTAATAGCTAAGTATGCTAGTTAGCTCATGGGAATAAGAGTCCCTCAGTCTCAATAGTGCTATAGGTGGTAAGCCACATCTCTGGGTTTATAGCTAAACAAATGCTACTGGCCCTGGAATAATGGGTCTTGTTGCGCAGCAGTGCATGCAAAGTCTACAACTGAAACACTGATTTCATTGCAGCTGTAGAGGAAGGTACACCAGCATAAATACAGAAAGAATGCTTTCTATCCCTATTGTCTGAGAGTACTTTGCTATAATTTGATTTAATTATGTAGTTATGAACATAGGAGCCTGGGATTTGGAAAAGGGGGCTGAGGGAGATGTGACTGGCACTGCAGCTAAGATCCTGGGGAGATGGGAGTGAGGCACTGCTGAAGCCTCCAGGCTAGTGTGGGATTCTGGGAGGGAACTGGGCAGGGGACATGTGCAGGGAGGGGGGACTTGCATGCTGCTGCTGTCCCTGGGGAAGCCCACACTTCACTCAACTGCTCCCTGCATCCCCCAGCTGTGGCATGGCAGCAGTGGTCCTAAGGTTCAACTCATATTCAAGTTAGCCAGGGACAGCAATGGAGGTGGGTGGGTATCTCCCCACCTTCCTGTGCCAGCTCCAAGTCTGGCCTCACTGGGTTTCCCCTGCCATCCCACAGGCAGGGATGTATGGGGTAAGAAACTAAGCTGGTAGTCAGATCCTCCTACAAGCCAACTCCCTGCTTCCTCCCTCCCCCCCACCCATATCTCATGGTATCCCTTGCCAGTCAGCCGGTAGAGAGACTTCACTGTATACTTCAAAGAGGAAGGTTTGTGCAACTGTACCACCCCACAGCCTTCCCCCTGGATCTGCCCTGGCTATGAAAATTAAATAGACTTTGGTTGTATATCTGAAATTTAGGGTATAGTGTAACCCATAGCATACCCACAGAGAGTTGCCCAATTGAAGTAATAGTAATGAAAACATCTATAAAAATACAAAGATATGCCCAATGAGAAATCTATTCTGAGATTATAACATTTTATTCAGATTCTCTTTCCTGACAGGCTGTTACTTGATCTAGAACTCAGCAAAGGCAGAACAAAGGACAGCACTGTGGGTGCATCTACACATTCAATTAATGTACCCTGTGGTAAACTACTCCCAGGTGCAGCATCTACATGTGCACCAGAGACAGCAGCAAACTGACCTTGAGCTGGGGAGGAGCAATTTAGGCCAGGGCTGCCTGGCCAGGGCTGCTCCTGCTCTGCCCTGCCTCCATTCAGCAGCCAGGGGGAGCTCCAGGGTCTTGCCACCACTGCCCTGGGAGAGCCCGTTGCACAGACACACACTTACCTGGCAGGGGAAGCAGCGTGACCACGTAGGCGAGCTCCCCAGGGTAATTGTCTCTGATATGTCCTCCATAGGAGGTCTATATCGAGCAGATTCTTTTTGGTATTGGGTGGTGGAACCGGAGCGTGCTCCATCCACTCCATGCATTGACCTGGTATTGCAGTGCTTCCAGGACCGGTGCAAAAAAAAAAAAAAAAAAAAAAAAAAAAAAAGTCTTGCCACAGCTGTCAGTGCACTAGCCACAGGCTGGC
Source organism: Crocodylus porosus (assembly GCF_001723895.1). Classification (NCBI taxonomy): domain Eukaryota; kingdom Metazoa; phylum Chordata; order Crocodylia; family Crocodylidae; genus Crocodylus; species Crocodylus porosus. The sequence goes on from NW_017728886.1 coordinate 223,954,252, forward strand.
AGGTGGCATGGGGATAAGCCTCAGACTCTGGCTGTTGGGGGCAGTGTGGCCCAGGGTTCAAGGGGCAGCCCCAGGCTGGCAGGGTGGGGGTCAGGCCTGGGTAGGGAAGGAGATGGCTGAGCCACAAAGCTCCTACAGCTGCCAAGCCATGTGGCTAGGCATCAGGCAGGAGTGTGGCCCACTGCTGTCTGGGCTGACCAGGAGCAATTTACTCCCAAGTCAATGTCTGCACATGTGTTTCTGTGCAGTAAATAACTCTGCAGTAGGATAGCACTTGTATTTACGAGTACTACCCTGCTACAGAGTTTTTTAGTTTTCTGCAGCCTGATAGCACTGCATGTGTAGACATAAGATGTTTACTGCAAAGATAATAAGGCAACTGCAGGAAACGTCTCATCTAGACACTCCCTGTGTCTTCAAAGTACAGCATCAAACCCAAATCTCTCAGCTTTCTTAAATTAATCTTATCAAGGCTATCCATATTTCCTTGTTGGTCTGCTTTAATAACAGATTGTTATGAAGAAGTGTGGTAAAGAAGAGAATATTTTAAATTCTAATCTGAAATAGACCCACAATGGTATTTAGACCCTACTAAATTTAAAATCACACCAATAACTAGAAAATAGTCAGTTTATAGATTTAGTTCACTGATTTCATGTACAGTGCATAATACCTTTATTTTATGATTTAAAAGTCTAATTTTGCAAGCATACTAGTACTTTGGTCTGATTCACAAAGCACATCAACACAAGGCATTATTTTGAGATAGTGAGTATTCCCATTTCAATTCCCATATCACAGCTGTCCTAGAGAGCTGAAGCTAGATAGCTGGCTAGAGAGTTTCCCTAGAAATAAGTGAAAATAATTGAAAATAGGTGTCTGTATAGAGTGCCTGATACGTCAAAGTTGTATTTTGAGAATAAGTTCAAAGAGAATGAACTTTCTTCTTTTCCCTGGCTCTCAAATGATCATTGTTGCCAAATTTGGGTCTGTTGCAAATTTCTTCTAGTAATGTGTTGCATATCAACAACACCTTCTGCCTATCGTTCTTCAAGTTTTACCACTGTAGTCGTAGCAACAGTAGTAGTTTATTTCCAGCTTTTACATTTTATTGTATTGTTTTAGCAAAAGAAAAATGTGTTGCTTTTTTATTACGTATATATTTTGCTAAAAACACAATAAGATTATCCATTTTACCATTTTACAGTGAAGTAAAGCAAAACATAGTAAATGATTATATAAACAAGAATAAAATGAGGCACTGGAGAATAAACAAAATGAGGGAATTCTACTTAATTTTTTAATCTTATTCTTTGAGCAAGTAATGCAAATATACCTAAAATTTACCATCGGTCGGCTGGTAGGCATCTAAGAGAAATTTGCATTGAGACGCTTGCAGCCGGAAATGAGATACAAGCTACTTCCCTTTGCTGATGCTCTTGAAGAGGAGTGGTGGAAGGAGATTTTTGCAGACCCTTAGAATTTTTTAGAGGTCCACAAATGAAAAAAAATTGAAAACCAATGATCTAGAGTGCAAACTCTTGTGAACCCAAGTTCATTTCATCAGCTACTGTGAAAGAATGTGCAGAAAGTAGAGTATAAGGAGAAAGAAATTAGATTATAAAAAGCGAGATATTGTAATTTCTCTCTCCTTATACTCTGTTTTTAATTTCATTTTTTTTTGCAAAAATATTTATCTATATAGATATAGATATCTAGATATAGAGACAGGATGTTAGGGGTATTGTGATAGATGGATCATAGATAGATCAATCGACTGGTCCCTCTAACAATCTGTCTTGTGACAGGTATGGTTATACTCTTCTTTCCCCACTCCTTTCATAGCATCTGATGAAGTGAACTTGGGTTCATGAAAGCTTGTGCTCTCTTTATATATCCTACTTGGTTAGTTTATAAAGGTGCATATCTTCCCTGCCTTCTATCAGTACATTACCATTTCAATCCACTTTTCACATTCCTTGACTGCTTTTCAACCTCCAAGTTTCAGGGATGTATTTGGTAGCTATGTTGGTCTGAGACAAACAGAAATGCAAAACTTTAAAACTCTTGGTTCAGAGATGATACCTTTTATTAGACTAACTAAGAAAGATTTTTTTATTTTTCTATTTTTGTTTGTGATTTCTTAGTTGGTCTAATAAAAGGTATCACCTCTGAACCAAGAGTTTGAGTTTTGCATTTCTTTCAACCTCCAAGTTATTCAGGAAACTATGCCTTGATTAAGGAGACCCACTTAACACTTTGACACCTTCTAGGAAATTTGCCACATCCTTATTTCATTCCTAGGATGGTTCAGACTGTCAAACAATCTTGAGCTAGCCAACACTATTGATGCTGGGGGACGGGGGGACGGGGGGAGAGGAGGGGAGAAGCAGGGCTAGAAGTGATCCTCTGACACACAGTACTGAATCTTCTTTCAAGCTGTTCTGAAGTAGTCTTAAAAAAAAAATACAGGTAAAAGTCTGCTCAAACTTCATGCCCTGAATGTAAAGACTGGAACCAGAATTAAAATGCTAGTCATTTGACCTAATTCTGATTTTCCCCTTTTATTTACTTAAATCAGTTCAGTAGTAGCTTTTGTTTTCTTACAGGGGACAAATGCCCATGTACAGAAGAAAAGACAATTAAATCTCACTGCTTCCTTTAGAAAAGATCCATAGAGTATGGAAAGAGATAAAGACAGGGGATTTGTGGTAGGAGTACATAGATGGGTGGGATGTCCTAAAAATGGGATCTTGGAAAGGTGTTTATTGTGACATGAGGGTATGACGGCGCTTCTGGTTTCATAAGGATGTCTTGGAGCAGGGGTTGTCAGTGCTACTCAGATAGCTCAAAGGAAGATGATTTATGGAGATCAGGGAAAATAACCAATACTCCTGAATATCATACACGAGGTATCTCATGGGGGAGTGCTGTCATGGATTAGGAACATGAGACACTCCTGTCTTCTGGGATGCTTCTTGAGAGCCATTTATCTCACAGGAATACTGGGACTTTCTTAAAGAAATGGGACTGTCCCTCCCACCTCATAACACTTGGTGTGTCTGAAGAGAACAAGTAGAAGTTATCAATCACAGTTTCTCTCTAAGATCTTAACTCTCTTCTTCTTCTTCTTCTTTTTCTTTGGCAATCCCTCAGTCAAGGATGACTGTCTTCCATGACTGTCTTATCTGTGAACCTGAAGCTGGCTGATGAGGCTTATCCAGGATCAACAAACTCTACTCCAGCTAGGGCACATGTTTTTGTGTGGGGTAAGTAGGTGGCATCAGATTTTTGATCTGGCCCACAAAATCTTAACTACATACAGCAGAACCTGAAAGTATGTATCACTTCACTTTTACCTTGTTTTATTTTTATCACGGTGATCTCCCTGTTTGACTAGCTTTGAGTTCACTTATTTAGCAATATTTACCTTTTCCAGACTGCTGTATCAGTAGATATTCTGCAAAGCTGGACTGTCTCATAGTTTGGACAATGTCATTGGTGTGCTGGGACAGAAGTTTTGGTTTTATACCTTATTAGTTTGTTTGTTTTTTTCTGGTCTTACCTAACTGTTTGGTTACAATGGCTTTCATGCATTTATGTTTTCTGGTCAGCCTTGAGTATTTAAAGTCAAGGTCAAAGATAAAGCTCTACCTTGGTTGAGGAGAGTCAGCAATCTGCTGGAATTTCAGAGTATACACATCCAGAGCTTATAAAAGCAAACAGCTTAGGTCAGCTTTTCATTCCTGGATTATTTGGAGTCATACTGTGCCAAGCTGTGTAAAAGTAGATAGCTCAGATTTTCATTCTTGAAAGGAGATTTGGATTCAGTGTGCATGCCACGAAGTGAATTGCAATGACAAAACCATAATAGTCACTCACTTAGAAATTACATAGTTCAATGTAGTAAATTTGGAAGGTAAATCTTAAATGGAGAGAAAATGTGTGCTGAAGAAGTCCTATATGGATTAAGCAGTTTATTAGATATAAGCATTGACAGGAATGCTCATTTTATCAGATTTCACAAGGAAAACCATTTTATTTTGCCTTTTGAGGTATGTCTGCAAGGTCCAGAGACATGTAGGTTTGGAAGTGTTTCAGAAGGAGAAGGTGTCAGAAACAGCATCTGTTACATTGTAATCATTAAGTGTGAAACAGCCAGAAACAATCCAATGAAGCAATGTTAAAATTGGATCATTTTGTTACATTTGTAGTATTCTTGGCTGGTTCATGGGTAACTATTAGAATGCAACAGCTGCTGTCCTTTTGAAATGGGTCCAAATGTACATCCAAATACATGTGTGTTCACACCCGTATATCAAGGTTTGTCTGCATGTGAACCTCATGTGCATGTGCACTTAGCTAGTTCACCTGTTCCCCTGACACCGATGTAGCTGCAGTCATACTACACTGTATTACAAACGTTTGGAGTTAGCATTTCTGGGGCATATCTCAGGGCATATTGCCATGCATCAGGGCCGTCCCACCCTATCCTGCAGAATCCGCAGATGCTAAGAGGCCCCCTGCGGCCGTGAATGCTCCAAATCAGTGCCATAGCAAGGCAGGAAGGGGGCCGGGCAGTTGCCACCACACCGCATTGCCATTGCCACTAGCTTCACATCCGGCTGCTTGCCACCTGCCACTCCCCCACCAGCGCTGCCGCTGCCATCTTCTTTGCATCGGGGCCCCAAAACTATATCTTGCACAGGGCCCCAAAAAATTGTGGGCTGGCCCTGCTGTGCATTGTGGGGAAATCTTATCATTCCTGAGCTTCTGTGTAAAGTACTCTAACCCAGTCAACAAACGTATCTAAAGTGGTTCAGCTCTTGTGCACACCATTTTTTTTTTTCCTTCGAAGCCATGGTGCTTGTCCCAGTGAGAGAGATTCTCCTGTTTACAGATCCACTGTTGTTACGAGATACAAACTGTGGCTCTCCTCTATAATTGTGGACATTTTGATGGCAGAATCTGTCTTTTGAAAGGTGATGGTGAGTTCAGTTAGATCAGCTAGTGGCACAGTTAAAACATCCAACACTTGCTGCTATAGCTGCAGATTCTTCGCATGCATTTCTAAGGCAGACTGTCCAGAACGTTATGGTGGGGCCATCTTCTCATGACAACTTGGACTGGCCAGCAGTGCCTCCAGAATGCCCTCATGAGGAAAGCCATCTTCCCTGATCTGTGTAAGTAGACTGTCCTGGATGCCCAGTATCACAATATACAAGTGAAGGAAGCTATGCTAGTCCAGAAGTGAGTTGTTATTGTAACCTAGATTGGGGCTACCCAGACTGTAACACCTTTGTAATTAACCAGATTGGTGTTTGCAAATCAGCTGTTGTGCTGGAAGTTTGTGAGGGTTGCTGTTATAATTTATCCATGGCTGTGGACATCACTGGCTTTGAGAGAATGGGCTTCCCAAACTGTGTCAAGGCCACCAGAGTCACTCAGGCCTGCTACAAGGAGAAACAAGAAAGATAGTTATTCTAATCATTTTACAAGCCTTGTGTCAGCATAGAGATAGATTCATAGATTTACAGATGTTAGGGTTGGAAGGGACCTCAATAGATCATCGAGTCCAACCCCATGCATAAACAGGAAAGTGCTGGGTTCAGATGATCCCAGCCAGATGCCCATCCAGCCTCCTCTTGAAGACCCCTAGGGTAGGGAAGAGCACCACCTCCCTTGGGAGCACATTCCAGACCTTGGCCACTCTAACTATGAAGAAGTTCCTCCTAATGTCCAGTCTAAATCTGCTCTCTGCTAGCTTATGGCCATTATTTCTTGTGACCCCCAGGGGCACCTTGGTGAGTTGAGCCTCATCAATTCCCTTCTGTGCCCCCATGATGAATTTATAGGCAGCCACAAGGTCACCTCTCAACCTTCTCTTGCAGAGGCTGAAGAGGTCCAAGTGCCCTAGTCTCTCCTCGTAGGGCTTGGCTTGCAAGCCCTTAACCATACGAGTGGCTCTTCTCTGGACCCTCTCCAGGTTATCCACATCCCTCTTGAAGTGTGGCACCCAAAACTGGATGCAGTATTCCAACTGCAGTCTGACCAGCATCCTTGGTTGTGTTTGTCATGCATCTGCTGATGCATGATGAAGTGCAGTTAGCTTTTCTGATGACTTTGTTGCACTGATGACTCATGTTCATCTTTGAGTCCACTAGGACTCCGAAATCCCTTTCCACTTCCACGCTACCAAGCAGGTCATTTCCTAGGCAGTAGGTGTGCTGGACATTTTTCCTCCTTAGGAAAGCAGCACTTAGGTGCAGCACTTTGCATTTCTCCTTGTTAAATTGCATTCTATTGTTTTCTGCCCATTTGTTCAACCTGTCCAGGTCTGCCTGTAGTTGTTCCCTGCCCTCCGGTGTGTCCACTTCTCCCCACAGTTTTGTATCATCCACAAACCTGGACATAGTACACTTCACTCCCTCATCCAAGTCACTGATGAAGACATTGAAGACTATCAGACCAAGGACCGAGCCCTGCGGGACCCCACTACCCACTCCCTTCCAGGTCGATACCGACCCATCCACTACCACTCTCTGGGTACGACCCTCTGGCCAATTTGCCACCCACTAGACTGCATAATCATCCAAGTCACAGCCTCTTAACTTGTTCACTAGTATTGGGTGGGATACTGTAAGTAAATGATATCATCCCCTACTCCTGTGAATTAGATTCATTAACACTAATGTCAGACATATAGAAATATAGTGGTAGGTAACTGTCAATCCTCCGGATCATGGTGTATGGTATAGAAATAAACATGATCATATTGCAACGATCTGGTGCTTACTTGTTGGGACAAACAGGACCTCCATTTTTTTGAATACCTGGTTATCAGTGGGGTGTCATGCCACCATTAGTTTTGCTGAAACTGCTTATCTCTTTCCACAATAACTTATTAAACCAGATTCTGACCTCAGGGAGCCTGGGAAAATGTTTTTTAATTAAAAATGTAATAGTTTCAGGATGCTGGTGACTTGTGCATTTGGCAAGCACAAGATGAGAAGGCACTACTTGGATGCTAATGTTACTAATGCCAGCTGTGTTACGGTACCATGTTATTCCCTGCACGTATCTCTGAGGCTGAAGATAGACAATTTCTCATAGGATACTGCTGGTTTGCAGGCTTGCTGCATTTTGTCCTACTTTTTTCCATTGACAGTCTTATTTAAGAAACTGTACAATCATTCTCTTCTCAGCTTCACGGTCCATCTCCAACTCCATTGAGAAACCAACTTTTCATCTGACTTGCCCACAATGTTCTTATTTCAGTTGGTCTATAAAGGTGCATATCTACCCTACCTTCTTTCACAATGTTATGCCACAGCTCATCTCCAGATCTTTTCCATATCTGGTGATGGCTGAGAGTCCTAATCCCAAGACTCCTTTGTAGATTGTGTGGTCTAATAGAAATGTAAGGTACTTTCAAGCAAATGTAAGGAGATATTTTTATGAATACAGAGAAAGATACAATTCTTCCTATTTTTATTCTTTGTATTTTATATTCTTTGTATTTTATATCTGGAGAGATCTGTTATCAATATCAGTCTAGCAGTATTGAAAGGTATGAAGGCCAGATATTCTGCCATGGGAGAGGGGACCAGTGGAGGAATTCTATGCAAGGCAGATTTTTCAGTTGGTGGCTGAACAGCATATCATATAGTGGACAAGACTAGTGAGTTCCAGAGACAACAATTTAACTTTTGTCTGGCCCGGGAATCTGACTGAATATATTTGACATAAGAGAAACCATAGAGGGTCAAATATCACCACCCAGGGGTGGAAATTTGAGAGAATATTTAACAAAATCCTGAACAAGAATGTGGAGGATGACTAGTAATAGTAATGCCCCTCATCTTCTTACTAAATTCTCAGGCCCATGCATTGTGAATGGAGAAGGAGTCCTTACTGCTATCTCCAAAAAATTCTCCACCTACTCTGCATCACTGGATCTCAGGGAGACTGCAGCAGTGATAACAGGGATCTTACTCTATAGAAATGTGTGTAACAGAATTAATCATATATTGAAATATACACTCTTGTGTGCTAAACTTAAATCCTGATTCCTTTTTCACTATCATAGAATCATAGAAAATTAGGGTTGGAAGAGACTTTAGGAGGGGACATCTAGTCCAATGCCCTGCTCAAAGCAAGATCATTCCTAATTAGATCATCCCAGCCAAAGCCTTGTCTAGGCAGGTCTTAAAAACCTCCAAGGATGGAGATGCCACAACCTCTATGGGCAACCTATTCCAGTATTTGACTACCCTCCTAGTGATAAAGGTTTTCTGAATATCTAACCTAAACTTCTCTTGCTGGAACTTGAGACCATTGCTGGAACTTGAGACCTTGTTCTGTCATCTGCCACCACTGAGCACAGACTAGCTCCATCTTCTTTTGAACCTCCTTTCAGGTAGTTGAAGGTTGCTATTGAATTTCCTCTGTCTTCTCTTCTCCAAACTAAATAAGCTCAGTTCCCTCATCCTCTCCTTAGAAATCATGTGTCCCAGCCCCCTCACCATTTCTGTTGCCTTCCACTGGACTCACTCCAATTTCTTCATATCCTTTCTGTGTGGGGCGGGGGGTAGTGAGTGTACAGTTAGTAAAACTTAATAGCTAGTTCCTGGTTTACCATTTTTATACCCATGCTGACCCCCTCCCCCAACAGGTGTTTATGAACATAGGATAGCTTCCACCTTCCACAGATGCCAGTTCTAGCTTCCTGCATGTAAAATCCTATATTGCCAGTTTTATAATGGTTATAGCCCAGAGATCTTGCCTGCTTTTGCTGTGATTTCCAAGACAGTGATGGATGCCACTAACTAGGCCACAGCTCTAGCTCCTGGTGTAGTACTATTTCCTTTCTCAATTGTTTGAGCAAATTTTTGGAAGATGGCCTGAGAATATCCATTAGTCCATCCTGTCATATGTGGTGCTTCAGGGCTGGTTCTAGCACCAGCTTTCTTTGTGAGTCTGCTCTAGCCCCTCAGCTGCCAGACTCTTCTGGTCCTGTCCCTGCCTCTTCTGCCTCTGGTTCTGCACAGAAGACAGTCCTGGGTTCTGTAGTGGGGGAAGTGGTGAGCATCCTTTTGAACTCTTCACAGAAGGAGCAGTAGTCAGGAGGCTCCTGGACTTATTCTTATCCTTTGTATTTTGAGGTTCTGGGTGCCTTTTCCTGCACTAGGCAGGATTCTACCTTCCTCCCCCTGCCAGGTTGCATACAGTGAAACATAAAACATCTGTATGTAGCCTAGCAGGTGTCTTCTGATGCACAGGAAGGTAATGGGAGGTGTTTATGTAGGTGCAGTGAAACATAAAGGTCTCGAGGATAGTGTTGGCAGGCTATCCAAACACACCCAGTGACAGCAATGTGTTCTTTAGCTACATTCTTACTGCTAAGTGGGTAGGTTCTAACTACACTGAAGTTCAGCATGTACATTGTACCTTATGCCTTCAGACCAGCATACCAGCATGTTTTCAGTATACACAGGGATACATGCATAAAGTCTTCATATGTGAAAGGCAGAAGGTTTTAGGTTAAAATGTACATCACGATATGCAGCAAGCCTGTAGTGTGGACAAAGTGACTAAAGTTAAAAACCCCAAACAAGTTATTTTTTTCCCTGTAGCTTTCATTTATATGCAATAGTAAGCAATGCAAGTGTAATGAAAATTGAACTTATTATAGTAAAGCTATGATGAGATTTTTGCAGCCCCCCCTATTGTTTTTGGTGTTGGAAGTACACTGAAATATTGCAGACCTAATGAAATAAAAGGGTACAAAAATGGTATAGCTTTTATTTTTCTACATGGTAGATAATTGTCTTTGACCAAAAAAAGAGAGATAAAATGTGGATAAACTGTCAAATTGCCACATGTTATACAGGCAGCAGAATTTACCCTCCATACGGTATGTTGTTTTTTGTTGGGGGTTTTTTTGGGGGGGGAGGGAGGGGTTTGCTTTGGCAGATCTTCCTACACAGGTCTGGCTGTTGATTAGGTTTCCATCCATGCCTACCATGCCCTCCATATCCTGGCATGCATCTCTGTGAAGTGAAAAGCACATGATCCTCTGTCTGGCTCTTTGGTTGTGACATGACATGTAAGCTATGACATTTCTCAATCAAAATCAGTGTGTCATGCCTTTCTTGTACTGCCAGGTATGCTATATATACTATGCCACAAAATGTGGCAGTCCTTTCTATATTTTGTTTAATCAGTTTCATTCTCTTGTATTTTCTGCTTAAAAAAATTAAATAAAATGTAGGATATTTTATATTTGCAATTGCCTTATAAATAAATAATCTCAGCTGAATTCTTTTAAGCTTTACCGACCATATGTTGTGCCATTTTGCCCCATACTGTTTATACAAAATAGCATTAAAGCAAGCAAAGACCATGCAGCCAGCTTATAACATCCATTGCCTTGCTGTTAAATAAGATAAGGGATATTTCAAGCTGGTGTCTCAGCCATGTTTATAATGTGCTAAATCCTGCTCACTTTTTACTCAATTGAGTAGCTGTTTGTGTGAGTCAACTGAGCATTTTTGCCTATTGCATCTCTGTCAAAGGAGAATAGTGTATATGGGTTCGCAATTGATCAGAAAGCATCTCATCTCATGCCACATTAGTTAGCATTGGCTCTTCTCTTTGTATCTTTCATTTAGATGACAGATGGGCATAATTCCATTTTAGATATGAACTAGAGGGCCATCCACTTGGTGCCTAAGCAGTGTGCATGCCACCCTCCCACCTCATCTATTTCAAGGAGCCACTGCAACTGCCTGCCTTCCCAAGTCAACTGTGTACTGACTATTCCCCCTCTTTCCCTGCATGCTGCCCCCATTTCCCCTCTCTGCCTTGTTCTAGGGCTCAGTGTACCCGTCATTATCTCCTCTACTATGGCTTGGTTACTCACTTTAAATCACTTTTCCTCCAGACCATTATCCATCAGACCCAACAGGGCTCAGATACACTCCTATTCCCCATGCCCCTTTTCCCTACCATACTCCTTCCATTTATATTCTTTCCTCTTTTCCTTTCACCTCTATCCCAGAGCCCCCTTGCTTGCCAGAGACCCATTCCTCTGTTCAACTCTATACCTGCCTCTCATCCATAGCAGCATTCCCCATTTTATTCTGCATCAGGATCTCTCCTTCTCTATGCCTGGGGCTTGTGTGCTCCATCCCACTTTTCTGGGCCCCTCATGACAAAGGCTCTCTGTGCTGCATTTCCCCCACCCCACACTGGCCTCACCTTTCACCATTTTCTTTTATTTTGTCTAGGACATAAATCATTCAGGGTGTCAGCATGTTAAATTCTATCAGGAAGATGGGTAGAGATGACATATGGCTGTTGCTATTTTGCAAGGTGTTAATTGGTGTCATCAACCAGTTACTTGATCGCTAGACAATTGCACAGCTGCTAAAAGCTGTGACACTGCTAAGCAGAAGATCGGATTTGTGCATTCCCTACCATTTCCCTTTACAGGTTTCCAGTTCTCCCCCCTTTTCCCCTACCCCCAAATCAACTGGGTTCTGCCCATGGTCACCTAACACATTCCCTGAAATTCTGGAATTGATTAGATTTAGCTTTCAAAAGTGTTGCATTGCATCCAAACAGCTACATCACTGAATATCATCAAGTTGAGTATAAGTGTCCATGTGTGATATTCATTTCAACAAGACCCTGAAATATACTGCAGTCCTGAAATGGGTTCTTTATGTTCTAGTATGTATTTAATGGTCAGGAAGCAAAAACCTCTAGGTAAGTTTTGCACCTCATCTTATTTTTCTTAAATCTCCCAAATTACGTATCCCTATGTCAGACCCATATTTGTCTAACCCACAGCATTACATTTTATGGATGACTGCAGTACTCCAGTACCCTTTCCTGCTATGGCAGGAAGTCGGACTTGATGATCTGCTCAGGTCTCTTCTGATCCTACTAACTATGAAACTATAACAGAAAAGTGGTTTCTGGTATTAAAATCTCATTCTGGTTTTAAGTGATGGTGTTGCTGTCTAATATACCAGTATTCCTCCTCCTTTTAAAGGCCTTACATGTGCTGATATGAGAACAAAAAGAGAGGTCAGTAATCTTTTGACATCATCAATATCCATTTTATTAAAAAAAAGTTCCCATGTCATGTCAGTTATATTTCAAATACTTTACTGAATTAAGTATCTGAATTAAATCTGTAAACTATTTTTAGTTTTACTTGTTAACTCCTGTTTACATTTTCTCACCAACATGGTTGCTTCTCTTAGCATCCACTATTCAAATATAGGTATTAGAAGCTTAATATTTAGAATGTGTTTAGATACAATTTGCCTGACTGCTGCTTACATTTTGTGGGAAGGGGTTGTATTTTATTTTTTTACTGGAATTTGGATAAAAGGAGCATTTGGACATTTTTTCCTCTCTGCAAATAAGTTTACAGATGCAACTGTGCCACAGTTCTTTAGACCTGGTCACTAGCTATGCTGCTGAAATACTTTTTCTTCTTTGCTCTATGCAACCTAACAGACATTAAAGTAATGGTGCAGTTGGGGTCTGTGGAATTTTATGCCCCATCCCAAACATTGTGCACGCTGGCAAACATGCCAGGTGTTCCTGGCAGGACATGCAATATTTGGGATGGGGCATAAAATTCTTCAGATACCAATTGCATGACTGCTGGCACTAAACTAGTACCTGAGGCTGCCCCCAGCCTGATCCAATGAAGCAGGCAGGGGAAAGCTGTTTCCCAGACTTTGGGAAACAGTTGTTGTGTACCTGATCCCGATGTATGCCTGATCAGGCAGAAGAAGTCCCAAGTCCTGAAGCTACTCTTAGCCCAATCCCTGCAGATTGGACCAGAGGTAGTAGCCCTGGGACCTGGGCTGTCTGGAGCTGATGACAACTATCAGCTGATAGTCCATATCTGCTGGGGCAATCCTAGGTCTGGGACATATGCCACATGTTCAATTTAAGGAATTGAAACCAGCCACAAAGATGTTCTGTATTATACGTGGAACATATTTGTGGCTGGTTTGCCATTTTATGGTTGATCATGTTGCAATTTGTGGTGTAATTAGTAAGTTAATCATACCATAAATGCAACATCTGTCAGGACCCTATTTGATTACTTGTGTGTTTTATTACTTTCCAGCTTCCACTTTCTATCTCACTTAATCATAGTAAATTTTACATTTTATCTTGTCAACACAATTTAAATGTGTGACCCACCAGGCTCCATCTCCTACTCCATTTCAGTGTCTCTGTATGTGGATATATTCTTTGGAGAAAAATACTGTCTTTTAGTTAAGACCATACACTAGAGCTCTACACTGAAGATCTAGACTTGATTCTATGCTTTCCAGCAGCCTCCCTACGTATCTCTGAGAAAATTCACTAAGAATGGGATTTTCAAAAGCAAAGGACAATTTTCTTGTGATTTCCCAGTTGGTCTAATAAAAGGTATCATTTTGGAACCAAAAACTCTAGTTTTTTGTATGTCTTCAGGTCACATTAGGCAATCTTGTAAATCTTGTTAATCACCTTGCAATGGAATCAAATAGAATTCCCTGGAAAGCTACAACCTTAAGGATTTTTCTGTAGTTTGTGGAAATTCTTACTGGAAGTGACTTCTCAAACTTTCATTTAAGAAAATGAAAGGAAGAAAAAACTTAAGCAAAAGGTATTTTCACTGCTTTTTCCTTGCTCTAAAACCATGTGTTCTTTATTTCTATAAATGGCCTAGTAAGTGCTCTTTTCCTATATGAAGATTAAGTGTGCCTTTCACTAAGATTAAGTGCCTCCACTAAATGGGACTGCTAAAGTTATCTGTTTATAATGACCGAAACACTATGAGCTGCTCCAAATGGAATTTGATGATCTCATAAATGCTTCTGGTCCGTGAGTAGGTGCAGAAAAAACCTGAAGGATTACTGTGTATGCCAAGATTACTGCCTATGCAACAGATGTCAACTGTTTATGGTTATGCTGAAAATCAAAAGTGAGACAATGATACAGGTAATAAAGACTAAAATATATAGTAGACAAGGTTAGTTGGGTAGTGTGATATCTTTTATTAAACCAACTAAATAGTTTGGTAAAATTGTTCTTTGCAAGCTTTCAAGCACAAACACCCTTCTTCAAACAAATACCACCTATTGCTTTCAGGCACAAACATCTTCAGAAGGGCATTTGTGTCTGAAAGCTTCCAAAGAGCAATTTTTCCAACTATTTAGTAGGTCTAATAAAAGATATCACATCTATCCAAAGAACCTTGCCTGCCTATGTCCTTAGACCAACACAGCTACAACCAACAACCCCAAAATATGTAGAAGTAATTTCTGATTGAAACTAAAAAGATGTCTTTTTCTTCTTCAATATTGAGTGTATTCCTTTTTTCCTTAATCTTGTTCTGATAAAGGAATTTACTAGGAATAAGCTTCTTTAGAGGACAACTGTGTGCTAAGCAGATTTTTAGCACAGTAATGCAGAGATAGAGAGTTTCAAAACCAAAGCAGTATAAAATTTCAGCAGAAGATCACACCCCAGCAATGTTAAATATATGAAATCATATAATAATTAATCTGAAAGACACCCTATTATCTTAAATTTTTCAGTTAAAAAAAAAAAGAATGAAAGGACTGTGAGGTTATTCAAGTGAAATAGTAGAATGAATATAGATATTCTATTGCATGTTAGAAGCATTTACAGACTGCAGTTTAACCCTCCAACTTGTCTGAACATGCTTTCATAGTCTTTTAGTCATGTTCTCAATTAAACATTGGTGTGGGAAGTTTCTGTAGCCAGGGATGAAAGCTGAACAGCTGTCCTGCTAGAGCTAACTGCTGATCTCTGGATGTAAAAGGTGAATCACTTAACTTTATGTTCTATAAAGACATCATAACTTGTATAAACTCCTTTGTTTTGGAAGATATGCAGACACTGATTTAGCTATGAATGTAGTTTTCCTGCTTATATTACTGCTAGATGTAATCCTTGTTAAATCCATACCTCGGAACTTGTATAGATTTCTACTTTTGGCATGTTATGTTTATCCTGTGTCTTACTTTGGTTAGCCAGTTTGGAATTAGCTTCTTGCCATTTCTTCGCTGTTTCTAATATATACTTCTAGCATAACCTTCATACTAACAGTGATTAGTATTACAGGGAAATGTATCTAGTTGAACTGAACTGTAAAGTCTAAGCAACGTATGTATGAGAAGGAAATACAACCTTCCAACTTTGATCTCCTAGCCAACTATATCCATTTGCTCTCTTCCACTGGCATTGTTGTTATACTTGTCCAAATTGGACTTCACACTCCTGGTTAGGGATCTTGTTGTTCATGTGTTTGTAAAGTTAAGCATATATTTAAGATGCACTTTAAATCATGAAAAAGAAGGACAAATTATAAATATATTATATATAGTCTGCTAATAAATCAATGCCTTAGTGCTAATTCCTGGTCCCCAGCAAAGTCCAAATAAAGGGATGGATGCACAGGAGCTATGGAAAGGCTGACCGTGCAGGATTCCATTCCTGTCTGATGGTGGGGTATGAAACCTGAGCACAACCACTTCTGGCTCTATGGGCTGTAGCAGTCTCTGTACCCAATTGACCCATCACCACAAACAGAAGCAATACATGTTATAGCTAATGAGTGGCAGAACCATTTGCATTATCAGACTCCTATGCACTGCAACTCACAAGCCAAGAAGTTTGTGGGTGTTTGTGGTGAAGTGGCTCCTGGTGAGCACTTTCATATGGCTTGTAAAGGATGTGGCTTTCCTCTTCACAGTTTCCCTACTTGCTAGCTATGCAGCAAAATCCTATGCTTTTGTCTTTATGCACCTGCTAAAGATAGAAAGGGAACAGAATTTGGATTCTGTTGCTAATTTGTATGCTTTCAATTTCTATCTAAAAAATTAACCTGAAATTACCTTCTAACCACTTCTTGCACACCTTGGATACCAGATGCACTCCCTTTGAGAAGCAGTGTGAATACTGTCAAAGCTAGAGATATAGTTTGGGAGCTGGGGCTCTGGTTAAGGCTTATAAAGGGAGATTTTTTTTTATTATTATTTTTAATTTTGTATGTTTTTGCTATTCCATTATTGGCAAGCCAGTTAGTGTTGATGACTGGGAACAAGTATCCACTCTCCCTACAGTCAGCTGAAGCTTTTATAAACTGTTCAGGCCCCATATAGGTTAATCTGTTACTGTTTGACTGAATAGTTATCTTAGTACAATTCAAGGTCAGTATGAGACCCTAAGCTGTACATTGGTAGGGAAGAGTCACCAATCTGCTGGAATTTCAGTGCAGACACATTTAGATTTTAAAAAAGCGAACAGCTTATGTCAGATTTTCATTCCTGGACTGCCAAGTCCGACTGTGCCAGATTCTATAAAGCAGATAGCTCAACTCTGGTTTTCATTCTTGAACTGAGACTCAGATTTTGATGCACATACCATGCAAGTGAATACCCATGAAAAATGATAATAGTTATTTAATTAGAGGGGTAAAGGAGTGCTGAATTTTCTTGTTTTGTTTTGTTTTGTTTTAAGGAATAGAAGTTGTCTTTTAATTGTACTTACAACTGCTTTGGATCACATATTTTAATTTGGCTAAGTAAAATACTTGCAGTGAACCTCAGATCCCACACTAATCTTTTTTTTAATATTTGTTTTTTGTTTTATTACCGAAAATAAAACACAACATCAGAGTGTAGTGGATAGAGCAGGAACTAAGTGGTTTGAACAATGACCTGCTCTATGCCCTAGAAAAATAATTGTTTCACTTACTCAGGGATTGGCAATATTTTCCAGTGCCAGGTTAGAATTACTCATCTCAGGTCTAATGAGGGCCAGTTTTAGGACCTGGCTACCACTGCCACTGCTGCTTCACCCTGCTGCTTTTTCTTCCCACTGGCATGACATGGATTAAGTGCCCAGGGAGCTAGCCACAGCACAGCACAGGCAAAGCCCCCTGGCTGCCGAATGCTGCCTGTAGGCTGGATCTGACCTATGGCCCATAGGTTAGTTCATGGATCAGCAACCTATTAGCGCACTGAGATCAGTGAACCATGGGCTGGAAGGGACCTCCATAGGTCCTCTAGTCCAACCTCCTGCCTGAGATATATACTTTAGATAGACAGTATCATCTAATAATTAGAGCCCTGGCAAGACTGTAGCTGGATTCCAGCTCTAGCACTGATCTTTAGTTTCCCTTCCCATTCATTTTAAGATGCAAAGGACAGTCTTGATACTCATGTTTTGTATGGTGCCTAGTATTCATAGATTTCATAGACATCAGGGCTGGAAGGGACCTCGGGAGATCATCGAGTCCAGCCCCCTGCCCAAAGGGCAGGAAGTCAGC
>NW_017728886.1:223972141-223992352 GCF_001723895.1 Crocodylus porosus
TAGCCGCAGCATCGCATTGCAGGCTCACGTTCATCTTGTGGTCAATGATGACCCCCAAGTCTCTTTCTTCTGTAGTGCTATCCAACGTAGCACTATTATTATATGGTCTTATAGTGGCTGGGCCTTTTAGTGCTACTATAACACAAAAAATAAACTATAAGAATCATGGAATGAAGCACACACACAGATGTAAGGCAGGAATAGCTTGTTTGGTAAAATATATCTTTAGTTGAGTCTATATATAAAGGGCTTAGTCTGTCTGTCTGTATGTCTGTATGTCTGTCTGTCCGTAACACTTTTGGTCAAGTGCGCATGCGCTGCTGAGAGGGTGGGCAGCAATCGGCTGTGCAGGCCAAAGTCTGAGGCACTGCCAGGGAAGTTTGTGGTGGCAGCAAACATGCCCTGGCTGCTGAGCAGTGGGGTTCCCCGTGCCTCCCTACCTGAGGGCAAAGGGAGGGTGTCATGGTGGTGGTGCCCCTCTGCTGCCAACACTGACATCCCCAAGAACAGCTGGCAGGGAGGGGAAGAGGTAAGAGGTGAGGCGAAAGGAGGCAGGTGGATGTGGGCCAGGTGGAGCGGGCCAGACAGATGCAGAGTGGGGCATAAAAGTGGGTGGCACAGGGCTGGACACAGAGCAGGGGTAGAGGGGATGGATGCAGAGCGGGAGGGGAAGTGCAGGGGCAGGGGGTGGAGTAGGGCTAGACACGGAGCAGTGGCAGTGAGGGGTGGAGCAGGGCTTGACATGGAGCAGCAGTGTGGGTGGTGTGGGAGGCAGAGGTGTGGGGTGGTGGGTGGCACTGCTCCATCCCTACCCATGCCCCCCCCCCATCATTCTTGTTGGATAATTTGCTAGTATTGTCATAAAAATGGGCTTCGAGATGTCATCCGTAGCTGACTTAGTACCATGTTGGGGGGTTAAACTCCCCAGGGAAGAGGCAGACCTGGATTTTTTACTTACTTCCGTGGCAACATTCAAGGGAAAATTTCTACTCCATGAGTTATAGGGAGGTCATTGTCAAAATGTTTGCCATGTACATATCTATCACATCTAATTTATTAGGATTTGTAAAGTACCTGTCACCATGTTATCATGGGCTTCATCCAAGACTCACTGAAGTTGACTGGAACCTTTCCAGTGATTCCAGCGAGCCTCAGATAAAGTCCTTGATGCTACATTTGGTAGAATCTGCTGTGTAACAGAGCAGGAACATGGACATGTCAGATTCTGAGCTCTGCATTGTTCTCTGAATGCTCTGTTGTGCTTCAACCTCCCTTTTGTATCTTTCATTGTGGTCTTCAAGTTCTACTATAGTTTCCCTGATTAGAATGCTCCTTTTGTGCTAGACATGGCACACAGGAAAATGACTGTGAACAAAAAGGCTTTGATGTGCTCTCCCGTACTTGAACAAGGGGGCTTCTGCTGATGAGGCCATTGATTTCCCTCCCCCCAACTCTATATGGAAACTTTTCTTGGAGAAAAGAATGGACACATAGTAAGGACAGAAACAGGGGCAATTATCATCTGTGAGACAGCAAGGCCACTGTGAAAGCAAAGAAAAATGTCTCCTGTCTCCTCTAAGGATGGTGAAGTGACTTGAAAAATGAAGGGAAATCCGGCAAAAGCTGTGAGGGACGGAGGAGTTGTTCAGGACTTTGTTTCCTTAAAGTGTACTTTGTTCAGAGTAATGTGGCTGTGATTTAAGAAACTCTTTGTAAAGATGGTTGTGGCAGGAAGGCAAACAACATTTTACCTGGACACCAGAAGACTTAGGGAACATGAAGCAACTGAGGGCTCAGAGAAGCTGGATGATCTTGGTAGCTGTGCTGCTCAGGCAGCATGCCAGGAGACTCAAAACTAAAAAAGTAACGTGTTCATCTAATGTGAACCACTGAAAGAGCATGTTCATCTGTCCTAGATCGGAGCTTTTTCTTCTGCTCTCCTATTCTCCACAAGTGTAACATACAGATTTTTACAAGGTGTCGTCAAGGACTATGGATTACTTTGGCCTAATCAACACACAAAAGGCCTTAGAAGGACATGGATCCAGGATCTTGGTGCACTCCACCTGATTCTTGCAATAGTATACTTTTATGTGCATGACCTTTTATTGGGATACACAGATGAAAGATGGTAAGATTGGAAAGGCTGCTGGCACCATAGGCACATACCTATCAACCAGTAACAGTGCCTAGTTATGACAGGTACCCAACTACTGCTCTCTTCACCTTGTCTCTCCAGGGAGATGCTTAGAGTCAAAGTGTCTTACCAATTCTTACCACGGCTGATTAAACTTTACACCCAGCCTGGAGCTGCAACTGGATTCTGCCTTGTCTCCTTTTAGAGGCAAAGAGGAAGAGTGTTTTTCAAACAAAAATCTCCACAAAAGTCTTCAAAATTAGAGGGGAGATGGATCCTAGCTGAGCAAATACTGAACTGGGGCAACTCATGAATATGAAGGGCCAAATGAGCCGGTATGGGAGCAGTCTTCCTGGTACAAAAGGCCAATGGTGGGTTGTAACTAGGTTTGGATGTGCAGCTTTCTCTGTCTAGACGATGTCCCATGTAAGATTAGACATGGAAGATAACCTGGCTCTGAGGAGCTGCTGGGGCGTTATGGTAGTGATGAAAGGGAGGGTAGAGGAGAGATGGGGTAGGTGACAAGGAAGAGGCAGGATTAAGGACGTGGTGTGTTCTCACCATCTCCCTGCTCAGGAAGAGGACATTGAGAACTGTCTGGCTCACTTCAGGAGCCTGTTGATGGTTATTTGGATATTCCAGGGGCTTTGGGTGGATTCTGGAAACTGACAGCAGCACCATCTTCTTCCTTAGTCTGAGCATGCCCCAAGGGAGTTTGAACCTGTATCTCCTGCTTCCCAAAGTGCTTTAACCACCAGCCCACAGGTTAGGCATTATGCAGACTCCTTTCCAGCTGCCTTCTTGAAGCTGAGCTGCTTCTCCCAGGTAGAGCAGCATCTGTTTCACCGAGTCGTACACCTTTTAGCTTGTTCTATTCCTCCTGGCCCTAAGGACTAGGAAGTCCTTTGCTGTCCAAGACTGCATCCAGACAAGTGCAGCTGTGTGGTATCTGGCACCATAGATGGGTCTGCGGTGCCACATACCACACATTCACGTGTTTCCTATGCTGCTACCTTGTAGCAGGAGGGTTGGGGAGGGAGGGTTGACCCCAGGAGATCCCAGGGTCAAAAAAATGGTTGCAGAAAAAAGCAGGGTGGAGCATGTGGAGACAGTGCCTGCCACTCAAAAGTGGAGCCTGGTTGGCTGGAGCCATGCTCTGGCTGTGGGCCAGGCTCCCAGCTTTAGGAGCGATATGGCTGCAGCTTCCCCAGCCCCCAGGACCCCAGGTAAGCCTGCTGGGGCACAGTTGCTAGCCCCAGCCTCCCCTACCCCACCCAGGGTAACCTGCCATGTACCAAAGGATGCATGGCATGGGCATTCCCTGTGGGGGTATAAGGTGGGCCACTGCTAGTTGTCCCTGGGGAATCAAACAACTTCACTTGTCTGGATGCAGCCCAAGAGGCCAGTTGCCAAAGGAAAGCTGGAGAGGGGTCTGGATAATGCCTAACATTTGGCCGGGTAGTTAAAACACTTTGTTAGGAAGCAAAAGATGTTGATTCAAGTCCTCTCTCAGCGAGAGGGATCCAATACAGAGGTCACCAACCTTTTGCTGTGGCCAGAGCTTGCAACCCTGCCATGCCTGCAGGCCAAGTCTCCACACCCCCTCCACTTCCAAGTGGAATGGCCAGTCACCTGCAGCCATCCTTCTCGCTACAAATAACCGGTCCCTTCGCAGCAAGGAAAGAAAGTGCAAATCAGTGCAAATCAGGCTCTACACCAGAGTGTAGTACAGTGGAAGTAAAGGGCAGCAACATGTAGTTCTGGCAAATGTTTTACTGAAGTCATTTGAGTTGCCAGCTGATGCATGCAAGCTAATAAATATGTTTTCCATTTCATGAGTTGCATATTCCTTACTAATTAAAAAGAAAATACAGACATTAAGGAAAACAAAAGCCAAAACAAGCCCTAATTTTGATGGGGATCTGATGGCAAGAATTTTATCATTTGGAGCTGACAGATTAGCCTCTTTATGTAGTGTAACAATTTCATAGCTTATAAGAAATGGTACTTTTTTTTTAATAGCCAGGAGCATGGAAATTCACCCTTTTCTTGACTTTGGGGGTCTGCCTGTTATGAGGCCTAAGGGGGAAGCTGTGAATTACATACCTGCTCAGAGTAAGCTACATAGATGGGAATATATGCAAGAGAGAAAAATGTGAATTTGTGATCCACAATAACATACGTAGTTAACTGGGTCAGACTGATCCATAGTCAAGCTCCAAACCAGTGTTATACTGAACATGAAGAAGTTGGAAGTATTGCTAAATATGTCTCCTTGAGGTTGTTTTTTCCTTTTCGAGTCTAAAGTCTGGCTTTCCAGAAACCCTCTCCATAGGGAGTACAGCTATTTGTCTCCTGCCACCAAACCCAGAGTGGAAATAAAAGTAGCTCTCAATCATGATGAAAAAAGTAGCAGCACCCTAATTTCCATGGAAGGGAGATGAGTTATGCTTGCTAGATACCAACTGCTGCTTCAGCTTGAGCTGTCTTCTCAAAGAATGACAAAGCAGCAATCATATGGCAGTGCTTATGCTACGACAGTATTCACATTCCATGTGGAGTTTTTTTCAGTTTGGACAAAGAGTTTGACAAATTCTTATTAACAGTCAGAGTTTTAATAAAATAAAATTTAAACAAAAATCCTTTAGCAAAAAAGATTCCTTTTAAGCCCTCATTTGACTGTCAAGTAGCCTGCCTTAACTTCAGTGGGACCAACCTTTTTGGTAGGCATGCCACAAATTAGACACAGGACCTCCCCAAGTGTCCCGCTGATCTCCCTGCCCCAGGCAATTTGTTGCTTTGCTTTCTACTCCCAGCCCTGTGGTGCCTGATCTGCTGCTTTGCATTTTCCTTTCTGCTCTGTCCTGCCTGCCCCATCCCTGATCTGCTACTCTTATACACAGAGGCTGTCTGTGCCATTTGTGACACATGTGCCACAGGTTGGCCACCCCTGCCGTACTGAATTTTATAGATTTAACCATTCAGAGCTAGGGCAAGCTGTTTGCCTACGGCGGTGGTTCCCAACCTTTTTAGACTTGAGACACCACTCATTAGACTCAAGGTATCCGCTCTGAGTTTCACACACTTTTTGATGACGCAAAAATGAGAGAGCAATTCTTTTGTTGCAGAAACTTGAGAGAGACCCCCAACAGGTCAGGCTGTTTTTAATACAGTAGATTCTTATTTGAAATCACTGGATTTATCTTGTGAATCACGTTTGCACACCTAACACTGCTAGTACTGCCGCCATACTGTGGTTGAGAATCATTGCCCTAAGAAAGCAAAGGTTTCCCATTTCCACCTTCCTCCTTGCCCAACCTAAAGGAATGGCTTTTTTCCACTGGAAGTACTTGTTACATCTCACCGAGGAAGTTGGTTTTAAATGCAGTGACCCCTTTTCAGAATGAATAATCAAGTCTGTAATCAGGAGGTACAGAATCTAATTATGAGAGGGCCCCCCTCCCACTGCTTCAGGAGGGAAACTAGTGGCTGGGGGGTCAGGTGTCCCCCTTGTCCTTTACTCCCCACCTTTCCCCCCCAGCAGCCTTTCTGCCCCTGCTACCGCCTGCAACCCCCCACCCAGCTCCCCACAGCCTCTGCCCACCACCCTCCTCGGGGTCACACCATGCTAGGTTTCTGTTCCCTACCCAGTGCAGCGCCTGGAGGCTCAGCCTTTGCCGGGCTGGGCAGCAGCCATGTCCCCCTGATTGCCTGGGCAAGAGACAGGTCCCGGAGGGAGCCCACCCGGCTGTGCCTGGAAAGGGAGGGGGGCAGAAGCTGGGGAGGGCAAAGGGGGGGAAGGGCAGGAGGATGCTGCGGGCTGACCTCTGAGCTGCCTCCCCCCCGCGCTCTGCGTCTGAATTTAAGACGGGGGGGGGACGTCCTGTCTTAGATTTGAGTAACTCGTGTGTTTTCTGCAGGTATGAACACACTGGGCGCTCCCCCAGCAGCACGGGGCGGCTTGAGGCTGAAGCCCAAACCGAGGTAAGTCGGAGCCGGCGGAAAGCGGGCGCGGCGGGGGGGCGCGGGTCCCGGGAGCTCGCGTGCAGCAGCGGCCCCGCCCCCGCCGGCGGGAGCCACAAAAGAGCGCGAGGCGCCGGCGCCGCCGCAGCCGCATCCCGAGGCCATGTCGCACCCGCCCTGCCCCTGGGGCTACGAGAAGCACAACGGTGAGCGGGGCGGCCGGCGGGTGTCCCCGCTTGTGCCAGGGCTCCCTGGCTGACTGGGCTGGGGCTGGGGCTCGGGGGGCGTGGGTGCTTGGGACAGCACGCCTCAGCGGTCCGAAATGCTTTGGGGCTGAGTGCCAGCAAACCTGCAGTCTGGATGTTGGTGTGCCAAGGGTGGGGGGCGGTGGGAGCACCGAAGGGCCCAATGCTTGTGGTAGCGCAGCCCCTTTGCCACCAGGCACCCTGAGGGGCGCGTGCAGCCCTTGCCAGCCATGGAGCCTGGTGCACTGGTTGTGGTCTCCTGGCTGCCTGTCACGCTTGGCCCTAGCTCTGGGGGGTTATAGATCCAGGGTCAGCTGGCAGGGTGCAGGCCAGGGGGCAAGTGGCAGAGGAATAAGATGCAGGGGTCAGGCTACACATCTGTTGGGGCCAGAATTAAGACAGCCCTCCAGTAACTAGATGCTATACATGGAAAGTTAGAGCAAATTATAGAATAATATGTCCTGCCGACCCATGTATGGAATCTGCCTCTTTTTGGGGTGGTCATCTTGTGTTCAAAGCTGTCTTGGATTTAGTTACCTATGGTAGTAATTGGAAAAATAAATCATCATTATCAGTGCATAGTGTTCCATCCAGTAATGTAACATAGAAGATAGATGAGAACGGAAAATCACAGTATTAGCCCCAATAGTAGTAGCAGTAGGCATCTGTCTCGCAGGACAATATAATTATGATGCTGCTTATTATAATCCTTGCTTGAAAGATGAAGCAGAGCCAGAGTGACTTCTCCAGGGTGCAAGAGCCTGAACAGTGTATATGGAGATGCTGAGCTGTCCACACACCAGTATCCCCCTTGCCGCCTTGCTGGTTTAATCCAAAGGAAAGGCAGGTGCCAGTTTGGCTGCAAGGGCTGCTGAAACAAAGGAGATAATCTAGTTGCCCATCTACTGAAGGTAGATTAATGGTAGCAGGTGAACTTGACGTGATCTGCATTAACACCAGTACAGTATTTCTAATTCCCTGACGGTGAGGCTTTGGTGTGTCCTTATTGTTTCTGGGACATTTGTACAGGAACAACATGGCTTGGTACATTTTCCTTCCAAAGAGCTTTGGAGAGCTCTTCAATTGCTTATGTATCTCCATATCCTACCTTGTTTAATTCTAAAATTGCAGTCAGCCGGTAACTCCAGCTCTGTCTCACTAAGTTTGTGGAAACGTACAAATGGTTGCCAGCATCATATGTTATCCCCACTCCTTTGTACCTGCAATGAGATAACTTTTGTTTCAGCCAACTGTGATAACTTTGCAAATATGTCTGATGTTCTCTGTTGAATTAATCTGGACCACTGACACGTTTTAACTAGCAACATTTCTTCTACTTGAATACAAAAGACCTAAATACAGAATACAAGAAAGATGTATGGGGCAAGGGAATAGGGTATTACCATCTCTGAAAAACCAATGATTGAGATTTGAGAAGGCATTGTTTAGTAATTTGCTACAGAGCTAGATATGCACATAACTTTTTTAATTTCAGTTTACATGGGTTGTAGGTATGATGACATTGTCTGGCACTACCAACTTACTTAATGTCATGTATAGAAATCTCTGGTGGAAAAAGATGAGAATAAAATGGTGCCTGAAAAAGCTTCTTCAGAAGAGTCCAGCAATGGGGGAGAGGTGCAGTGTGGGTTGGCCCCAAAAGGATTTGGGCTGGGAGTCCCAGCCCAATCTCAGCCCTTATTCAGTGCTGTTTACATAGCACACATGCCAGTGGGATTGTCAGCTGGCTGGCATACAGAAATCAAATTTTAGGTTGGGCAGCATCCTTCCCAGACTTATTCAGGAGAGTCCCCTGGCCAGGAAGATGTGTAGTTTGGGGTGACCCAAAGTGGGTTTTGCCTTGTGATCCCAGCCCAAAATAAGATCAATATTTGGTGCAGTGTACTTGGCATATGGCAGGCTGGCACTCAAAAACAAGCAGCGTGTCAAGCAGGGACCTGTCCTTGCCTCTTCAGGAGAGTCCCCAGGTGGCGGAGAGGTATGGTTTGGGATGACCCAAAAGGGATTTTGCCTGATAACCCCAGCCCAAATTCAGATCCTTATTGAAGTCCTTTGTAGGAACATATATAGTACACAAATCTGGGGTGATGTCATTTGGCAGACTGGCATGCCAAAACCAAGCTTGCCCTACCTAGACTTCTTTGGGAGAGTCCCCTGATGGTATGTCCCCTGAGGAATATGTGTTTTGGGGTGACCTGAAAAGGATTTAAACCCATAATCCCAGCCCAAACAGCTCTTTATTTGGGGCAACGTAGATGGCACACAGACCCTCTGGACCCTATCAGTAGGCAGGCTTGCATGCAAAAACTGAGGTTCAGGCTGAGCAGGGACCTGCTCAGGCTTCTTTGGGAGAGTCCCCCAATGGCAGAGATGTGTGGCTTGTGAGGTGACCCAAAAAGGTTTTCCACCCATAATCCTAGCCTAAACACATCTCCTTATTTTGGAGCTGGCACTTGAAACTGAGCTTTGGGTTAGTCAGGGGCCTTCCCAGGCTCGACAGGAGAGGCTCCCAGTGGTAGAGATGAGTGGTTTGGGATGACTCGAAAGGGATTTTTGCCTGATTTAATCCAAGATCGTGCTCATTTTATAATTTGGGGCAATGTACATAGCACAGAGGCCTCGGGGCCTGTAAGTAGGCAGTCTGGCATGCAAAAATTGAGGTTTGGGTTGGGGAGGGGTCTGCCCAACACTTTCTTCAGGAGAGTCCGCCAGTGACACAGGCGTGTGGTTTGGAGTGACCTGGAAAGGATTTTCCCTCATCCCAATGCAGACACAGCTCCTTATTCAGTGCCATGTACATAGGACACGGGCCTGGGGTGCCATATTCTGGTAGGCTGGCATGCAAAACAAGGCACACTGGGACCTGGTCAGACTTCTTCAGGATTGTCCTCCCAGGCATGAAGACAGGATTGTCCTCTGGACACATGATTTATGGTGACCCATAGTTGGTTTTGCCCCATAATCACAGCCCAAGCACAGCTCCTTATTTGGGGCCATGAACATTACACACAGGTCTGTGGGGCTGTCAGGTGCCAGGCTGGTGCATGAAAACTGAGCTTTGGGTCAGAAGAAGCCCTGCCCAGGCTTCTTCAGTAGAGTCTCCCAGTGGCAGAGACATGTGGTTTGGGGTAACCCGAAAAGGATTCTGCTCCATAATCCCAACCTAATCTCAGCTCCTTATTCAGAGCTATGTACTTGATACCTGAAACTATTTTACATTTTTATTAGTAAATGTACATTTCTGATGAAATTCTAATGCCTTAGTGTGTCTAATTCATTGTTAACAACCTTTAAGTGTATAAAGATTAGCTTTAAAAAAGGAACCAAGAACTGGGAGCCAGGAATAAGTAGCTGGGAATAAGGAACCAACTTCAGCCTTATTCAGAGCTCTATAGCAACAATTCCCAAATTGTGGGTTACAACCCCAAATGGGGTTGCAGCATCAGCAGATGGGGCTAAGGGGGCTATGCTGAGGAAACCGGGTCATGTGAGGAAAAGGGGTCATGCTGAGAACAGGTTTGGGAAACACTGCTCTATAGACTTATTTCAAACCTTTGTTAAAGCTTGCTTATAGCAGGTTTCCACATCTGGTGAAAAGGGCACAGCCTTAGAGAACATTTCTCTTAAGTAATGCATCTGGCAGCCAAAGAGGCAAGTCATATTTAATGGATAAAAGACTGGGTCTTGTAAAAACAGTGGATTGGAAGGACTTCGTGTGGTGGATCACTGCTTTAGCATGATCTTTCAGTACAGTGCTTAGGCAAAAAGGCTGTTGCAAACTTGGGCTGCGTGAAAAAGCCAGTGTGGAGGAGAGATGGGGATTTGATAGCCCCCCATGTGGCTACATTCTCTTAAATGCAGAACTATAAGCATTGGTACAGCACTGGTAAGATTGCTACCGGAGTACTGCACTCCAGTCTGGTGTTCCACATGAAGAATGATGTGTGGGTACTGGAAAGACCTCACCAGACAGCCACAAGGCTGATCTGGGGGCTGGATAACAAGCCTTACTGTGTGAGTTTTAAGAAGCTCAACTTACTCAGTTTATAGAAGACAAGAATGACGGGTGTCAATTGCTACATATAGGTAGTGACACACAAAAAAACCCCCCGATGACAGGGGACTCTTCACCATTGCCAAGAGAGATGGAACAAAGTCTGGTGGCTGGAAGTCAGTCATTTAAATTCAGCCTCCAAATAAAACAGAATTTCTTGGCTGTGGGAGGAAATAACCACTGGATTAGCTTGCTAGGGGAAGTGGTGGGTATACCATTGCTCAGAATCTTGCACATGAGATGAGAGATGCTTTTTAAAGTTCATGTTTTAATCTAGCTTCTGAGAGAAAATGTGGGGTGGGGTTGGGGATAGTGGAGGCAGAACATTTGCAGTTGTCCTATATGGCGTTGTAATCTGTGACCCCAGTCAAATTCATTATTGTGGAATGCAAGAAGAATAAGAGATCTTGCATTGCCCTCAACAGTCTCATTACACTTATAGCTCTGCATTTAAGAGAATGTACCTGAAACACACACCTCCAGGGCCTCATCTGGCTGCACAGGTCAGGGAGGATTTTCCCCTCCTCACCCCCCAGTGTAATATTTGCTAGATTTAATCTGAGTTTGGGGATTTTGACAGGTTTAGGATTTGTCTTTCTTTTCTCCTCTTCCACCCTCTCCCCCCAGATTGAACTTAGTTGAAGATAGGACATTGGATGAGGCAGGCCATTATTCTGAGGCAGTAAAATCTTAGATGTGTGCCTGGCATGTCTTATGTATGCAGTCACATTAATTACCAGACATGGAGTCGAGAAGGAATTTTCTTGCAGAGTAGATTGGCAGAGGCATCTGCATTTATCATCTTTTCTTCTATGCAGCATGGGGCATAGTTTCTGTGCTGATATCATTTGGGCATATTCTGCCTAATTGGTCCTTTATTATTGCAGGGGTCTTGGGTATTGATGGCATCCTTGGTCTTTCTTTTTCTCTGCCTGTGACAATCATCTCATTTGAAGAGTGAAATGTTTTAGTTCATGGTTGTCACATTCATCTGCCCCCATAGGCTGGATGAGTGACATGAGGCTGGTCTGCAGGCTGCATCTGGCCTATGAACCTCCTCTCCCTTCCCCTCCTCTCCCACAATATACCTGATTTGGTGGCTGGTTCAGCCAGTCTGGGACTTGTGCTGCAGGTGGTATAGATCTGGCCTGCTGACTGGCTCCATGCCAGGGGTGCATGTTGTGCCCCATGTGATCAGACTTAGGGGCAGCACTGGGTGCCAGATGGTGAGGTTCTGCAGGCTGGATCCAGCCCACGGGTCATATGTTTGACGCTTGCTTTAGTTTAACTAAAGTCTTTGGGTTTATATCTGTTGAAGTGTAATGACTTGTGATATACTGGAGGCTAAACTAGATTGGGGTGGCCAACTTGTGGCCTCTATGTATGGCATGTGGCAGAGGGGTAACACAGCATTAGATGGGGCAGAAAGCAGAGCAGGAGATTGGTCAGGGGTATAGGGCAGGGAACAGAAAGCAGGGCAGGAGAAAGGGATTGGCACTTGGGGAGGGTATAGGGTTAATTTATGACATGCCTGCCAAAAAAGGTTGGTACCCCACTGGACTAGATAATTTAATGGTCCTTTCTGCAATTAAATCCTGGTAGGTCATGAAATACATGCATCCAAGTGACCAGCAGTCCTCTTGCTAATAAGAGTTACTGGTGTTCTTTAGCTAAGCATGACATTAATTTTCTATATTTTAAAACAGAAATTAAATTTATGCCTGGCTGGAAGACATTTTAATAACATTCCTTTTAATTTCTTCATAGGACCTGATCGTTGGTATGAATATTACCCAAGTGCTAAAGGACACAATCAATCGCCTATTGAAATCAATAGCAAAGAAGTCCATTATGACCACTCGCTACTGCCTTGGTTTGCTAGTTATGATCCTGGTGCAGCAAAGACCATTCTGAACAACGGGAGAACTTGCAAAGTTGTTTTTGATGACACTTTTGATAGATCAGGTTAGTATTTTTTTAATGAGTTAACGTTTGAGTGCTTGGAAGACGAAACCTATTTTTTTTATGCTAGTTTCCGCTCAACCGTCTCTGCATGAGCCCTGCTCAGACCAAAAGGCATATTGGGGATAAGATGAGGGTTTTTTAAGATCCACATTCATGCTGCCTAGTGGCCTTGATGCCAAACACCAAGAGCGGGGATGTTGCAACTGCTCTACAGTCCCAGGTAGGGGGAGGAGCTGTACAGCAAACAAAATGTTATCCTTGGGCTTGGAGGCAGGGAATTGAACTCTAGAGATGCAACAACCACACCGCTGTCCATGGTCACAGAGCTCAGATATTTTGGCTCTATGCAAGAGGGTGAATTTCACCCAGTGTGCTTTGATGGAATGCTTGAATAATTCTTGTAGTGTAATAATACTGATTTTTTTTTTCTTTCTTTTTTAACACGAGAAGAATGCAAATCATTTAATACTTGATTTACTAAGATTCTCCAAGATATATCAATGATGTTTTTGCCGGAGAGGATGGCAGGATTAGACTTACAATATTTCTTGCTGAAAGAGACCTGAAGTACCAAAGGAAAGGGCTGAATAGTTTTAGTTGTAAATAATCTTCTTTTTAAAGAAATGTGACATTCAAAATCATCAGTCTTGATAATTAATCTACTCACCTGGAGTAGTTACAAGAATATGCACTAGGTTGTATGTCACTGTGGTTCTAAAGCTAAGAATGGACTCATTTTGAAACCAGTATAATTATATGTGTAAGCATTTAGCTTTTCTTGACTTGATCACTCTGACATCTCAGTGGTTGTGTTGGCTGGACTTCATGGAAGATGCTCTGAAAAGAAGCTCTAAAATTGCTTCACTACTTACTGAAAAACTTTAACTGAATATTACAACACTGTTTCAACTCTAGGAAGTAAAATGATTCAAAACTTGCTTTCATCTTTACAAAGTTTGTATATTCCTAAAAATAGAATAGCAACAGCCAAAATTTCAATAAAACTGTATTGAAATTTCAATTTCAATAACCCTGTTACTGAAACCTTGGCATAACCCTGTTAAACCAAGACATTGTAAGAATCTTTGGAAGGGTTATAATATATTTGAATCCAGTACTGCACTCACTCACTATATTTTGAGTGTAACATATGTAGAATTATGCCATTGGATTGTAATATATGAAATGGTAAGCTAAGGAAAGGTAAAACATAACTTTTCTAACTTTAATTGAACCAGCTTTTTTGTGTTTAATATAGAGTATATATTATGCAGCTAAAATTAACAGTATTGCAGCATTACTAGTAGGGATCACTGTAATTTAGCACAAAAGATTTTTGCTAATAGATTTAATGATCTTACATATTTAATGTGTGTATGCATCTTTAATTTTGATTGGGGTTATTTGGATTTGTTCTTATGAACCCACCAATTGTCAAAGTGCATAGGCTGTATTATCTAATAAAATAAGATGCAGCAACACAAAAGGCAGAGTAGTTGCTGGATTTCATTTCTTTCTCTGACAAGAAGAAAAATTAATCTATTTCATGGAGATTACTTTGCTTTTATTCCTAATATGTGATCTTTTTCTGAATTTGATTAATTTTGTTTTGGTGCAAACGCAACTCCATTCTTGATGAGCTATACCAGCTACTTAACTTGCTCATCTGTGTTGTCTTATTGTTTGTTTTCTTCTGCTCTGCCATCCAATCTTCGGGTTTTTTTTAATCTAACTGCTCCGGCCTGTCATCTTACTTTTAGACTGTAAACTCAAGTCAACACAATTTCAAATAAAACAGGGCTCTGATTCTTGATTGCAGTCCAAAGACACTACTGTCAAACAAATAAATTAAAAGAGTTATTGAGTGTAATATGGA
The DNA here is from genome assembly GCF_001723895.1 of Crocodylus porosus. NCBI lineage: Eukaryota > Metazoa > Chordata > Crocodylia > Crocodylidae > Crocodylus > Crocodylus porosus. The sequence goes on from NW_017728886.1 coordinate 223,986,403, forward strand.
ATGCCGAGCCTCAAGCAGTGCATGGCATCAACGTTACATAGTGGCCATAGGTTTTCAATTGTCTGAATTTTTTTCAGATGAACTGCTCCAAGTGTTTGGCTCAGATTTCAGAGATGAAAAGTGACTAACTAAAAAAAGTAGGCGTCTCCCTCTATATAAAAGCAGAAAACATTCAGTGTGTTCTACCCTATCTCTCTTGTCATGTCTTTATTTGCAGGGATAGTTTGTTTGCTGTTCCCTCAGGGTTATAGTAAAATAAGTAGAGAAAAATATATCGGATTGGCACTGATTAAAAGAAAAATTGACATCAGCAGTTGGCCTTTTTTGGCCAGCGTAGCTGATAATGTCACTGATTTAAATGCCGCATGCATGCATATAGCCAGGAATGCGGCCTGCCAGGAAGTCTGGGGGAGGGAAGGGACAGAGGATAGGGGGGACACAGGGCTGGGGGCAGGAAGGAGCTGTGGATGACTTGTCCAAGGGGTGGGAAGGAAGGGTGGCTCCCAGCTGCTGCGTGCACCCCTAGGGGAGGTATGGGGAGCATATGCCTTGCTGCCTGGATTTGTGTGTGGGGCGATGGTGAGCTTCCCACTGTGGGCTCAGGGCCAGGGGTTGTGCTGGCTTATTCCCGGTGTGGGGGCTGCGCGGGGGCTGCACTCGGGGCAGGGCAGGCAGCAGCAGCACTAGGAGGGGTGGCTATGGCATGGTCTATTCCCACCCCAAAATTCCCTGTAACCCCCTTCCCAGCGCTGCTGCCACCTTCCCCGCTCCTGCCTGCCCTGTCTGGAGGGAGGAGTTTTAAGAGTAAACCAACCTAGTAGTAAGTCAGGCTTTCAGTCTTTATTACCTGAAATGTCTGGCTGAAGGTAGAGCCCTTAGCTGATGGTTGCCTTAGGGCTTCTTCCTGGTGAAGAGAATGCCAGACAGCACACCAGTGATTTAAAACTATTAATACATACTTACCTGTGACCCAGATGGGGGGCCACTGCTCCCAAGGGTCTTCATGGAAAAAGAGTCTTACTATGACCTGGTGCTATTTATTTATTTATTTTTGGCTTTTCCCTTTTGACCATTAATAACTCTGGAATGGATGGCTTTCATGGACCCAAATAGAGGACTGTCTCCCCTGACTGACTCGGTTGTGATAGACTATTGAGATACTGTGGACCAGTCTGGGAGAACAGTCTGGTGTGCCCTTAACAGGTGACTTGGGACAGGAGTACTGTGACAACTTGGTTGAACATGTAGTCACAATATCTCTCACTGATGGAGGCTTGACAGATCCAAGCCTCTGAACCAACCAAAGTCTAAGAATGTGAGTTGGTGAGAAGGGGACAATGTGGTTGGTGGAATACCTACTGAAATGGATGACTGAGAATCAGCAGTGGCTCCTGCAGAAGATGGCTATCTAACAGCGACAGCTGGTTTGTTGGTAAAGTGTATAATAAGAGCAACCATAATACTTGGTTCAAGTGATTGCTCTCCTGAAGCCTCAGTGTTCTGAGATTTTACCTGTATAGATTCTGGGCCGTTGTCTAGTGATAGCAGTAATACTTATGAAAATAGCTTGTGGGAATGTTTTTTTTATTATTTGAACAAATGGCAACAGTAGTCTGTTGGCCATCTGAGCCCTGGGCCATCCTGGTAGCCACATACGTAATGGGTAGCACAGCACAGGAGGCGGGGTACTGCAAAGCAGCCTGTGATGCCCGAGGACTGCAACCTAACTTGAGTCGGGAAGGGATCTGGTACAAAAGTTCAATGGACTGGTCTAACCTATTAGAAACCAATTAAATCTAATACTGCATCCATCCCTGTCTATCTTAGACTGGGTTTCACCATTTTAAATTGGTCTATGTCAGGGGTGGGCAAAATACGGCCCATGGGCAGGTTCTGGCCCACAAGGCCATTCTACCTGACTCACGGAGCCCCTAAAAAAATTCAGAAAATTAAAACTTATCTGTCCTTGGTTCCTGTCAAAGATGACAGGAACCAAGGACAGTAGACCCAAGGGAAGCCCTGGAGAGCTCCTCCAACAGCAGGGCCCGCCTGGGCCCACCTTCCCAGCCGGGAGCCCCAGCAGGGGCTTCTGGCCTGGGACCATGTGGCTGCCCCAGTGTGGGAAACTCAGGTAAGGGCGGGGGGCGTGGGGAAGGACAGGGGACTAGCTGGTGCTGAGTGCAGGGGAAAAGCAGCCCCTCCCTTGCCTTGTACTCAGAGCTCCTTCCTGCTGCCGAAGTGTTTGCTGCTGCTGCCCAGTGCACGAGCTCCAGGCGGGTGGCAGTAGTAGCCAATACTGCCTGGTATGGCAAGCAGGGGGGCCACAGCTGCTGCTGCTATGGCACAGTCTTGACGGGTGAGCCCGGAGCCAGCACAGAGCCCAGGCTGGCAGCGGGGGTGGGTTACAAGCTGATGCTGAGCACAGGGGAAAAGCAGCCCCTTGCCCACCCCGCGATGGCTGCAAGTGGCGGCAGCAGGGAGCTCTGGGCATGGTGCAGGGAAGGGACCACTTTTCCCCTGCACTCAGCACCAGCTCCTTCCCTGCTGTTGAGCAGGGGCTTGGGGCTGTGCGCTGCCCCCCTGCTTGTATTGCGGGGCCAGGTGGGCACTGGGAGTGAGCAGGTGTGGGTCAGCATCAGCAGGGCCCAGAGTGGGGCAAGCTCCCTCCTCTCCCTGCTGGTGCAGCCCAGCTCCACAGACTCCTGCCAGCCTGTGCCCCGCTCTGAGCCCCACCGGTGCTGGCCCTGTGACGTTGGTCCCAAGTCAATGGGACATTGGTCCCAAAATGGTAACCCGGGGGCAGGGTACCTGTCAAGGGGAGGGGCTACCCATGCAGCCCCTGACTGCTTGGCACAACTTGGTAAGCGGCCCTCCGCCCGAAATAATTGCCTAGCCTTGGTCTATGGGTACCGAACTATTGTTCTATTACAGGTTTAGACCAGGTTCCGATCATTTATACCAGTTTGTATAATGTCTGTACCTAGCCTAGATGTCCTGCCAAACCAGGGAATGATGCCAGACTCAGTGGAGGTAATGGGTGTCATATTTGAATGTTCCAGTTGTGTTGGGGAGCAGAGAGCTGGACATAAGACCCTGAGCTGGGCATCTGACCAGCTGTGTGGAGTAAGTAGGGAGTTAATAGACTTGCTGCACTATTACTATGAACTCCAAAAAAAGTAAGTTTACCATCAGGAAAAAGACTTCTAGACAGAAAATGTCAGATCACAGCTGCTTACTCCATGACTCTATTGTTTAGAAGTCATTTTGTTAGTTCATACCATTCCCTTGTGGGCTACCTTGGTCAGCATCTTGAGCTGTCCTTGCTGACCTTGAGCTTACCAGGAAGTGAACAACTTTTGCCTTGCCCTCTGAGCACCAACTAAACTAAGTCTTAACATTTAGGACCAACAGCACCCTTTTCTCCCCCTCTCCTTGGTGGGCATTCATTTTTTTAAAGAATAAGAATGGATCTGGGTGGACACCTGGGGAAAGAAGCACATAAGAAAGTCAGCATACATTAGTGATACTTGGTTATATTATCAGATATTTGGGGGCAATCGCATTCGATGACCATTGCCATGGAGCCAGCTGATGTCTTCCACAGGGAAACAGTTCAACCGAACTCCAAAAGAGCTACTAAAGAGGTTGTTTTGCTTCCAGTTCCAATCTCTTAAGATCAACAGGGCTTTTTTGTTTTATCTGTAATATTGAAGATACCTCAGTCATGCATAGGATTTTTTTCCATTCAAACTCCTCTGTGGGAGATAACCCTATGAGATGGCAGAGGAGTAGGCTTTGAAAAGAGAACATTGTTTTACTACTGAAGTTCAGGAGGAAATTTAGAACCTTCTTAATTCCCAGGAGGTCCAGGAATAACCCAATAATGATGGAGTGCATCAATCTGTGTTTAGTCCTGGTGACTGAGTATTCCTGCTGCTTCTTGGTGTAGTCTCCGATGTGTTGGCTAAGTAGCATGGGTCTTGTGTCCAGTGTAGCCAGCTAATTATTTATTTCATCAGATAAGACAATAAAAGGAAAACGCAGGTCTACCAAGTGAATCTCCCAGTGTTTCAAGAGGCTTCAGAGGGCTTGAGGCCAAACCAGAGCTAGAATTAGGACTTTATGCATCTGCCTCCCAATTAGACAAGTCAACCCAAAAAAGAGAGCCTGTCTCCTGAGCAAGGAGCATAAGTGTACCAGGTTGTGAAAGTCTCTTCTCTGGTGGTGAATGTCTCTTCCCGTTCTGGGAGAGCCAGGAAAGCATTTGAGAGGAACCTTGTCCACTTCCCTGAAAAAAGCATGACGCTGTGTAGCAAGAACTACTGTAGCTGCATGTTAATAAAGAGTATCACTATCACTAGCAAAGCCCTAATATCACATGGGACCATCTGTTTATATATTATGTATTGATTTAGGGGTGGTCTGTTTTGTTTCTAAGAAGGAGCTGTTTCACTGCTGAAATGGCCAGAAGCAGAAGGATGACAAAGAGGAGAGAAAGAAGAATGTGGTATGGTGAAATGTTCATGAAGAGGAGGAGTGAAGCCCAAGAGAGAAAGCTTAAAATGCTAAATGAATATTAACCCAAATCCCAAGGAACACTAAAGATTATTGAGGAAACTCAGGCAGGGAATGACATGTAGGTCTTTATTGTTTTTAGTTAGATATGAGTGAGTTCAGCTCTACTTTCCAATGAACCGTGTGCTTTTAAATTTCCCTCAGCCCCAGTATGCTTCAGCTACCATCTCTTTCTGTCCATGTTATCCTATGACTATTAAATGCAGAATCCAGAAATACCATTGACTTTACATAACTGAAAATTACTTATGATGACTTATATTGTTAATGTTATTATTACCATAATTAATATCTGATAACTTTTAAAATCATAGAGTCAATAAATGTTTTAAGAATTTGCCTAGTTAAAACCCAGAACAGTGCTTCACTTATTTAACCCAGTGTCTACAGCACATGCCAACAAAGAACAGAAACAAAGTTAAGCCTTTCTCTCTGTACTTAGCACATCCTTTTATCCCTAGGTAATCCAGCATGTATGATATCAAGTTATAATTTGAGACCAGCAATACTTAAACACAGGAGGATTTAAGAATTGTATTAATGTTAACTTTGAACTTTCATGCCATTGTTAGAGGTTGAAACTTGGAGGTCAGATCTTGATTGGTATTCAGACAAGGTCTTGCTAGAGTGGCTTGTCAATTTTTTATGCCCCTAGAGACACAGGTTTCATTCCTACTTTAGGTCATGAATGAAAATTCATTTGGGACCGAATCCTCTAAGCAGGGAAACTAAGCAGTCCCTAGTCAAATGAGGCCTATAATGGAAATAATGCATGTGTTTTGGTTATTAGGGCTGACCTGTATATACTGACAGAACTGTATATGAAATACGGTCTAAATCCTTTGTGTGCTCAGTGCCATTTTGTGCCTTTAACACCAAGTTTACATCTTACACTGAAGTTCTTTTCCAGTTAAGTGCAAACTTCTCTTTTTTTAATAGTGGGCTAGCCTAGAGAAAATTCTAGTCCACATGTGAAGTATGTAAATGTGTTGTGAAAGATTTTTGAGAACGTGCTTACCTGTCTCATTAGCCATAATCACTGAAGGTGCTGATATCTTCTAAGCAAATGCTTATTTTTGAGTTGTTTTTTTTTACTCATCAACTATAACATTTTAATTACATTGTCCTTTTTGTTTATTGTAAAGCAACACTATGAATGCAACAATTTAGATTTTACTAAATTATTCCCAAATTATATGGCATAGAATAATCTATAGTTGGAAGTTGGACCTGGAACCAACTTCCAAGTGAAGTGGTGTTGGCTCCTACCCTGGGGGTCTTTAAGAGGAGGCTAGATGTACACCTTGCTGGGGTCGTTTGACCCCAGTACTCTTTCCTGCCATGGCAGGGGGTCGGACTCGATGATCTGCTCAGG
>NW_017728886.1:223992452-224010791 GCF_001723895.1 Crocodylus porosus
GGGGTCGTTTGACCCCAGTACTCTTTCCTGCCATGGCAGGGGGTCGGACTCGATGATCTGCTCAGGTCCCTTCTGACCCTAGAAACTATGAAACTATGAAAATAATCAGTCACATGGACAAATATGATAAGCTGGAGAAGAGTCAGCATAGTTTTGATAACAGGAAATTCTTCCTTGCCAGTCTTCTGGAGTTCTTTGAGGGTTAACAAGCACATGGACAAGGGGGATCCAGTGACACACTATAGTTGAATTTTCCAAAAGCTTTTCACATGGTTCCTCACCAGAGGTCTTGGGGGGGGGAAGGCTGGTTTGCCAGGGCGTTGGAGGAAAGGTTATTTCCTAAATGGAGAGCTGGTTAAAATATAGGAAGCAATGGGTAGGGCTAAATGGCCTCTGTTCAGGAGGGAGGAAGGTCATCTGTGCAGTTATCTGTGCTGGGTTCAGTTTTGTTCAACATTTTCATCAACAACCTGGGAATGAGCCTGCACAGTGGAGTCTCCAAGTTTGCGGATGATAGTAAATTGTTCCAGGAGTCAAATCCCAGACGAATAGAAAGGAGGTGTAGAAAGATCATGCAAAGCTAAGTATATGGGCAAGGTAGATGAACTTCAGTGTCAATAAATACAAGGTAATGCACATCGGGCAAAAAATAGCCTCAACTACATGTACACAATGCTGGGTTTGGGACAAGTTGCTATAAGTTCGGGAAAGAGATCATGGAGTCATTGTAGATAGCTGATGTTTTTGGAGAGCTCAATGTGCAGCGATGACTAAAACTACTAGTACAGTGTTGGGCAGAACAGAATTAAAAACAAAAAGAAAATGTCATCATGTCATTATACACGTCCATGGTGTGCCCACACCTTGAATACTGCGCAGTTTTGGCCTCCACATCTCAAAAATGCTGTAGTAGAATTAGAAACAGTATAGGGAAGAGCAAAATGATCAGGTGTATGGAGCAATTTCCATACCAAGAGTAAAAAGGCTAGAGATCTTCAGTTTTGAAAGGAGAAGGCAGAGAGGGGATATGATAGAAGTCTGTAAAATTACTGTGTGTGGGCAAAGTGAATACGGCACTATTTTTCACTACGTCCTGAATATTGGAGCTAGGGAGAGCCCACCAAAATTAGTAGGAAACCACTTTTTAAAACCAACAAGGGTGAATATTTTTTTAATGCAGTGCATAGTTAACTTGTGGAACTCATTACCACAGGACATCTTAGAGCAGTGATTCTCAACCAGGGTGCCATGAGTTGCTATTGAATCTTAGCACTGTTAGGTATACAAACATGATTCGCAAGATAAACCCAGATACTTCAAATAGGAGTTTGTAGTGCTAAAACATTCTGATCTGTTGTGGTCTTTCTGAGTTCTTTGCAAAGGAAGATTTGCTCTATTACTTCCTGTAGTTTTCATTTAATTTTTTATTAAGAACTTGCATTTTCCAAGGAGTGCCATTTATCTAAAAAGGTTGAGAACCATTGTTTATAGAGGCAGGTTCTATAGCAAAGTTCAGAAGGGACTGGACAAATTAATGCATGATGGATCTATTATTGGCTGTTAAACGGAACAGATAATCCTCCGGCACCTCTAAACCAATGATAATGAACACCAGACAAGATAGTGGTCAAGGGATAGACCACTTTAGATGCAGTTCAGGGTGGGATCAAGGAACACAGTGATAGATGGGGCTAAGACCAGGAAGCTGAGCCACAGATCAGGCAGGGGAAGGGGATTGAAGTAACACTCAGGAAGGATGAAGGGCTTATGTTGTGGCACACCTGCCAGAAAAGTTGGTTTTCACTGCTCTAAAGCAAACACTGCTGCTACTTCCAGAGCCAGAATACTGGGTTATTGGTCTGACCCAGTATGACACTTGTGTTCTTAACAATATTTCATTAGTTTCACGTTTGTTGAGCACTTCAGATAATCCACTCCCATTTGTAGAATATTTTAGTGTATTGAGTAGGTTCCTGGAGCACCACAGTGTTTTTGTGTGCTTTATGTCATGTCTACATACAAAACACAAGTAAAACTCTCTCCTCTTATTTAAGTAATTAAGTTTAAATTAGTTTTGCGGGCATTTTAGTCTTTCATGTCATGAGTTGTTCAAAACAATGAAACACAAATTATTCTGTATTTATAGAGACAAGCATGCATTTTTGGTATGAAATCTTACAGCCTCACCTGATGCCAGATTGAAAATAACTGATAATCCACAAGTGAAAATAATTTATCAGTATTTCCCTCAAATGGGATTACACGGTTTTACAAATCTATTTTAATGGAGGATTGACATCCTTTACAGCTATTACTATTACTGTTTGGAAATAGTGTACTGTATTACCTATCTGAGTAAACACATGAGCAGTAGCTGATAACTTTTCACATCCTTCTGACATTTTAATTTATTTGATACTTCAGGTAAGATGGTTATGGATTTAGTTTTCAGAGCCTGAGATGTACATTAGATACAGCTAATTAGGAAGGCCCATTTGGGTCAACTTCTGGATGCCTTGTATGTATGGCCATTAAAGAAGGGCAACTGAAGGCATTAATGCCTGACAGAATCAGATGTATCCTTAACAACTATCCTTAACAAGTAATTGGATGTCCAAACATAATTTTTCTGTTCATCTTATAATCCAAAATCTTCATTATTTGTTTAGAATAAAAATCTATAATAAAAAATAAAATCAACAGTTACATGGATTGTGATCTACTGGGGAAGTCAGGTTCGTTTTTGTAAAGGGAAATCCTACTTTATCAATCTTTTAGAGTTCTTCAAGGGTGTTAAGCACGTGGACTAGGAAGATCCATTTGACATATATTTGGAATTTCAAAAATCTTTTAATAAGGTCCCTCACTGCTGTCAGTCCTGTAGGTGATGGCAGTGCTGCAAGAATTAAACCTGTTGAATGTTTGTAGGGGAAAATAGCAGCTTGTCTAACATATTTCTTTCTCCTGTCATCTCTTCAGGAACTAGACCTACCTTACAGAAAACATTGGCTTTTTAAATATCCATGACTTTTCAAACTAGTCTGTTGTAGTTTGGGGTTGAAAGCATAGCGCCTGTAGACCCATTTCATAGACTTTGCCATCAAATTCTAGGATTTCATCTGATTTATGGCAGTTTTATAGCTGTGGAATTAAATGGAAGGATATAGACCAAATTCTGCCAGAAGTGAAGTACCTCAAGGCCCACCAAAATAAACTGGATTTCTAGAAGGTGCTCAGCAGCTTTAAGGTTTGCTCTTGTGCAGGAAATGCTTGCAAAGCTTTTTGAGAAAGGTCTGAGCTTAGTTGATGCAGATAATCAATTGCAGTGCTGAGAGGTGGACCACTCCCAGGAATCTACAGACTGCGTCAGCTCCACTTCCACTGGGGTTCGTCTGATGACCAGGGGTCAGAGCATGTTGTGGATGGAGTGAAATATGCAGGAGAGGTAGGATTTGCTTTTTTTTTTTTTTTTTTTCTCCTTTTTCTTCTTTCTTTCTTTTTTGAAATGCTGACATGGGGCCAGGTGACAATTTAATGTTGTTCCACAGCAGGGAAAAACACCGATTTTTATCTTTCACCTAACAAATACTTACTTCTGTTTAGTGATTATAGATTAAACCTCTTATTTCTACAGAGTTTCTTAACTGTGAAACAGGATGAGTTGCTTCCAACAAACATGCAATCTGGACCCATTAGCAAAAATGTAAATATCCCCCAAGCTGAACACCATCCTTCCTGGAAAGATGTTTGTTTTGTTTTGTTTTTTGCTTATTTCAAAGCATACCACATGTAGGAAAATTTTTCACGAATACGAGGGGAGGAAAATGAAACAATGTAATTTGTTACATTTTCACTTTATTATTAGAATGTTTGTACAGTTATTAATGGTGTATAGATATTTCTACGGTCTCTAATCTTCTCTAATTTCTATATTGCCATGAAAATATGAACTATCTGCTTGAAGTATTTTGTTAGTGTTGCAGTTCTAAAATCTGTACATGCTGTATGTAGAGTTATACAGTACTCTGCCCATTCTTCATTAAAAAAATAATAGTTGGCAGACCATATGCATAATTACATGTCGTTTGGCCTCAAACTTTGTCAGGTGGGATCTCCACATGTTTTGTAGCATCAGTTGTTATGGTCAAGCTGTCTGGCTTTAGTAGCTTCTATTTGCAGGCTGAGTGGGCAGACTCCATCTTCCCAAACTCTGGCTTTTGTTCCATCAGGCAAAATGTTTCAAGTGTGTTTTTTGGAAGACTGCCATTTAACCTCTTTCCTTAATACAGAAGAGAGAGAGAATGTCTAGAGTACAAAGTGTAACTAGAAACCTTGGGCTATATGGATTTGACCTTAAGTGTCACAGTATGCCAACAAAAAAGTGAGCAAAGGATTCTAAATTCAATAGTTGTTTTATTCCTGATTTTTCTGTGTGTTTAGATACTCAGTAGCAGTCACGACACTAGTACCTATGTAAATATATGGAGGACATATAAAAGAAAAAAGAAAAAAAAACCTGTGGGGAAAATGTACTAAAAATAACTAAAAATCAGAGATGGACAAGATGCCCCAGTAGTTCTTGATAATCTCATACAAATGCAGGGTGAGGACAAGAGTCAAAAGCATGGGCAGAATGATTTATAATGCATTTATAAAATGAATTATGATTCTTTTGTTAGAATGTGTTTATCCTGAATATCCAGCTAGGATGAGGAGGATATCAATGGGTAACTCCAACACTTCATGTGTGCTTTTGCATGCCTGGTTAAAAATCTCAAAGCATCTCCTTTGAGCAGGGGGTTGGACTGAATGTCTTCCTGAGGTCCCTTTCAGCTCTAATTTTCTATGGTTCTATTACATTATCATGTTTAAAGTTATTCTGCACAGTCATCATATTAAAATATCTACGTTTAAAAGCAAAATAGCCAACATGTGTAACTATATCCTATACCTGTCCCAGCACTTTCATGAGGTTTTTTTTAAACAATCACATGTCGGCTTTTTATGGCATTTGGAGTTCTATCCTGTATTTCCTATGCTTTCTGAACTCTTTCAGTTGAGTGCCCCAGGGATACTGGATTGAATTTTGATGCTTATTACTCCATAATAGGATTTAGAGTACTTTAAATTTCTTTGGTTCCAGCTTCATCTATTACACTGGAATCCAAAACATAGTAATTATGCTGATGCTGTGAGAAGATATGATGGTGTGGCTATTTTGGCCATTTTTCTGAAGGTAAGTAAAAAGTGCTCATCGTTGCATGAAGCATATGCTTGTTGTTTGACCCACTGCAGCAAAAACGAATTACCATTGTACTTTCTAATATTGTATCATGTTAGAAGAAAAAGATCAGAATGGAACACAGGAATTTTAGCTTATTTTGGGTCTGGACTTACTAAAACTTACCTTAGGGGTGATCCAGCCTTCAGAACCACTCTAGGCCACCAGGGCAACCAGAAGTTGAGGATATGTAACCAGTGGCAGTGGTCTACTGCAGAAACTGGAGCCCTTGCAGCTGGTGGACTGGTGGATTAGTGGCAGGTTGATTAACAAGAGATGATTAAAACCCTACTTACCCTCCAACCACGCCACTTGTCACCACCACCACAACCCTATTTCCTTGGATTATGACTCCACCAGCATGTGCCCTGTGCCAGAGCCGGAGCTGCTGCTGCATGCCCCTGGTTAGATTAGGAGCCGCCACTGCTGCTGCATATGCCAGACTGATCTGGCGTGGAAGGAATCCAGCCTGGATCTGGCCCAGGGCACAAAGTGAGTTTGACACCTAACTTTGCTGATACCCACTCTCAAATAGACTCCCTAGGTCCAGCCCTGACAGTACCAAATTTATTATTGTGCAAAGCTTGTATTATTTCCAGACATGTCTGATGCCACATCTGTGTGTCCAAAACATTGTGTAGACTTGGGGACCAAGGGGGGATGGAATCTCCAAGATGCATTTGTCTTGTTTGAGAGGTGTGATTTCAACAGTAGATGCCTATCTAACAGCAATCAGCTATATATTACTTCCTGCCTGATCTCCATTAACAATCTCTCTCAAAGTTTTGTCTTAATCTTCCCTGTACCCCCACATGTACAATTTCAGCTCAAAAACGGCTATAGTACTCCTTTGAGAGGGAAATTACCATCAGATGGTAAATAGGCATGCTCAAGAAACTATATTTTTCTGTTTCTGGTCAGTGGAATTGTTAGATGTGAAGTCACTTCCCTTTTTAATTATGATAATATCTTGTGCATCAAGTGTGTAGGCTCATCTTGTCCCCTCTCAAGGCAGTGCAGTTTATACTATTCACTTCCACTGGAGCATGATTGAGTCTTGTGTGTGTGTGTGTTTTGCATATAGCAGAATTATGAACAATTAGTTACTTCAAATATTATTCAGGAAATGTTCTTTTTGCCTTCTATAAAGTATAACATTTAACTATGGTATGTTCTGAGAATATTGACAGATGGGAGTACAGGGTTTTTTTTAATAGTTGTAATATACAGTGAAGCATCATACAAGAAAAATCCTCTGGCATAACTATTTTTTGCCTTATGTTTTCTACTTTGAGGTGGGGAAACCTATCAAACGAGAGATGAAGAGAATTCTTGAAGAAGTTGGAGCTATTAAGTCAAAGGTAACACAGTTTTTATTGTATCAGGTTAAGTGAGATGCAGCACAATTGCAAACCAAAAAGTCAGATTTGATAATACATAGTGGTTGCCCTGCAATTTACAATAACCACTAGGGCTGTTCAAAGCTTTGGTTGCTGATTTTGATTCGGTGGAGATTGAGAGATTTGATGATTCAAACATAGACACAGCTTTAAATGTTTTTTCTACGTACCTCAAAGTACCAGGCACCTTGTGAATGCTGAGATGCTGGGGCAGATGGAGCATCCTGTGGGAGCATAGGGGGGCCCCCACATGCTTGGCAGTGAACCTGGAAGTGTACCAGAAGCACTTCCAGTCCACTTCCAGTTCCACCGGGGAGAAAGCGGGGGACCCCCCCAGCTCTGACTGGTGCCTCCTGGGTCTGGGGGGCACCTGGGTCTCCCTACAACCAATCACCACGGGAGGGGGGCCTGCACACTTGGCTGCGGACCCAGAAGTGGACTGGAAGTGCTTCTGGTAGGTGGTTGAAGTCATCATAGATATTGATATTTCTTGTATGGTCACAGTTATTAAGTAACATTATATTTTGGTGAAAAGAGTTTCTCAGAAGTTTACAAGTCTTACTTGCCACAGTGGACAATTTGATAAGGTGTGTGCTATATAAATGAGACCTTGGCTTTGGGCTAACAGTCATTTCTGGGAAAATAAATTTCTAAACAAACTTTTGAATGGAAAAGGAGTTGTATCACTTGAATGAAGTTGGACCTTTCATTGATTCTTCTATGGGAACTTCAATCCTCCTTTTAAGCAAGACTTGTATCTCTACTTGTGCTGCTGTTGAGATTTCTGATTTGCTTGTTTTTTTTCTCTTTAAGGGGAAAGAAGCTCCCTTTCCAAACTTTGATCCTTCAATTCTTTTTCCTAAATCTCGAGACTACTGGACTTACCATGGCTCCTTCACTACACCTCCTTGTGAAGAGGTCATCACCTGGATTATTCTGAGGGAACCTATTATTGTCAGTCCAGATCAGGTAAACTACATCTACCTACATCTACCAACCCATTGGCATGGCTTGCACTGAGGGGTATGATGAATGAGGTAGGATGAGTGGCACACGCAGTGGCAGCTCTAGTCCCAGAGCTCTTGGTTCCTAGTCCTAGTCCCCTGCTCCTAGTCCTGGTTCCTGAGCCTTGGTTTCCTTGTGTCCTATCCTGGTTCCTGCTGCCCCTCTTCTACCCCAACCTGTGCCTTGCTCCTGCCTAGTTCCTCCCTGAACCTTGCCTAGCCTAGCTTGAACCTGTGCCTCACTCTTACCTGAATCATTACTTGGTTCCTGCTTGCCCCTGCCCCTATGCCTACCTGCTCCTGCCCTGGATTGCTCTGTTCTTGTCCTCCCTGTTACTCATTTTTCCAGGCTTAGACTTAGCAGTTTGCCCATCAGCATGCCTTGAACATGAATCCAAACACATTTTAATAGTGTCTTATCCTGTGGCACCTGTGGCCACAGGGGTCCCGCAGTCAAGGAGCCATGCCCCACTCACCCCCTGTCACCTGCTCCATGTTTAAAGGGCTCAATGCAGGGCTTCTTAGGCCAAGTGGAGGAGGAGTTCCCGGCTCCTCTCCTGCCCCAGCCCCAGGGAGGGAACCCAGGCGTCTCCAGCACATGCTGCTCCCACTCTGTGCCCCTTGTAGCACAGCCCACATCCACACAGCCAGGCCCCAACTATTTTATTTCAGTGAGCTTATACCACAATTAACCACAATTTTGATTTTTTTTTTGATGGATTAGGGGGCCCCAAAACTATATCTTGCAGGGGGCCCCCCAGATTGTGGGCCAGCCCTGTTTGGAGACAGGAAAACAATCTAGCTATACCTTAGTCCTCCTGAGATACCTGCCAGTCTCCCCAGAATTCAAATTTCCTGCTGATTCTGCCAGCACTAGCTGCTGGGGTCACTAAACCTCCAAAGCCTGAGATTCAAAGACCTTGATTATATCGTAGCTAAACTGCCAAAACCTCCAAGGCAAGTCCCCCCTTCCCCCATTATTATAATTGTTCATGGATCACCAGAATTGTGCAGAAAGTTCCAGTCTTTCTGAGGTACCTGGAGCTCCTCTGGCTTGATGGGCCAATCCTTTCAGATGCCTTTGCTACTCTCCAGTTGCCTCACACCCATCCCAACAATGGCCTCTTTTGTCTTCGATTGGGAGTGGTAGTTGTCCTTGCCTTAGAATGCAATGGCAAGGTACAACTGGTTATTCCACAAACCATAAAACTTGAAATCATTAATGAAATTTAATGTATACAGTGTTAACAGTCATATAATTGGTACAGCTAACATGGGCTTTCCAGTTAGACCACATATGCCATATCAGTATAGTACACACAAGAAAACAAACTTTGGGACAAAACATCCACGCCAGAAGATAGGCAGGTTATCCAGGCTGACCTGGACAGGCTCAGCCAATGGGTGGATGAGAACCTGATGGTGTTTAACACCAAAAAATGCAAGGTTCTCCACCTTGGGAGGAAAAACCTGTAGCATCCTTATAAGCTCAGCAGTGCTATGCTAACTAGCACTACGGAAGAAAGAGACTTGAGGGTCATCATTGACCACAAGATGAACGTGAGCCTGCAATGCGATGCTGCGGCTACTAAAGCAACCAAAACGCTGGCTTGCATACATAGATGCTTCTCAAGCAGATCCCGGGACATCATTCTCCTTTTGTATTCGGCCTTGGTGAGGCTGCAGCTGGAGTACTGCGTCCAGTTTTGGGCTCTACAATTAAAAAAGGATGTGGAGAAACTTGAGAGTCCAGAGAAGAGCCATGCGCATGACCAGAGGTCAGGAAAACAGACCTTACGGCAACAGGCTGAGAGCCATGGGGCTCTTTAGCCTAAAAAAGTGCAGGCTCAGGAGTGATCTGATGGCCACATGTAAGTTTATCACGGGTGACCACCAGGATGTGGGGGAACATTTGTTCACCAGAGCGCCCCAAGGGATGACGAGGTCAAACAGTCATAAACTACTGCGAGACCATTTCAGGCTGGACAAAAGGAAGAATTTCTTTACTGTCCGAGCCCCCAAGGTCTGGAACAGCCTGCCATTGGAGGTGGTTCAAGCACCTACATTGAACACCTTCAAGAGCAAATTGGATGCTTATCTTACTGGGATCCTATGACCCCAGCTGACTTCCTGCCCTTCGGCTGGGGGGGCTGGACTCGATCTTCGGAGGTCCCTTCCAGCCCTAAAGTCTATGAAATCTATGAAAACATTAATGACATTGTAAACCACCAAAACATAATGGGGTCTGAGAGATAAGGGTCAAGAATCAATACCCATTAGCACATGACTGTATTTACACAAATCCTACAATTATTTTTCCTTGTGTATGTCAAGATTTAAAGGTATTTGATATTTGGAATCCTGCCTTTGAATGGACAATTGAGGTGAGCTCTGCTAAGTCTTCTTGATGGGTTACCACAAATGTGGTTAGAGCTTCATTACCAATTTGGCTATTTACATTACAGAGGATTAACTAGGGATTTATCTGTAACCCTGATGAAAGTGTAGCTATTAATGAGCAACTGTGAGTTTTAAATTCATTTAAAATGCAATGACTAAGTGCTGAGGAAGTGCTCACTTTCATGTGATATATTTTTGATGACTGCTATATTCAGACAATTAGCTTTAGGAATGATTTTAGAAATAGAGTACCTAGATACAACAGTAGCAATGAATCCCTTGGTATTTTACCCTCCCTATACAGTAGCACATGGGCCAGGACGGTTATGGCATTTGTTGCAATTCTATAAATTTACAGGGAAAAATTCTTCCCCAGCAACTACAGTGTATAAACCAGTTGCTTGGGCTACATTCTGGGTAAAGGATTGAGATAAAAGGGGAGAATTCTCTAGGCCAGTTGTAAACTGCACATTTTATTGTATAACTCTCCACTGTGTATCTTCTTTTCATGCTGCACTGGGCATTTCTCTCACAAAATGGAAATTATGCACAGCAGCATTTCAGCTATTCATTGGAAACATTATGCTCCTATACACAGGCAAGGCTGTTCTGATGCATTGTAATTATAGTGTATTGGAGCAGACTTGATTAATCGAGTCGATATAATCAAGTCTGCTGGAGCATGGTAATTACCACGCTCCAGCAGCGTCAAGTGTCTTGCGTATCAGTGTCCCCGCACTTCAAAATGAAATGGCAGCAGGGGCACTTTCGATAAAAGCTCGTTGAATGAGCTTTAAATAAAGTGTTCCTGCTGCCAGGGGTGGGTAGGTGAACTGGAGCCTGCCCCCAGATGGGTAAATTGGAGTTCACCAAGTCCTCTCTCCAGTGCTGGCTTGGGAACCCCTTGAATGAACTCTTTCTGGTCCTTGTCCCCCTCCCCGTTCTGAAACCAGCGCAGGCTCATATGGAAGAGGGGCCAGTGCTTGGGGAAACTAGCTGCAGGCTCACAGCCAGCAGCTAGAACCCCCACCCCACTGGAACCACAAGTGAACTTGTTTGATCTGGGGGCTCACTGCAACTCAAAATGCTTTTTGCAAAGCATTCTCAGTTGCAGTGGGGAGCTGCACTTCTGTCTGCACTCGGAAGGTGAGAGTGCAGATCACTTACAGAAGAGGTGGGAAGGGTCAAAGGATCCATTGGTACACTGATCCATTGTTTAATGATCAGTGGATGCTATTTCACCCATTGGAATTCCAACTCAATTCCATGAACACATGTTGGCATTTTTATTATGTTTCCTTGCAGATGGCAAAGCTCCGTAGCCTTTCCATGAATAGTGAAAATGAACCTTTTCGTCCACTTGTGGATAACTGGCGCCCTCCTCAGCCTCGGTATTATAGAATGGTGAGCTCCTCATTCCTGTGAAATCTTTGCTGAAGTGAAGTGTCTTCAAGGGACGAAATTTCTATATCCCAAAGCCTAGTAAGCTTTATGTCCTCTTCAACTCTTACACACATCTTCATCCAGAGGTCCTGAGACTGAATCTCAGCATAACAAAATTTGATGGATCACTGAATCTAATTGTAGAAGGGCAAAGTTTACTCAAGGCAAATCCTCAAAATAAAATGGAAATATGGAGTCTGCTTGGTTCTTAAGTGCTTTAGCTTTTACATTTGCTTGTTTGTGAAGATTTCTTAAAAAGAAAAAAAAAGTAGTTACTGGAAAAGACATTTTCCAATTACCATCATATTCCTTAGTATTTGCCTTTTTCAACACCAAAGAGTCTTTCAGAAGAAGTGCAAGTTACTTTCAACTTTAAAATGGTCAATACAGATTAAACTCTCATTTGTATTGGTGTAATTTATAAGCAGTCAGTATGGGAGAGGTGATATCTTTTATTAGACCAACTAGACTATTGTAAAGTCTTTATTTTCAAGCTTTCAGGTTCATGCACCCTTCCTTAGGCATAGAAGAATGCAAAGATTTTAAACTTTCTCCCAGGTAGAAATGAAAATTCATATTGCACAGGAGAGCTGGAAGGTGGTGTATTATATACATTTATGGGTATACCTGAGAGAGTACTTTAAGATTTTGTATTCACAGAAAAAGGGAGCACTAAGATTCACTAAATTCCTGTTGATACTCAAACAAGTTATGATTTTAACGAACTGAAAGACATTTAAAAAAATTGAAATCGTGGTATTATATCAAACTAACAGTGTAGAATGGGAATTTCTCACTTTTATTGTGACATTGGTTTGTTCTGTTTACTAGATCAACTTCCATTTTAAAGTTGCAGCAATTGAAATTACATGACTTTTGAGAAGCTTTAGGCTTTTACTTTCCTGACTCTCTGGGTTGTCTTACTTGTTTGTTTCTATAGAAAGCTTTGTAGCATTATAAGTTACTTTATATACATTTTTCTACTTCACTTACCTGTCTCAAGGCCAAATTCTGCCTCACATGCATTTTATACAGATGTTGATGAGATGTGTGCAAATATCTGAGACCAGCATTTGACTCTTACTATATAAAAGCAATTGACTATGATGTTCTAATCTCTTGCTGTTGGGCTTACAGTTGCAAGAGCAATAAACCAAGATTGTAGAGTGTACTTAAAGTAACAGCATTTCTGCCTTAAGTGAACCAATATTAATAAATGCATCTACAGAAGAAATGGTGTTTTTTGTTTTTCCTTTTGCAAGAGGCAGGGAAAAATAATAGGACAAAAATTGAATGGAAAGACTTTCCACACTATATTCCTGTGGAACATAAAAATAACTCTTAAATTCAACCTGTTTGCTTGTGCTGCAGGATACTGTCACATTTTTGTGATTCCATGGAATTAGCATCTTAAAATGACACTTGTTTTTATGATTTCATTTGTTGGCTCTGTAAAACCTCATTCGCAATAGCATTTTTTTCTAGTTTGCATGTATTTTCCTGGATCTTTCCAGCCTCTGTATATTTAGACATATATCCTGCTTGAACTTCTTGAAATTATGAAGACATAAGCCTGTATTATTAAGAATTTATAGCTGCTTTGTCCTGAAAATCTAGACTACTATTTAATACAGTACCAAGAGTTCTGTGAGGCTGAGGTAGAGTCAGATAATAGATACCTGTGAGGTTAAAGGAAAGCCAGGTTGGTCAGTGCTAATTAAGTTGTTTGGAACCAACAGGTCTGAGACTTTTTCAGTGTTATTGCTAATGCAAAATGCAGTCTTCTATCCTGACACATTTTTTGGGCATCTTTGTCACATTCAGTCAGCAGATATACAACTCATATAAATGCAAGTGATGTTGAAATAATCATTTAAAGAAGTTCTCTCCCCAGTCATCTGAAAATCTGCAGTGTATGAATATAACAGAGCAGTGAACAGTGGGGCAAGGGCTGTGAAGTACTGGGAAATGTAAATTTATCAGTGAGCTGAATATAGTAAGGAGATTAAGGAGAGATTTGAGAACATTGTGGATAGGGCCTTTGGGATGTGAATAGGTATTTATAATGCTTCTGTGTCTGATGGTCCTTCTTATTTTTCTTGCAGGCATTTTTTGTTGTTGTTTTGTTTTTTTAATTCTACAGATGTAATTTTTTTGCTCTCATCTTTCAGGGAAGATTTTTCTTGTAATTGTAGGAAGGTTTCCCTTCATATAATTCAATACAATCATACACATCTTGATGGTAACATTATCCAGCTATATACATTTTAACAATTTATTTTTATTTTATGCTTTTTTAAAAAAACTTTGAGGGTAACATTTTACTTCCAACATAACTAAACAGCCCCACACACACACAGTTGGGGCTCCTTGCCTCTCACAAGTAAATGTGATCAAGTTTTTGTCTGGTAAGTATACTAAAGTCTCAGTTTAGTTGGCTGTCATTAGAATTTGACTTAGTGCACACTTCACTGTGTCCCTCTGGATGCTTTTTCTTTCTTAAGGCATGCTGTCTTATGCATCCATGAACACATCTAATATTTATACATTTGCTAAATCTAGCACCAATGCCTTAGGCAGCCTATAGGAGGCAGGGTGAGATTGCATTTCCTGCCTTTATCTTCTTGACCTGGACCATTACATCTAATTAAAATGTAAGTTTTCAGTCCTAGTCAAGAGAAAGAGTTAGTCAAGCCCAACATATTTCCTGTTGAGAAAACTGAAAGCCGAAGTAAATATAACCTGTTAGTGGTCTATGAAAGTGTTTTGCGATTCCAGCAGTGGAGCAACTGATGGTGCCATGGTGTATTTTGCTGTATTTTGATACTCAAAAATTAAAGGACTAATATCAAACTTGCTTGCCTTCATCTCAGCCTGCAAAAGCCTAAAATGAAATTGAGATCACTGTGAAGAGAGAGAAATCATTTACTATTTCTTCAGTGCCATAATTCATCCTGGAAGGGCTATGTTCACTGCAGAGGAGATCCAGTTTGAGAAGAATGAACCCAAAGCAGGAAATCTAGAAAGCCAGGACTAATAGAATGATGAGCCACTGAGAGAGTTGGGTGACATTTTTTGAATGAATAATACATTTGTCAAGAGACCTAGCTTCAGCAGGATTTGGATCTTTTTGTGAGTTTGGGTCAATTTTTAATTGGAAAAATAGGTAAAGAAAATATCAAAATACATTATGATTTCACTAGTACCATAGAAGTTGTGAAGTCTTTCAGTTGTGTGTTATCTAGGACTTGCAAGTACAACTTATTCCCTAGGATATTTTCTCATATGTACATTTCTTTGATGCAGTAAGACAGAGGTTAGTATTATGATGACTGGATTTTTTTCAGCAAGGAGAAGATATGTCTTCTCTCAGTCTGCACAGAAGAGCACAGCCAACTCTGATTACTGCTTATTTGGTCAGAGTTCCATTTACATAAGCAAGGCAGAATATTGCTCTAAGATCTGCTATGAGATGTGGTGTGTATATACATATCCTGATCACAGTGCATTACATAAATAGACAAGGAACTTAAAATAGAAAGCAGTGTTCTGAATGCTCTGGTACAGGATCAGCTCTCAAAAAAACAAAATTATCACAAAAACTGGCAAACCAAAATGACATAGCTAATACCTGCCCTTTCTACCTTAGAGTAGAAGATGTATTAGGAGCACAGTAGGGCTGAAATACCTTGCTTTCCAAAAAGCTTGGGCTATGCAACAGGGGTGAAGCTTGGGGCCAGATTTCCTGCCAGCCTGCCCTCCTGTTTCTATGGGCAATCTGCCCAGTCTTTTCTGCCACAACTTTGTTGTTTTCATAAACAGTTGGTATAATGCAGGAGACTGCCCATTACAGTCCCGATGCCAGTGGACACTATCTGTGTCTCCATTCCTCCCCTACACTGCAGCCCAAGCCTTGCAGATAGCATCCACATGTTGTAGCCCACACATTGGGCTCTGTGCCCCTCACTCTTACCACATACCAGGCTCCTTGCCACACACACGGTTGGGGCTCCTTGCCTCTCGCTAGGCTCCACACCCTTTTCCAAACTCTGGGCTCCGTGCTTCCCATTTGCTCAGGGCACCTTGCCCCCCTCTGTACACCCTCTGGTCCCACTGACCTCCTTGCTAAGTTACCCACTAGGATGTGGGAGCTGGGGTTAAGGCACCCCTACCCACCTTTCAGTGGGGTAGTAACTGGCCTGGTATTCCCTGGGGGCTCCCACACCACTAGAAGCCCCATCAGGCAACCCATCCCTGGTAGGGTGCAGTTCTAAATTGTGCCCAGGACTAAGACCCTCCTATCCATCCCCATAAGCTTTTTGCCCTTACCTCTAGGGTTGTTCCTACTGCAGCTCAGCTAGGCAACATTTCTGCCTGGCTGGCAGCAGCAGACTGCAGCCTTTATGGACTAGGTTCTCAAAATGGCTGCCACCATCAGGCACCTGCTGGATGCCTGACCCAGTCCTTAAAGTGGCAAGCACCAACAGTGCCCTTCTGCAGGCTGGTAGAATAGTCTATACAGTTGTTTTGCACTTGTAATAGATCATAGCAGGTTTGAGACTCACTTTGACAGAAGAAACTATCAGCTGCCACTAGGGTCTAGGAATTAGGGACATCATAAAAAGCCATAATTGTTTTTAGTTTTCAGAGTGTGCGCAGGGAACAGGCAAAATGAATTGGCCCAGATATAATGAATTCAGGACCTCATTGTGCTAGAAAACCCTGACAGCTGTAAGTAGGAGGCTGTGCACCATTTGCAGGGTAGGAGGCCCCATGTGCATGTGGGGGACAAAAGGGAGGGCATCTCAAATGCTGGCAGTTCTATGGTACATCTGAGAAGCTGTGACTAGCAGAGTAGGTAACCAGCTTGTCATTGGACAGGGAGGGGTGGAGAAGGCAAGGTAGAACTAAACTATTTGAAGTTGTTTTTATTCTGTGACT
The DNA here is from genome assembly GCF_001723895.1 of Crocodylus porosus. NCBI lineage: Eukaryota > Metazoa > Chordata > Crocodylia > Crocodylidae > Crocodylus > Crocodylus porosus. The sequence continues at coordinate 224,008,922 of NW_017728886.1, forward strand.
GTTCTTACTTGTAAAGGAGAGGGAATAATTTCACCCTAAGAAATCCTTGCCCCTTGCACTGTTTCAGGACCATCGTAGCTACATCACTTTTGCACTACCTTACTTTAAAGGGACACCTACAGTAAGTTGAGCTTGTTTGGGCATAAATCTTTGGCTTTTCAAATGCAAAGCTTCACTTAAACTTAATATAGCTCCTTTCTTTCAATAAACATTAATTACTGTTTTGAAAAAACAGCATATCATCACTGCTTATAATTCCACAATGGCACATTCTGCCTGAAACAGGAAAAGCTGAACTGAAACCAAAGGAGTCTCTTTCCATTTTCTAGGTTAACTACAGCACAAAAAAGGGAGGTGGTGAAAAGCAGAGAAATTAAATTCCTCAGGCCTAATAAAGAAAGTCTTGCATTTGAAAGCTTGTCTAACTTTATACCAATGATGAAGTTGGTCCAATTAAAGATATCTCCCCCCAGATCCTTTCCCTCTTGCATTATTCTTGGGCTATCATAGCTGCAGCATCACTTCAACACTACAAGAAAATTTAAGTCACTCAGTAATGGTAGGAAGAAGGGGAATCTACATCAAACCAGGAAATTAAGGTGGTAGATGCTTAACTTAAAATAGCTGATATGACTGAATAGTTAGCTCCCATCTTCCTGTAGTTATTCATGCCTTTTGGATTGTATTCTTGGTGCAAGCACCTTGTCATCTGTGTGTAAAGCAATGTGGCACTAGGGGAAGTAATGATAATATATTGCCTACAGATGAGAGAAGGCAAGAGAGAAAGACAGCATAATAGGAGAAAGACAGATTAGTCCCTAGAGGGCAGACGAAACTTCCCTTATTTATGGTTTTTGCCTATATTATTTTTCCCAAAAGAGCTGATTACTCATCCTGTAAAAGGATTAGGTAGGAATGAGGAGGTTGTCATGTGGCAACTATCATACAAGGAACAGAGCTGATCCCACGTTTTCTACTAAAGAAGGGGGAATTTAAATATTTTCAGTCCAGGGTTTTCACAGCATAGTCATCTGTTCTCATCCAGAGTGAATTCTTCTCCCTTTCCCCCAGCATGGAGTGCAACCAGACTTTGGGGTTGTTTGCTGTAGCTGGGGATAGAAGTCACCTCCTAACTTGCAGGTAAGTCATGGAGCTGTACCTTTGTATCCACTTCTTTTCCCCTGCACTTTCATTGTAGAAGTTTTGGTTCGCAGAATAAGAACCCTGACATGGCCCTGCCTCTACAGCCTCTTTCATATCTGTCTATTTGAAACTCTTAGAGATGCCGCTCTGTACCCTTTCAATCTATACACCTTACCCTTGGAAGCCTCACATCTGGTATTGTCCTACTAGACTTCTAGTCCTCTATGAAAACAAGCTCCTTTTATGGGCACCTGTTTGAATTCCACACTCAATGTCTATGTTTAAAAGATTCAGGAAACAAAGTAATGGTTGTCATTACACCTGCCTGAGCCTTTTTAGTTCTTAATTCACAGACATGTGGCTTTGTGTGCACTGTTTACATTGGAAAGAAAAATAGTAATCAAAACTGAACTGGTTAAGTCTATTAGTAAATCTCATGTCTATGGAAATGGGCAGGTGTCAGCAATATACGTGCTTTCTGCATGCAGATTTCTATGTGATGCTAAAATAATGATTATCAAGAAAAAAATCTGAAAGCTCCAGAGTCAAATTAGATAAAATGAGTGCTTCATTATATCTTAGCTGTCCAGAACAAGTTATTATTTTGTATGTTACGAGGTACTTCAGTGACATTTTGAGTAGGTTGTCCTATAGCAAACATAGCAAATACATTCTGGGGATAAAGTATAAGTGAGACAAGCGTCACAGGCCAGCTGGGCACTATGAG
>NW_017728886.1:224011161-224020303 GCF_001723895.1 Crocodylus porosus
TAACATTACCCCGCCTAAATCCAGCCCCTTCAGAACTCTCTGACTATGCTTTTTTGAGATATCCAGTACATTTCAAGAAATGACAAGCTAGGCAGTTGAATCCAGTTTTTATCATCATCAAGGCTAAATTCTGAGCGAGAAAGAACTATTAGGTCAGCTAATTTCACAGCTAGAGCTTTGTCTTTGAGGCCTAGTCATTTCCACAAACAGTTACAAGTTACATTTGCAGGTTACAAAAATACAAGCTTCATATTAGACAAAAGTTCCAAACGCCTCCAAGAAGCACATATTTATTGCTTATTAATTTCTTTGGTTCTGGCCATCACAGACAAGTTCATGTTATTTTCTATACCGCTTAACTCCATAACATTCTGAAGAAAATGCATTCGTAATACTTTCAGTGGACATGTACAATTTGGGGTGGAATGGGGTCATTCCTCACATCATTATCATTATTCTTCATTTAAATTCTGATTCGATCCCCATAGTTCTTAAAACACTATGGACTTCCTTTAGCCTACTTCATGGTCCTACTTTATCTTCTTTCCTCACCTGATCTTCATGGTCTTCACCTTTATCTTCTTTCCTCTCTATTCCATTCCTTCCACCTGACTCCCCTGTTCCTTTTAGCAAATAGCTGTGTGCTCAATGCCATATGTGAATTATTTTTAACAATGAAAATACCATTTAACTTCTCACTCTTGTCTGGGAGAGAGATCAGCAGCTGGAGGTATAGGAAACATACATACTTCAGAAACAAAGGAACTGGGGCAGGAATCTGGACAGCCAATGGGGACCAGGATAGTATAAGGAGGCGAGGATCATGCAAACGTGAGCGTTGGAGTGGGAGAATCTAGAAGAGTATTGGATGTGGAGAAAAAAGAAGAAAACGTAGGGGAGAGAGATGGGGCCTCTTATTCTTCTCCTCCTTCCATTTGTCTTCCTAGTTTGCCCTCTTTTGTCCCATTCCCTGTTCTATATCCTCATTTTGTTGTCCCCCTTGTCTTCTACCGCCACTCCCAATCCTCTCCATAGGCTCCCGGTCTTGCTATTAGCCTGAGATTGCTTCCTCTTCTCTCCTTAATGAAAATTAAGAGATCTGTCTCAGTATTGAACTGATGGTTAGACCTCCACAACTGGATGGCAGCCCTAGATTTAAGTTTGGACAGAAGGAGACGTCTGCAGCAGAGAGAGAAGCTTGAGAGCTCCCTGTGGGATCTCTAGGTGTTGAGAAGAATACCACAGAGGGCATCTGAGGAAGCCATTAGAGGGGTGCAAGTCTCCTGCAGAATCTAGAGAGAGATTTACAAGCTACATCCTGATTCTTTGTGCAGCATGTATTTGCAAAGTGAAGACGTGGCTTATGTTTATTTTCCTAAAATACCCCTCTGAGAAAATTAGTAGTTTTTGCTTGAAGACTATAGGCCAAATAGCTAACAGCATGTCTATAATGACATATCCAAGGGCTGACTGTTGATAAGTTAGACCAAGCAAGGGAGTATATGTCAGGAAGCAGGCAGATAAGCACTCAACTGGCCCTGCCTAAATCCCCTTGGGGGTGTAAAAGTAGCAGCTTGGTGGGCTCTCAATCAAGAAGGCTCTAGTCCCAGAGCTCTTGGTTCCTAGTCCTAGTCCCCTGCTCCTAGTGCTGGTTCCTGAGCCTTGGTTTTCTTGTGTCCTATCCTGGTTCCTGCTGCCCCTCTTCTACCCCAACCTGTGCCTTGCTCCTGCCTAGTTCCTGCCTGAACCTTGCTTAGCCTAGCTTGAACCTGTGCCTCACTCTTACCTAAATCATTACTTAATTCCTGCTTGCCCCTGCCCCTATACCTACCTGCTCCTGCCCTGGATTGCTCTGTACTTGTCCTCCCTGTTACTCATTTTTCCAGACTTAGACTTACCAGTTTGCCCATCAGCACGCCTTGAACATGAATCCAAACCCATTTTGACTCCTGGCTTGATACATCAGACTTTGACTGCTACCAGGTTTGTGACCCTTGGCTCTGGCTCTTGGATACCTGGTATTGTGACCCTCAGCTCTGGTTTTCTGGCCTTGTATCCTTAACCCCCAAACATTGATTTCCACCCCCTTCTCTCCCACGTCCAAGTCAGCCCCTGACATTATAGTAAATACAAGCACAGGAAATCTTTCAGCACTAATATTTGTAGAAAATATTTAGAATTATATGTCCATTTGTACTTGGAGAATGCACTGATCCATTCTGAATACTACTGAAAAAGGAGATATTTATTATACCATGCTGGGTCCAGGATCTAAAGGTGGCACTAGTGTAATTTTGTTTTATTTTCTTTAAATGTAATGTTAAAATTGCCATTGATGTCAGTGGAGGGCAAGAACTGCCGCTAACATTTATTCTTCTTCTCCACATATTTTGGTAGTTTGTCTGGTCATACTTTATACTTTGAATATTGGAACAGGAAATGGAATTAAAATATTGTTACTAGTCTTACTTACTTTAGTTTTTTCCAGTTCATATGTACTAGTTCAGTACAGTTATAGTTTTAGCTTTCTTATATGGAACTAATGGCCACTTGGTAATGATGGAAGGTTTTTGGTTCCCTGTGAAACAAACAGCGGAATATTGGAGAGAGAGGGAGAAAGGTGAGATTCTAGGTGGAAGTATTGGAAGGCACAGAATAAAATGTTGGACTGTGCTTGGAAAAGGTTTTAATGTCTAACAACACAAACATGCCATGGAAGCTGACTATCATGAAAGGGTTCATAAGGAATGGCTGTCTTACAAGGCAAGCTTATCAGATGTCTCAGTATCTCAAAGGGGATTAACTTGTTAAAGGCATATATATTTTATATGCATGGGGGTGCCTCATGGACTGGGAGCACATATAGAATCTCTTACATGATGTTCCTTGGTCATAGGGAATATATGTAGGGAGTGTCATTTTCTCTAAGGAGAGTTTCCTTATCTTCCCATCATAATACGGTTGTAACAAGCTCATAAGAGATTAACAAGCTGCTGGTAGCCTCCCACTAAAGATCTAGGTCAGTAGTCACCAACCAATTACAATCAACTGGTCAATCATGAAGCCTCTGACAGTTGATCTGTCTGTGGGGGCTGAATGTGCATCTCCCCCAGACTGAGATCAACTGTCAGAGGCTCTACGTCCTATCACGAGGCAGGCAGGGGGCACGGCTCAGTCCAATGGTGGGACACACGTGGTGTCACGCTGCTCCTGGGGCAGCTGCAGCAGGGCTCAGGGTGCAAAGTCCAGTGTAGAGTGGCACCAGTGCGCCTCCATCCCACGCACAGATTAGTGGTGGCATGTGTCCCCCGGGCCTCTGCTGGGGTGTGTGCAGTGGCGGGAGCTCCTCCATGCCTCCCAAGCTCCAATCATCCCACCACCCGGTCTGACTAGGTCCCCACTCAACCCAGCCCCTGCCCCTTCCCTTGCCTCTGCCCCACTCCCTCCCTCACCACAGGGGCCTCGATCTGCTTCTCCCCCCTCCCACTTCCCTCCTCCACAGACTGACCTGCTGGGTGGGAGGGAGGGGGGTGGCATGTGGTAGAGCCTGGGTTGCACTTTAATTCAAAAAGTGATCTGGTACTTAAAAAGGTTGGTGATCACTGGTTTAGACCATGGCCAGAGCCATATTTATCTTCTGTTTTCTTGTTGGGGTACTCTGCCTGTCTGACCTATCACGAGTTCGTTCTCTTAAGGTATCCAGAAAAGGCATTTTTTCTAATCTGCTGCGTTAGCTAAATATATGGCAAAATAGGACGTTACCCTATATTTCCACATGGATAGCATTATTGATGTGCTAGGACAGACTCTCTGGCTCCATATCTCATTAGTCTTTCTAGCCTCCACTAGAGATTCTGTTGTTTGGTTAAAACCTGTTAGCCTTTAGCATTCAAAATCAAAGTCAAACATAAAGCTATACTGTGGTCAAGAAAAATTGACAATCTCAGTCCATAGAATTTAAAAGCAGGCATAAAAGCAAATAGTTTAGATCAGATTTTCATCCCTAGGTTATTTTGAGTCAGACTACCAGAATTTATAAAAAGTAAATAGCCCAGCTCAGATTTTCATTCTTGAATAGATGTGGACTTCACTGTGCATGCCATGCAAGTGAATCACTATGACAAAACCGTGATAGTTACATATTTACAGAGATTATGCAGTTCAGTGTATCAAATCTGAAAGTTGTCTTATATGGACAGAAAGTGTGTGCTGTAGAAGCCCTGTATGTATTAACTTGGTAATATTTCACTGGACTTATGAATAAATAATTCTTGTTTCTTTATGACTATGCTAATTTTATCATATATCCACAGAGGAAAAGCTTTTCTTTTTGCCTTTTAGGGTATGTCTGTTCTGCAGAGTGAACCTGCATCCATAATCTTGTGCTTGGGAACACACATACATGTGAGTTGCACATGCCTATGCTAGGATAGTCCTTATGGGTATATGTGCATAATCTATATAGGTGCATATCCCAGGGATCATGGTGGGATAGCTGGAGCTAGCTGCAGCTGCTTTAAGGGTAGCTATGATTTATGCGAAATCTTGTCCAGTCCTCCTTTCACCACTGTGCCAGGAGAGTTCTTAGCCCACAAATATGTCTACCTGGGACGCTTCCAACTCTGCACACTACTTACTTTTACCTTTTGCAGGTGGAGCTAAGCCAGAGATTCAGCACCAAAAGGAGAGTTTCTCTCACTTTCAGATATAGGATATAGAAAGGTGGCATGCTTTATGGTATCAGATATTTTGGCAACAATTTCTGTCTTTCAAAAGATAGCAACTGTTGGTCTCAAAAGTGGAGTACAGCCATGATAGCACAGTATAGTTGAGGCACTTGATGTTGTGGTATGGCTGCAAATGCCCCTATGTAGACCAGTATGTCTGATTCAGATAGCATTATGTGATGGGGACGTAGTTATGAAGCCCTGCAGTAACCAGCAGCATCTCCAGAATTCTCATATAAGGAAGGACACCTTCATGTGTTGCCCTGTGAGGTCAGGCCAATTCTCAGGATCTCAATATTGTGCTGTTAGACAGGAGTGTGTGACACAGTTGCACATATACACACACACACTACCAACTCAGGCACATATACATCCAAACCAGCCTAGGCACATGCATACCTATCACCAATTCAAGCACATACACTATACACCCCAAAAGTTAGACACAGATTACTAATGCGTATATCATGCACACAATGACATATATATACACACACACACACTCACCAGTTCACACACATAAAACCCACCTACACATAGGTAAGTTCCTAACTAGGATGGTACAGTGTGTATGTGTGTGCTTGGGATATCTGGGATACTTAGGGGAAGGTTCAGGTGAGAGAGAGAGAGAGAGTTAAAGTGTAGGGAGTAAAAGTTGCCAGAACTGGGATTAGAACCAGTGGACTACAGAGAAGCTGGCTGAGGAACTGAGGCTAGGGTTTACTTAAGGTAGGGTGGGGCTGGAAACTGATGCAAACAGCTGAGATATTGGGGGGTGCAGATAAGTGGTGGCAAGGAGGAAACAGCCAGGAAAGAAACTGAGACAGAAACCTGGTTGCTCAGGGGAAAAGGAAAAGGGAGTGGGGATAAGACAGTGGCAAAGAAACAGTGGGGGTTGGAGGCAGAGAGGAGCTCAGGACAGGTGTTGAAGGTGGCAGTGAGCCAGAAGCAGGAGAGGGAGAAATGAGACAGAAGTTAGAGGGGCAAGGAGCAGAGAGTGGAGCAGGGGCAAACCATAGTAAAGCAAAACCCAACTTTGGGGTCCAAATAACAGTTTTATTAAACAGACAACACACTGTACAGCCCCATGAAGTTATTGATTCACACACACACACACGCAAACACATGCAAGCACACACACACATTAGCACTCACAATGGCAGCAGGAGATAGAGACTCAGTGGAAGGGTTGGAGTCCAGTTAGGGAAGAGAAGCAGAGCCCAAGTCCTTGGTTGAAGAGGGGGTGGGAGGTGATAGCTACCTATCCAGGCTGGAAAGGAGTCCTTGACCAGTAGGTGTTGTCCAGAGGGGGGGTGCCGGCAGGGCCTCTGGGTGGATAGGTGGTGTAGCATGGTGCTGGTCCAGATGGAGAGGGCGTCCCACTGGGTCTGGCTTCACTGCTCCTTTTTAGGGGCAGACCTTGTGTGACCCTAGTGACAGGAGGCATGACCAGGCAAGGGTCAGCCCCTAGTGTACTGAGCATGTGTGCTTCATGCAGGAATGTGCAGTTTCGGGTGTCTGTAATGGTGGGTTACAATGGTAGAGTTGCTCATTCTGCAGGGTCTTTTGTCTTTCAAATGCTGGGTTCTTGTCTCTGTTCCTCTGTGAGGTCTGTAGTTCCTGGATGAATCAATGTGAGGTGATGGCCCAGTCATTACAGGCCATTCAGTAGATATCTGCTACCATTGTATTTCAATCATTCCCAATCACACTCATTCACTGGGGAACCAGTTTACATGGGAGGGATACGTGACTCATACAGTTGCAACACAGGGGATGCCCCAGGCAGAGGACACAAGATGGAGACTTGACATACAAATTGAAAACTTGACATGACTTACACTAACTTACATATATAGGCCTAAAACAGTAACCACACAATATAAAAGCAGTACAAACATAATAATTATCACTTATAAAACAGTGGGTATCAATATCAAAATAGCAGGGAACTTATTTGCAAAGAGGGGAGAGAAAAATAAAACTTACTACCCAAAATAAAATGCTAAAGCTTATCCTATATCTTAGCTTATTTATACTTATCTATAGGGAATAGAGAGGGAAAGAAAAAGTCAGAAATGGTTGGGGGGGAATGCATTTTAAAATAAATAAAAAAAGAAGAACTGGGGGTTTTGCTACACATGGAGCTGTATGAGTTCATTCCAGCCCTCCAGCACCAGAATACACAATAAAGGAAGCTATCTCAGGTCATAGGGGCGTTGATACTACCATCTAAATCTGGCTTCCTACGACTGTTACAGTTTCGGGGCTAATCAGTTTTGCAAAAATTGGCCTTGGATTTTTGGATAAATTACCTAAACATCATTGGGAGTGGAACCAGAACTCAGGACTCCCTCCCTATCAGGAGTGCCATCTTCACAAAGACAGAGTCATGCTCCCTCTTGCTTACTTTCCTTTGGCCCCATGCCTCTTGTATTCCCTTCTGTTCAGTGGCCCAATTTCAGCAGTAGGGATGGAGGATTGTCTTAGTCCATCTTAGTCTATAGCCTGGTGTTAAGGAACTTTTCCTGGAATTGATAGATGTGGACACAAACCCCACTCAGACTGAGTGGGACTTACAGCGTAGGTATCCATATCCTAGGCAAGTCCCTTAAACCTAGTACATCTCAGTTACAAGAGAAAATTGGATATGCAATGAAAATCTATCCATGCCATGTTAGTTAGCACTGGCTCTTCTCCTTTAACCTTGCATTTAGGTGACAGATCCCATTTTGAATGGACCATTCCTTAGGAACTAAGGATACACTTTGTTGCTTCTGTAGGCCAAGCTCATTGCATCCACCAGGGGCTCTTTCGATTCTCCTACCCCCCACAAGCAATCTACGTGCCACCCACCCTTTCCCCTGTATTTCCAGGACTCTGCAACCTCCACAATCCTTCCCTTGTACTAGGGGAGTGATTCTTAACCAGGGTGCAGCTGCAGCCTTGTGTGTCTTGAGATCCTTTCAAGGGTGCAGTGGGATGCCATGCAGTGTTAGCACTGTGAGGATTACAAGCATGGTTCATAAAACAACCCAGAGATTTCAAATAAAAATCCATAGTGTTAAAATATTCTATTCTCCTTGCAACACAAATATTGCTTTTATTTTCCCGTAGTCAAAAAATGGGTGAAAACAAAGAACTGGCATTTTCCAAGGGGTGTTTTGAGTCCAAAATGGCTGAGAAGTGATGTGCTAAGGGCACTATGTGCCCCGCTACTCTTGCAAGGTCCCCTATGCCATTCTGTCTTCCTTGCACTCCCCATTCTTTCCACTGTACCAGAGGCTGTGTGTTTTCTCAAATCCACCCTTCCTCTCACAAGCCCCCTCCATTACCCTTTCCCCAATGGCTGTGGCACTCTGCCTTATCTTCGCCTTCTCTCTTCATTCTTTCCTATGTCTCCTTGTACCGTTGTCCCTTATTCTCCTTCTTTATTCTATCGGCTAAACATACTTACATTCCCCCTTCTCTGAACATGCCTCTTCACTCATTTCTCCTTTCCAGTCTGTGCCAGGGTTGTCCATTCCCTGCATATCAGGAGCTCTTTGTAACCGCCATTCCTCAAAAATGGGCAGTTTTTCAGAACCATTCCTACCCATGACAGAGGCTCTATATGCTGCCCTCCTCCACTGTTGTTCTTCCTGTTTGGGAAATGAGTCCCTGAAGGTGTTGACATGTTAAAATCTGTTTGGAAAATAGGCAGAGATTAAGCATAGCTATTGTTAACCAGAAAGCCGTTCTATCTATTGCTGCCTTAAATATTCCCAACGTTTTGGAATTGGTTACATGTGGCCTTCAGAGTTATAGTATTACATCCAAACATGCACAGATAAGTGCCATTGAGTTCAGTGAAAGGCTTTGCAAGTACTGCTAAAAAGGCAGTTGAAGAGGCTACTATGTGGCATTTCTTCCAAGCAGCTTTTGAACTACACTGTTGTCCTGAAACGGAATCTAGTTTCACACAAGAGTATATCTATAATTAACATGTAACTAAAACCTTTGCCAGGCTACACCCCATCTTATGCAGTACAGAATATGTGTATCCGTCTGTGCTGTTGTATTATACTTTCCAGGTGACTGTAGTTTTGTAACACCAAGACTAATGTTAGCATCTTATATGCTAAGTTTCTGGATGCTTTTCACATGCAAGTGTGACCTTAGAGATGATATATTATTAGCATTATTTTTTAAAGACCTCCCTTCATTCCATGTCACTTGTACTGGGAATGTTTTACTGAATACAGGCATACCTCGGAGATATTGCGGGTTCGGTTCCAGACCACCGCAATAAAGCAAATATCGCAATAAAGTGAGTCACATGAATTTTTTGGTTTCCCAGTGCATATAAAAGTTATGTTTACACTGTACTGTAGTCTATTAAGTGTGCAACAGCATTATGTCTAAAAAAACAATGT
>NW_017728886.1:224020403-224023854 GCF_001723895.1 Crocodylus porosus
AGAGGCCATTGTAGGGTTATTAATTGGCCTAATTTCAATATTGTTGTGTCTCAGGGAATAGGGAGGCCTGAGGAGAGGGAGAGAGACGGGGGAATGGCCGGTCGGTGGAGCAGTCAGAATGCACACAACATTTATCGATTAAGTTCGCCGTCTTATATGGGCGCGGTTCATGGCACCCCAAAACAATTACAATAGTAACATCAAAGATCACAGGTCACCATAACAAATATAATAATAATGAAAAAGTTTGAAATATTGCAAGAATTACCAAAATGTGACACAGAGACACGAAGTGAGCAAATGCTGTTGGACAAATGGCACCAATGGAAAAATGGCGCCGATAGACTTGGTCAACACAGGGTTGCCACAAACCTTCAATTTGTAAAAAACGCAATCTCTGCGAAGCGCAATAAAGTGAAGCACAATAAAATGAGGTATACCTGTAAAGGCAATAAGCTAAAAAAGTGAGGGCAATTTTCTTGAATTATATATGTTTATATGATATCAACATGTATTGCCTGTGTTACACACATTTACAGGCTGCAACATGACCCTCCAACCTGGCTAGACAAGGCTTTTATAGCGATACCAATGTGTTCTCAAACATTGGTGTGGGAAGTTTCCAGGGCCAAGGATGAAAGGGTCTGAGCAGCTGTTCTGCTAGGACTCATTTCTTGTCTCTATTAAAATGATGAACACAAAATGTTTTTTCACACTCTCTAAGGGTAATATCACTCACACATACTCCTTTCTGGCAGATCTGTGTAGAGATCTGGACAAGTATTGCACAGACTAGTGACCTGCTAACAAAGACTAGCCAGGTTAAAACAGACTCCTTAGTTAAAACTGACACCCAGGGAGTAGTTGCTGTGGTTCTGTTGCATGTTTCTTTCTAATTTATTTTTCCTTTTATCTTTATAATTTTATTAATAATGCCTATTTTCACAAACTTTAAAAAAATAGATATATCAATGAACAGGCTCAGCCAACAACATGGACTATTTAAACCCTATTGAGCAAACGTTTGTTTAGAAATATTACAGAACTGTGCCTTTCCTTCCAACCTCTTACTGTCTTGTCCATACGCAACTCGTAGGGGAAGCACGGGTTGGCATATGCCCCCCATGACAGGGCCATCCCCACTGGCTGTAGCGTCTGTGGGTGCTCACCAGCTCCATTGGCAGTGGCATCTGCAGGTACCTCCCCAGACTTTGGAGGCACCAGTCACGCATGGTCTTGTCCCCTCTTCATACTTACCTCTGCTGAAATTATTTGTCTCATTGCTTCGCCTGTCCCTTTCTTTTTACATATTCTCTGCATCTTCTCCTTCCTCCTTCACTTTCAGAGCAGCTCAAAACCAGGGCAGTTTACACATGAATGAAACAGGGCTAAGTTGTCCTAGTTTATTTTTCACACGGGGCACAGAAACAGCTACAGGGAGCAGATGGGGTCTACTATGTCCCCAACCACTTGCAATGTGTAGGGGGTGCACGTAGGTGCATGTGCACCCCCTGAAATTGGCTGCCACTGCTGGCAGCACCTGCAGGTGGTCACCGCTCACCACTCCTGCTGACACCGCTGGTGGCATCTGCAGGTGGTCGCTGATCACCAGTCAGCACTCACCACCCCCTCCCCCCCCCAGTAACATCACCATGGCTGCCTGTGGGAGCTCCCTGCTCGCTGCCGCCATGCCCTCACTTCAGACAGTTGCCACCACCTGCAGGCAGTCACCATGCCCCAGCCTTGGGAGGCATGCAATGTTCATGTCCGCAACTCTTGTGCTTCATTCTAATTAATGTTCAGGATGCATCTTCAGGGTGGCCTTGCCTCCTTGTATGTGGGTTTGGAGTGTGTGGAGCAGGAGTTGGTGGGAGGAGCCATGCTTCTCATTGGCGTACTCAGCAGCTGCCAGTGTAAATATACCCTTGGAGTCTTTATAAAGAGATTATACATGCTTTTTTTAAAGACATGCCTTAATCCAAATTCTAGAAGAAACTCCTCAGCCTGATGAGGGAGAAATGAAGTTCAGACTGAATGGTTGTAGGGGTACCTTCTGGCCAAGGGGACACTAATCTGTGTCTCTTTGTTCAATCCCTTCTTATCTGGGACATAGGAAGTATGGAATTACCTGTATAGCCATTAACAGGCTCATTACTCTTTCATCTCTGTATTGAGATAATGACTATAATACATTTTCATGCTTCAGAGCATTAGCCAATTTCCTTGAGAGATCAGGAAGGAAAAATATCCTCTCTGCAAAATTGAGCAAATCTAAACTCATTTTCTTTCTTTTTGTGGAACAATGGGCAGGTGGGTCCAGGCCCAATTAGGTAGTCACCTGACTGCAGGGGACCACCTGATTGGAGGAGGGCTGGGCAGGCAGAGTATAAGCCCAGGCCCTGGGAGCAGGGCCCTCAGTTGCATCTGGGGAGCCAGAGGAGTAACATACGTCAGGCAGGAGCCTGTGGCTCCTTTAACACCTGGAGGCCAGGGTGGGAACTAGGGGGAGGGAGGAGGTTCCTTTTGGTCCTGAGTAAGACCTGAAACTGCACCCTGCTGGGGTTGCATGTTGTGGTGGGACTGCCTATGGTGGGGCAGCCCCCGGAGGTGCCACACCTGTGCCTCCCCAGGAAAAAGCAAGGATGGGGCACCAGAAAGCCCCACTGCCTTGTGAGTCACCCCATAGAGGGGAAAGGCTAGGGGCCAAGGTCTACCAGGAGAGACCTGAGGCCTACAGGGAGTAAAATGCAGCCCAAAAAGGGGGTGGAGTGAGCGTGGTCCAGAGGCGGGTTGGGGGAGTGGCCCAGTAAGGGCGAAGGGGTCAAGGTCCACCAAGTGGGGCCTGAGGCCTGGGTGAGCCAGAGGCTGAGAATGGCCCAGTAAGGGGATGGGGGAGTAGTGGATTTGGATGCCAACTGCGAGGCATGGGACATGGTATAGGGCCAGTTTGGAGCTGTGTGATTGGCCCAGTACACAAGGGCTGCAAATGGGGCAGCTGCTCCCATTATAGCTATTCATTTTACATCAAAGGTGTGGCAGAAAAGAGGAGGGCGGACTGCCCTAAACAGGAGGGGCATTGATTTCTTTGGGTGCCGGGAAACATTTGCCACTCCCCTCCCCGGTTACAAGTCTGTTGCCTTTTTGCACTACATTAGCAGTCAGAGCATACTGGTAAACTTAACTCAGAATACCCTCTTCCATAAGCATAAATGTAATTTTACACTGACGTCAGTAAGGGCCCTCAGTGACTTGGGCTTTGGATATGGGATTTAGAAAATGGGGGTGCAGATGGCATAGCAATTCTTCACATAAAACACAACAGATATTTTTCTCATGAAACTAGATGCTTTACTAATATGCTAGATGCCTAACGCTATGGTCAATGGTTTAAGATCAAAGCAAAAACATCAAATATAACTATTGGAATATCCATTAAATTATTTCCTAGATT
>NW_017728886.1:224023954-224026997 GCF_001723895.1 Crocodylus porosus
AATAAAGCACAACAAACTAAGAATAAAACAGTCAAAAGATATTATATCATTAGTCCTGGAGTCATTATAGTTAAATGTACATCTTGTATTCAAATTCATAAAACAAAATCTAACCTTCTTGAGCAACTTGGCCATGCCTCTAATACTTCACTGTCAGCCATTTATCCACTTCAGTTAATGTTTTTAGCTAGAGCTAAAAATAATCTTCAGAGCTGTGAAATAGAAGGAAACATTACCAGGAATGGCTAGCAGACAGCAAAATCGAACAAAAAAGGATAGTTTGTACAGGGGCATTTCAAGACCATTAAAAAGGATAGAGGCAGGGTCAGATCCAGAGCTTGTCTGGTACACTTGCACTCCCCTTTGATTCCTGATCCACCCAAATTTTAAAACCAACTGCCTAGAAGTGACAGCAGCATTTCAAGTCAGGCAGGCTGAAGGTGTCAACTGACTTCATGGCTACCCGATCCCTTCTAAATTCAGTTCCACAGGTGTTAACAACCCTCTTGTCATTAATGGTCTTGGTGTTCCACCAGTCAAGCTACCCTTTGTTTTGTAGTTCTCTTTCACAGCCCTGAAGACTGTTTTAATTCATTCTAATGAAGTTATATTTGTTGCTGCTTAATCTTAAATTGAATAATCCAGCCCTAGGCCCCTAGCATATAAGTAAAGATTTTGGTTTATTTTTAACTGGAAAAAAATGTGGTGTTTTGTATGTAGTGATGCACCTCACCGTTTGCACCTCCCATTTCAAAATTCTAGATCTGCCCACATGCACAGGGCTGTTAACACCTGCTGAGTGGAGACAGATTAGGAATCAAGGAAATGAGAATGAACCCTGCATTCAATTGACTTTCTCAACGTCCGGACCAAATTTTGAATGTATGCTGGTAACACAAGAGTTAAGTTTGATCATGCCCAGACAAGCAGACAAGGCCTATGGAAAATTCTACAGCCTGCCCAGCATGTGCCCCCTGTGCGACCCTTGCCTTGTCAGTCACAACTGACCTAGTTTTGTAACAATGCACATGCTCAGTTCTGCTCAACAGATGAAGTAATCTGACCAGACGCACACTCAGTCTACAGACTGCATGACGTAATCGGACTAGAAATTTCTTTAGAGAAGACAACCTGATTGGCTACCCAGTTGTCATAAAAGACTTGGGGGCCCCTCCCAAGGGGTTTTTTTTAGAGAAAGAGAGAGTGAGTGAGAGTTTTTGGGTTCTGACAGCGGTGCTGACAGAAAAAGATTCGTCCTGAGAGCAGAGGCTGCGGCTGCAGGGACTGCTCTTCAGGAGGGCTTTAAGCCCACTGGTCTCTTGTCTGAACCTGAGAGCAGAGGCTGCTATCGCAGGGACTGTTCCTCAGGAGGGAGACCACGCTCGACCTGCGAACAGATACTGCCTTGGCAGAGACTGTCTCGCAGGGAAGAGACCCTGACCTGACCTGAGAGCAGAGGCTGCGGCTGCAGGGACTGCTCCTCAGGAGGGCTTTAGGCCCACTGGCCTCCTCACGGCTGCGGTTTTGTGACTTATTCGATTTCGTCCTCGATCTGATTTCCCGGCTACCAAACTGATTTCTGGCATCGACCGACCACGATCCTGATTGACCCGCGCTGCTTCTCGTCCACCGACTACAACATCGCTACACCCCTCGGCATCGTTCTCAATCAACTTCGGCATCACCACTGACCATCCGTTTTCGTCCACTTTGGACTGGCATCACATCGTTTTTCGCGTTACAGTTCCATTGTTCGTTCTCCCATTCATGAGCTGTTGACCAGCCCTGGGACTATCGAGTTGGGCAGCTGCACCTAGCTCCGGCTAGAAAGCAAGGGCTCAGCTCGAGAACCCCGTGGGCCAACAGACCCCTTTGTTGTTCATTATCTAACTGTAACCGAAGCAAGCTTCTCTGCCTACGCTCCAGAAGCGTAAGTAAAATAAAATCCATCTTTCGAAACTGAAGCACGAGTCCGCGTACCACTCAGATTCCTTGCCGCTAATCCCGCCTGTTTTGTACCGAACCGCTCGGCCCACCGTGACCTTGGGGCCCTGTCACAGGGGCACTGAGGTGCCCTGTGACTTAAAGGATAAGAGGAGAGTTGTCAAGCAGCAGAGCAGCACAGCTGCCGGTTGCTGGGGCAACCAGCCGGTCAGGTAACCAGAAGGGGGCAGGGCCAGGACGTTTATAACAGCTCAGGTTGGAGCCTGTGAGCAGTTCCCCTCCAGCCACTGCACGAGCAGGAGCTCTGCGGCGGAGAGCTGAGCAGCAGAGGCTACGGTGGCAGTTTGACCGCTGCGATGATGCGAGGGGAGAGAGAGAGCCCTGAGAAAGGTATCGGTGAGAACCAGCGCGGTGTGTGGTTTGTGTTATAAGCTGGTGGGCTTTTGCTTGTGTTGTAGCCGCTTGGTTTACGGTTTTGTTATGATTACACCGGAGGACCGGGTGAGGCTGTAGGGGTGAGAGGAGGCCTCACGGGGGCTCCCCAGCCGCTTGGGGGTTCCTGGTGCTCAGCGGGGCACAGCGAGTGGTGCCGGTGGGGCACAGCAGTTTGCGCCGGAGAGGCGCGGCAAAGGCCCCAGAGGGGGCAACGGGTGCGAGAGGCGCGGCAGAGGCCCTAGGCGGGGCACGTACTTGATCAAGCCACCCCAAGGCGGGCGGCAAGTTTCATTGACAGGCACCCAAGACAGGTGTGAGCTAAAGGGTTGTCTGGAAGGTCCCTGTACCAGCAGGGGAGCCCTAGGAACCAGAGGGGCCAGGTAAGGCTCCGGCTGCCTGAGCCGTACAAGACACACTTAGTTGGACAACCATCATTGGCAGGGGTCAGCAGGGGCCAGGTAAGGCTCCAGCTGCCTGAGCCCGATTGAATGGTCACCAGGGACAGGACTCAGACGGGGCCAGGTAGGGCTTAAGCTGCTGGAGCCCAGTCGATATAGAGGATTAATCCAGTCAAGGGGGGCCACGCCCAGAAGGGGCGCCGGCGAAGGGGCGCTGATTGCGGGTCAGGCCCAGGAGCGCCGGCGAAGGGGCGCTGATTGCGGGT
>NW_017728886.1:224027197-224054893 GCF_001723895.1 Crocodylus porosus
GCTGGATTGCCTAAGTGACACGGCAGGGGGGTGCTAGCGAGTACACGGCCGCTCGTAGGTTCCTGCTCCGTGACAGGCCCTATTCCCTGACACTCAGCACAGTCTGAATGGAAATGCTACTGCTCTTCCCAGGTAATTGATTTTAAAGTTTGAGTGAAGGAGGAATCAAAAGCAGGGTACACTCCTTGTTTCGATATAAATCCCTGAGTACAGTTGGCAGGCAGCCTTCATTGATATTCACAGAAATTTTATTGCAATCCCTATCCTCAAATGGTTTTCAAATAATTCATTATCTAAGAGCCTAATTCCATAATAATATAAACAGGACCCCTACACTAGGAGGTTTTGTTTGTAGAAGGATTAGAGTATCAAGCCTGTGTCTGTTTATCAGAAGTACTTTGTGTTTGCATTTACTTTTCTCCTAAAAATATTTGTCTGTGATCAACATCAGGGTCTTTTCTAACTGTGAGAAAACAAAATTCAACTCATACATGCATTCCTGTTGTATCACTATCAAGCCATACTGATATAAGCTATTACAACGTAACTCTTGTATCATCGTGCATCCCTTCATTTTGCAAGCATGAAGGTTTCACATGCGCACTAATGGTTTTTCAGGAGAAATAATTACAGTTGTAAATTTCCACCGTGTATGTGTATAAGGGTACTTTAATGGTTGAAACCTGATTAAATTAACTAATGATCCTTTTAGTGGTTAATGGTTATCATTTCTCCGTTTCTCCATTCAGCATGAATGAGCACCTCAAACTTCCATATTCTGGCTCACTGGCAGTACAAATATTCATTCATTTAGTAGGAAATCGGGTGCTCTGGTTCATTTATATAGATTACTCATATGTAATCTGTTTTTTTCATCCTAGGTTCTCTCAGTGCTTTATGAATACCAGCATAGGCCTTTTTATCATGCCTAAAAATTATGTTTGACATCAGGATATTGCACACTTATTGCTACATATTTGATGAAAACTGGGCAATTGTAGTGTTATGTGGTTACTAGGACTCGGTCTCATTTGATCCTCAGTCCTTAGGTGAAAACTAAGATAGGCTTCTGCATAACTATGTGCACATTGCTCAGGGTTGCATTTATTTAACTCAACCAAATATTGAGCTGGTCTGAAAGTAACTTCCCTACTTTGTCTTTTTATAATGAAAGGGTTAGATATTTAGAAGCTTCTCCTTTCATGCAAAATGCAAACGGGCTCTAATCCGCTTTCCTGGCTCCACACCACAAATCTGGTTAGAACCTCATTACAGGCTTGGCTATTTACATTACAAAGGATCAACTGCAGATTTATTTGGAACTCTAATGAAAGCATAGCCATTAGCGAACAGCTCTCAGTGTTGCAGCAGCAATAAAAATGTCAACATCCTCTCCTCCCTCCAATGTATCATGCTTGTTCTAATGGGACATGCATTTACATTACAGCAGCAAATTACTGAATCAGTGATCCAACTTCTTGTGATATGTTTCAGGTCATTGCTATATTCAGACAATGTGCTTCTTTTGAAATGCTTTTAATAGTAGGTTCTTAGAAAGGCATTTGTTGTTCTCCCAGACAGCCAAGAGGACACACATCTAATGTTCAGATAAGCAGTTTGACCTAATAATCAGAAAAGACTGATCCATTCAGTAAAATGGAACTTGAATACCTGTATGTGTACACAGTACTTATTCACTGATTTGGGTTCTACTGCTTTCTAGACAGATGTATTTATTCTGTATTGCAGTAATACCATTGGCTCTCAGTCATGGATCAGGACTCTACTGTGTTAAGTGCTATATGCATAATAACAAAAGAGATAGTTCCTGTTACAAGAGCTTCTCATAAGGAAGATTTGCAGCATCAGGCCCTTGGTGATTTTTAATCCTAGATACCCATTACCATTTCAGGTTTATTGATGGTAGCTGTTTTAAGTGCCTGTTCTTTCACCAAAGAGAACAAGATGGTTGGTGTCCCAGTCACACAGAGATTGCACCATACAGGGCACAGACAGAAGTTATATTTGTTGCATGATCAGCCCCTTGGAAGCATTCTACAGCCATGGCCTAACAGTAGTGCATGGCTGCAGAGCACTTTAAAAGTCCCCGATCATGCAACAAATCAATCCTTATTATATGAGGGTTCAAATGAAGATGATCCAAAGCAGAGTCGCTTCATTAACTTGTGTCTGATTGGGAGGCTGGGTTGATGCAGGCCAGCCCTGCCCCTGCTAGTATCTGCACAATGGTAGGGGAGGACAACGAATGGGAGGGTTGAGTGGATTGGAGCTCCCCACCCTGAGGAGTCTCCAATCCATCCACCCCCCACTTCAGCACAGGCCTGGCAGAGCCCAGCCCAAGCTGCCTCCTCTGCCTCCCCTACCCCCCATCCCATCGTGGGGAGGGAGGGAGCAGGGCTATGGGGGAGAAGTCCCATGTCTGCAGCTCCTCGGCTGGATTGGCTCCAAACTGGAGCTCAATCCACCATCTTCCCAACTCAACACTGAACATCTGTTGAGTTGGGAGGGTCGGTTTACCTCATGGTACTTTCTGTGAAGCACCATGAGTTAAACCAGGGAGCTGCATGTCTGTTAATGTCCACAGTGTACAACAGATACACTTGGGTAATATGTGCATTAAACTGTGCACAGCCACCCAATGAATCTAAATAGATGCAGTAGATGAACACAATAGGAATTGGTTCCATTAAAATTTGGCTTCTGCAGGTTAGGGAAGTCAGGGAAGAATGGCATAACGTTCTTACAAGTTACAGCGACACGTTATTTGTCAGACCTGTCAAAGAGACACTGACCTGGGATTTTCAATTTGCTTTAGTTAAAAAGAAGCAAACAGCAGGTCTTTTTTACTTTGAGCATTGTATTTTGTATTCTGTTTTCTTACCATTCCTGCCACTAGAATGAAGTCTTTCTGCTATACTGCAGCAGAATCAATTCTCTGTCTCAGTTTTGCCCTGAAGTGAATTTGTTGGAAAATCCAGCCCCTGGGCCTTTTTAGAAAGGACCCAGTCCTGCCTCCTACTCCAAGACGTTTGAGGGTTTCACCAGTGTGAGGAGTTTGGGCCCAGTGTAAATAGGCCACATCTCTATTCCATATACCTCTGGGGAAAGACAGAACCAGAGAGAGCAGAGGTGAAACCAATGGCTCTGAAATTATTTTGGTATATCCATTCTGTGTATATGTATTTGTCTTGTAGATATTTATAGAGTACCACTGCAGGACCTATCATTTGACAGATCCCCTGGCTATTTTACTACTCAAAGGATAATGTGCTGGCCACAAGGGTTGCAGCTGATACTGTGGCTCTGTGGCCTTTAGAAAGAATTTCTTCTCCCTGTGAGATGTTGAGGGCATAAACCTGGTGTTTGGATTATGGGCTGGTTAAAGGATTGGGATAAAAGGTCAGAATTCCTCGATCCAGTTGCATACTAAGCTTTTTACCTCTGCAGCTCCTTATTGTTTGCCTTCCTTTCATGCTGTTATGGGTAGATCTCTCAGAGAATTGGAAATGTATGCCTCCAGTTCTCTAAATCAGCCTTTCATCCTTTTATTTGAGGAGTTAATAACAAAATCTGTTACGCTAGTCACACTTCACACTTACACTTAGTCACATAATCAAGACTTTTTTCAGTCTGTAAACACTTTCCTTTGCCTCCATTTTCATGTAAATGCTTTCAGATGCATAGTAATTTCAAAACCCAGAATCACATAATGAGGGTTTCTTCGTTGCTATTCTGATCTACTATGCAAGGATCCACTGGCTCTTCCAGGCACTGCACTGTGTTTGTCTCCATGCTAAGGCACCTGCGACCTTGTAGGAAGGTTTCTTCCCAATCTTTAGGTCTCAGTCAAGGTATTAGATCCAGACTTGCCCCCAAATTAATTTCAGGTTTCCCAACTGACATAACTTTTCCATTCTCTTTATGCTGAGAATGAATCTCATCACTCCCAGTGGATAACTGGTGCCCTCTGGAGCTTTTGGAGAGCAGGGTGGTGAGAGTTTTGTTCAAGTATATCTCTGCTGAAAGTTGGTGTCTATGAGTAAGGAAATCTCTAAATGCCAAAGTTTAGTTAATGCTGTGTCCCCTGCAATTCTTCTTCTGGATGTAGATTTGTGTTCCCAAACCTGAAACACTGACTAAGAAAAGCATGACGGGTCACCAAGCCTAATTTTTAGGGCACAACAGTTACCTGAGGCAAATTCTGACCTTAATATGGAAATGAATGTGTTTTCCTTGTAACAGAAGCTTTAGCATTATCATTAGCATTGAATAGAATTTGTACGAGGAAGGGGGAAAACATTTTAGGGTTAGATTCACAGTATCCAGAATTGCAGCACCAAGGTCCAAGGTACTCTGCTGCTGTAAATAATTCACAACCTTGAGTTGTTTTCCATTTAAAATGGAAAATATAGTCCAAATGCTGCTATAATTTGTACCAGTGTAAGTCAATAAGAATTCATAGGTGTAACTGAAGGGGAAGAATTGTTCTCCATGCCTACATAAGCATGGAAAAGATGAAATATTACTAGACAGTTGTTAATAATCAAATAAGTATATTAACGAACTAAGAGGCACAGGGGGTGGGTGTGTGGGGTGGGGGGGAGTGGGGCATGGAACTCTGCCAGCCTGCAAGGGAAAAGCCATTGTTTCCACATTTTTCTCTTTTAAAGGAGAATCCATTTCTAACATTTGTTCGCATCCTTGCAACCCACTTTTGGGTCACAACCCACAGGTTGAGAAACTCTGATCTAGACCATCTCTGGTGTCGGTGGCTCTTTCCAGCTTCCATCTGCCACCACCACAGACCCCCCCAAGAGTCGGAGTATAATTCGAACCCTGTCTAAGGACATAGGGAACAATTGATTATTGTCCTCTTTTAACAACATTTTATATACTGGAACTCTGTTCTTATCTCTCTATTAGTTTTCTCTTTCTAAACTAACTAAACCCAGTCCTTCAACCTTTCATTGCTAACCATGTTTTCTAAAACTCTTAATTATTGTTGCTGTCTTCTGGACTCCCTTCAGTTTGTCTACAATTTGCTTAAAAGTGTTCCCCTAAACTGAAAGGAAGTGGAGAAAGTGGTTCAGTGGAGTCTTCACCAATGCCAGCAAAGCAGAATAATTTCTGATTATATTTTGTATATAGCACCCCTGCTAATATATCCAAAGATGAGTCACTGACCTTTGCAATCCCATCATCCTGTTGATTCAAGTTTAGTTTGTGGTCCACTTGTACCACATCATCCCTTTCTTCTGTATCGCCACCTAGCCTGTTACTCTCATTTCACATGTGTACATTTGGTCTCTCATAAATTTTAACCTTTATTGAATTTCTCCTACTGATTTCAGACCATCTCTCCAGATAATCAAGATCAGTTTCAATTTTAATCCTGGCCATAGTGTTTATTTTTATTCTTTATGTGCTAATAAATGGATTATGTAATAATTATTTATAGTATCTTTCCAGGATTCAAAATTAGTTTAATTGGTCTATTTCCCAGGCCCCTTTCCCCTTTTTTAAAGAGAGAGGCACTACGTTTTCCTCCTGTCCTGTGAAATTGAAGAAATTAAAGAATATTGAGAAAGTAAAGAAATGCTCTGAAATCCACTGAAATGTTTCATAAAGGTAAATTCTAAGTGAGGCACTAAGAAAGGAGAAATCAAATGCAAAATAATAGTATGGAAGAATTAAGGATATCTTGAAAATCATTAAGCTCAGTGTTTTGGTAATGTTGGAGTGATATTGTAGCTGTGATGGTCACAACATAAGTGAGAGGCAAGACGTGTTATGGGTGATATGTTTAATTGGACCAACTGCATGTTTGGGATAGACTTAGAAAAGTTTTTCAGTGTAGTGCATTCTTCTTCAGATCTCAAGAAAAGCAAGCACATCGGCATCACAAAGATGTGACAATAGTAAGACCTGAAAAATTAGATCCACGATGCCTACATTTACAAACCAAATTTTAATTTGATAAACTACTTAAAGCTAAGGCCTTGCAGGTCAGATTTCCTCTTGGAATGTAGTTCCATGGCTGAATTATAGATTTCCCACCAATTCCATTACTATATTCAGGATGTTTCCCTTATGCCAGACATCTATGAGGTGATTCCTAGGAGTTCTCTGGATCTGCTTGCTGCTGTTATTCTGTAAAATATTGAAAGCTACATATTGTTTATTTGATAGTCAGTGACTTTTGATAAAATAATACATCCACGTGTTAGTTGAAACTGCTAATTCACCCCATTTGTCAAACTATGAGGCTACAGACCTTGCAAAAACTCTGATTTCTTTTCCCCCATGAATTCTGAAATGTATCTACTTGTTTATGTATAGATCTACTATAATAAATCAACTCAAGACATTGTTGCGAAAAACTAGAATTTGTTATATATTCCGGATTACAAGATCCAAGATAATTTGTTCCATTAGAAATAGTTGCACAGCTAATGATTAATTTATATCCTAACAATGAGATGTGCTTTTTAGGAAAAGGTGTAAAATAGCAATACCAAGTCCAGCTGTGCAAAAGCACAACAATGAAAACAGGATGCTAACATGCAAGCAATATAATAAAACGGTGTATAGCCCAAAGTGTAATGGATGAATCAAAAAAGGGTGGGACAAGGAAGAAGAGACAGAAGTTTTTTGTCCTTAAACCAGATGATTTATACACATTGATATTGCTACATGTTGACCAGAAGATGGCAGCAAAACTACAAGGATAAGTATTATCCTCCTACCTTCACTGAATTCTGCAGCCAGCTCACACTGAGTTTAGCAATGCAGGATTTGCCATAAATTACCTTAAACCAGAGAATTTCATTACAATTCTATTTTGTATGAAATAGAATTCTAGAAGCATCCTCTATATGTCCTTTGTTTAAATGAAGCAATGTTTTGTTTGTGGCTGACCTGATATTTCCCTTTTAAAAGGCATGATGGACTATCATTAAAATCCAGAAAAGGGAGGTGAAGAATTTTCCTGAAGAATTTGGAAAACAGGCAATGCTAATTTTCTTGCACCAATGAATATCAACCCATTTCAGTTACTCTACTATATATAAGGGTAGATAGCATCCATAGCATTTTAGTATTGATACGAACAAATGTGGAGTATGGAAGATTGAAATAAAAGCATATTTTATGTTCCATACTTTGGTCAATGTGTGCATGTATATTTATTATATATTATCCCATAACACTGGGTTGATACCTACCAAAACCCATTGGACCTGAAATTTAGTACCCAGCACAGCAGTGTCAATGAGGAGTAATTATATTCAAGTTAGAAAGTGAAAACCTGAGCTTGTTTAAGTTAATGAGCATCTTGCTGCTGCCCTCAGTGAAGATGAGATGTAACCCAATAGATATAAAATTGGAGTAAGCAGAGGCAAAATCAGACCCATGGATCAGAGAATGCCTTTGGCATCCTGTGAAATCTAATGTGCATAGGTACAACACAGCAGTTAAACTCTGGGAGGAGGGCACTGGGGCACTGGGAGGTGTAAACTTATCAGTGAACTGCATACAAGGAGAAGATTAAGACAATCAGAAAGCATTGAGGGGGGGAACCCCAGGGGGAAGATTGAACAGGCATTTAGAATACATTCATATTTGATTAAATATTTCCTTACCTTCTTCAACCGCGTGCTGATTTTAATTCCACAGATATACTCTTTTTACCTTTACAGCATAGGAAAGATTTTCTTGGAAACTGGAGAGCGAGGTAGTTAGCTATGTTAGTCTGATATTAGGCAGAAGGCACCTTACAGACTAACTCATCCAGAGAGGTATGTGTTTTTGTAGTATCTGATGAGTTGGGCTATAGCCTATGGAAGTGCATGCTATCTTTTTTGAACAAGAGAGTCTTTAAAGTGCCACCCTGTCCTTCCTTCTGCCTAGTAACTGTTGGAAGGTTTTATCAGTGAAATTATTCCATATGATTGTATAAGACACTAATAATAATTATATCTGAAATATATAACTTTTAAGCATAGTTCAGTCCTAGGAACAAAGTGTCCTCCAAGAAAGTGCAGGGAGTCAGGCTTTTGGTTGCTGAATAGCCTAAAGAGTTAGTTCAGATTTGGCTTGCTCATGTGTTGCACTGTGGATGTTCAGTCATAACTTGCACACAAGCATCTCTGAATATTACTGCCTTGCTCTCTCTCATAGTCTAATGCCATAGTCTAATGATGGCAGAGGCCGGTCACATGTTGTAATCTTACTCTTCATTTCTGCTGTTTCTAATATGACTTATTCTCGAATATACCTTATGTTTATTCCTTTGCAGGCCCCAGCACCAATTCCTCAGGTGACATGAGGAAGGCAGCAGTTAAGTTGTATTGCCTGCATTTAAAGGCCAAATGCAGGAGCAGAAGGCAATACAAAACAACAACAGAAAGGATTAACCCATTTTTGTCCAAGGTGGTTTCTGTTGAAAGGCTGAAAGGCAAAATAAATATAACCTTTCTCTATCTATCCATCTGGGCTGGACGTTCAATGACAAGTTTGTCGCTGAAACCAGACACATTCTGCTATATCCTTCACCCTCAAAACAGAAAATTAAGCTCTCCCAGACTAATTACTGGCAGTCAAAAATCCCAAGGCTGAATTGGTTAAATCTTTACAGGTTAGTCTAAACTGAGTAGACTGAGCCGATAAGCAAGTGAACAGACCTTCACTTTTGATTCCAGAAATGCAGACACATGCTTGCAGTGGCTCAGGCCAGAAGCTGGGGGGCACTATAGCACACTCCCTGCTTGGCCAGAGCAGACAGCTTGAGCCAAGGCTAGCCTGCCCACCCTGAGAAGAGGGGTTTGTGGAGGAAGTACAAAGGATCCTGTGATGCTGGGCGACTATGAGTTAACTTGAATCTGAAGGGGATCTGGGACAGACGTTCAATACACCAATTTAAATTAAATCAGTTAAGTCTGATACTATATCCATCCAGGTTTATCTTAAACCAGTTTTGGCCATTTTGAAAGTAGTCTATATGCACTAAACTTCTATTGTGTTACAGATTTGAGTCGGTTTCTGATCACTTATACTGGTTGATATGTAACTTCAGTCTTGAGCCCCAGTGTTTAAAATTTAAGCTCCACTCTTCTCACCCAGGAGAAGCTGGAAATGTGAAATGAGGAAACAAAGATATCTGAAATGATGCACAGATAATTTCTATGCAACAAACCACATTTACTGTGATGTCAGTGCCATGATTCAACATATCAGTAATGGAAATAAATCAACACCCTGTCTGCATGAGCTGAACTAGTTCAACTTTGGTCTAAACCAGGGTATAGCCCTAGTAATTAGATGTGGAGTGTATTGATGCCATATTGCTCAGTGGGAACTTCTTCACTAAGAGGGTCATTAGAGAATTGTCCTTGTGCTACCTTTGTACAGCCAACATGGAAATGTTGAGCTGCTGGTTCCATTTTATGTGTGTTTCATGCAGGCAGAAAGATCCCAAGGGAGGGTTATATTGCAGGCCAACATTGTTTGTTGGGGTCATGGTTTTCCTATCATGAGAAAAAAACTTCTATTCATATAACTTTGGTGAGGAAAAGCAGGATCTGTGCACTCCTCCTCCTTCAAAGTTATCTTTATATACCATAATGTTAAAATTCAAGCATTTTTATATCCTATTCTCTTCACTCAATTCCTTTTTTGCCTCATTGTACAAGGGTGGATGTCCCCTAACACTGGCATTTCCATGTTCAATCAGAGACAGATACCAAAGTCTACATTGCTTTATACCTCATACTGCTGCTGTAGGATAGATACGATAAATCCAGAGTGGTATGGTAAAGTCAGAGTAATGCCAGATACCTTAATGTGCTGTTAGTCAGAAGTGGGGCAAGACAGAATTCTTAGAATCAGGCTCTGGGCTATGAGAGGGCTGGTGGACCATGGAGCTCTGATGTTGGTGAGTAGGTAGGTTGATGTTGGGAGTAAGCTCATAGCAGGGAAATAGCATTGGTAGCCCTGTAAGAGCAGTGAGAGTCAGGAGTGCCATGACCATCCAACAAGAGGGAGTGGACCTTTGGTTTGCTGAAGAGATTTTTAACTAGACTGGATCAGTCTTACCAATTTTGAATCCACCACACCCCTCACTTATACAAACATCACACCTGTATCATTCTACTCTACTTCAATCTCATCTTCCTTACATCAGCTTTACACAAATTTCAAAAGAATTATGCAGACTTGATAGTGATATAAAGAAGGTAAAATGGGCCTTGATCTTTAAATACTATAGATTTTATTTTTTTGCCTGAACAAACTATTTTGTATCCTAATTGGAGATGTCTGAACCTGATCTCAAAGGGATAAGGATGTGAATTGAGTCATGGATGGGGTAATCTTTCCTCTTGCTGCACACGGTGACCTTCCTGTAACACGGACATTTCTTTGAAATGTCAATGACCATCTGGCTCTGAGTATGTCAACACTACAGCGTATATTCTCATCTGAGAGAGCTGGAACGAAGCAAGCCTGCCTCTGGTGGTTCACATTGCATTATGAACCTTGCACGCTACTCCCTACAGATTCTTGTCCCTGCTCACTGGTAATAGGGCTGTTAGAGGTATATCCTAGGTTTCCTAAAACAATACAGAGTGGAAACCTTTAAGGAATTGGCCTGTCTTTCTTTCAGGCCCCTAAAATGGAAGTAATTTTAGATTCTTTTAGGTCTACAAGATTCTTACTGCTATTCATTTATACTAGCTGATGAGCTCATCCTAACTGTGGGCCAACTGTTTATGCTTTTTGTTATTTACAGAAGATGTGGATGGCCTCTTGGGCCTGTCTGAAATCTGAGAGGATGTTGAAGTCTGAGGATAATGCTCTGAGACATTAGGCATGCCATAAATGCTATGCAATCTCTTAATATGTACAAATACTTCTGGAGCAGGAGCATGGTATGTGGTTACAAAACTGGAGGACTGTACTCAAAACTGAGGTGGCTCCAACCAATCTTATATTCCTAACATGGCAGATGCTCCTTATGAGGCATACTTGTTGTTTCCTGTCCTATGCTTCTGTATCTCTAGGCCCACTTTGCTCCAAACAGGGCCCAAAGAATTCTCCCAGGATATCTTGTAGAATTGCTTACTTAGCAGGAGGTTCTTGGTTAACCGCGGATTAATCTACATTGACTATGGCCTGCTCCTGGGATCCCTCCTCAGGAACATCTGAACATCCTAGGCTAGGGACAGACATTACACATAAACTGGTTTAAGTGATCAGAAACTGGCTTAAACCTGTAACGTGGGTAGGAAACATTTTTTGGCCGAAGTGCCAAAAAACCCACAATGTCTACGTTGGAAGGTGCCAGAGTGTGGGCATGCCAGAAAAACAAAATGAGGGCCCTGCTACTATGATGCACTACCTCCTTTGCCAGTGCCTTCTACTTTTCATTCTGCTCCCACTGTAAGAAAGTAGCAGTGATGGTTTTCACTGTCATGCAAACAACTCACTGGGGATAGATAAAGTCATTTTATTGCAAGGAATGCATTACAAGCTGCTGAGTGAGGAAAGGGGAAGACGAATAAATGACTTTTAAATCATCAGCTCTGCCACTTAGTCAGTCTGTGCAGATTACACAATTTGAACACCCAGTGAGTCCTTGGCTCAGTGCTGGGTCCCTGTTGGGGCAAGTCAGGGTAACCTAGAGATACTTGACCAGTGCAAGGCACAATGGGATGTGTGTTCTCTCTGGCCACCTGCTCCCAGCAGTACATTCAGTCACTCTTCAAATTCAATTGAAAGGGTGATGTGTGGACATGCCAGTCCCACTTCTCAGTTCTGGGAGACTAGGGTTACCATACATCTGGGTTTTCCCAGACATGCCCTCTTTTTTGGTTCCCTGTGCTGCATCTGGGTGGGTTTTTAAAATAAGAGCAAATGTCTGGGTTTTCTGATCTCCTGAGCCGGCTGCTTGGGGCTGGGAGCAGTGAGTAAGGCGATTGGCTGTCAGAAGTCATGTGCTCCCTGCATGGGCTCCAGCAAGCCAGGCAGAGTGAGTGAGTGAGACTGTGTGTGTGTGACACAGAGTGTGAGTGGGCACATGTGCATTGTGGGAGCTGCTTGGGCAGCAGGGCTGGGGGGGGCAAGGGTCTGCAGGTCGGGAGTGAGGGGCACCAGGACTGCGGTGGGGGGGCAGAGGCTGTGGGTCCAGAGTGCAGGACACCAGCAGGGACTGAGGGGCACCAGCAGGGCTGCGGGGCAGGGGGCTGCAGGTCAGGAGTGAGGAGCACTGGGGGGCAAGGGGCTTCGGGTTGGGAGTGAAGGGCACTGCCAGGGCTGGGAGGGGGGCAGGGGGCTGCAGATCAAGAGTGAAGGGCATGGGGGATGGGACGGGTGACTGTGGGTTAGGTGTGCAGGACACCAGCAGCACCAGGGGGCTGCAGGTTGGGAGTGAGGGGCACCAGCAAGGGATGGGAGACAGGGTGCTGCTGCTTGGGAGTGAGGGGCACTGGCAGGGCTGGGGGGGTGTGGCTTGTCAGTGAGGGGCAACAGAATGGGCAGGGGCAGGGCAGTGACATGTCACTGCCCCCCCACCATCATATTCCCCCATCCGCCCCCCCCTCCCCTCTCCTGGTGACAGATGTCCTCTTTTTTTGGACCTGGAAATATGGTAACCCTAGGAGACATCATCATGACACAACTTGTCCTGTGGTAAACATAGCATCTGTTTTTAGCCTTGAAAAAGTAGACAACAATTGTCCCAAAGGAAAATTCAGAGATAGACTTCAGAGAAGATCCACTCTGAATTCTAACATGAGGAGAGACAGCAAGGCAGGAAATCCAGATAGCCTGGGTTAAAAATGATGGCAATTCAGCCTAGACAGAAATCACATGGCTGCAGAAGAGAGCTGGTTACTTCAGTAGAAACAAAGCCTTTTCTATAGTAAGCACAATTTATGAGAGTAAATTACAAAAAGAGACACTTAGCTTGTAGGAAAGTGTGAGTGTAAACATTCTGGTGATGTCCTGAAACCAAATAAGCAAGATAGATGCTAGTCTAGAGCCAGGGAAGATGAAGAATCCAATGAGATATTTCATCCTGGTTTTGGTTTTCCAAATGACGGTCTACATTGATTTAGCTGATGGAAAAACAGAAATTACTACCCTCCCCCACCCCCCAATATGCAAATCTTGATATAAAAGATGTATGTAAACATTTTATAAAAAGTAGCTTTAAAAAAATACGTCTTAATATAAACTCCATTTAATATAAAAGTGGAGCTTATAGGTTGGTGTTCTGTCAGCATGGTGATGCCTCAGTCTCTATTGTAAATCTCTTCAGGGTATCACAGGCATAGGAATCAAACAAAATATTTAGTTTGTAACAGTGCCAAATTCCACACAATGGAGTTTATTTAAGAAAAGATTAACAGCAAGGAATGCATTGTTATCTTGTGCATATCTCTCATTAAGGATTATTGAGCCCTCCCTAATTAAGACATTGAAATCCTGGGTTGCATGCATCATGTAAACATGTCTTGTTTTGTACTGACAGATCGTAGCTAAAGCACAATCTACTATGTGGCTTTGATGCTCTCACTGAAATATTAACATGCAGTATTCAGACCAAGTGTAGGATGCAAGCAGTAATGATACACGCTATCCTACACCAACCTACATTAGCCCTGTCCAAGCCTCTGTGCACATTTAAAAAATTGGCCCATTTTCAAGCATGCTGAGAAAATTTATCTTTTTAACACACACAACTAACTCGAGTGGACTGAATTAATATGGGTCCCATTCACATAAGCAGTGCAGGATACTGGTCTAAGATCTGTTGTGGAAATTGTTTTATATCCTGATGACAATCCATCATAGAAAAGGGATAGGAACTTAAAATAGAAAGCAATATTCTGAATGCTCTGGTACAGGATGGGTGACACATGATTTAGCTGCATTTGTTAGTTGGTGTTGCAAGCAATTTTGTACACAATGTTATCTATATTTTTTCAATACTTTCTAGAATAATCTGGGTTGTCAGATCAGAAATATAAATCTCAAGAGAACAGTAAGCCTATCCAAATCTTTCAGAGTGTTGAGGAATACTAATACTTACTGAATGGTGAGTCTCTGAAAGCCATGTGTAAGAAACTTCACAGAACAGCAGTGCCCAACCTTCTGGCCCAACACGCCAAAGGAGTGGAACAGGATCAGTCTTTGGGCCAGATACTGCATGAGATTGGCTCATGGGTTTGGTCCTTGGGCCCAATCCTATGCTCCTGGATTTGCCTGCATTTTAGCCTGATTCTGTGCTGGCCCAATCCAGCTGTGTGCCTGGATATGGCTGTACACTGGCATGACCTGGGACACAGTGCCATATTATCTAATCTGTGGGTCTCCCCAAGGCTAGGGACAAACATTCAAAAAGCTGGAGCCTGAATTGATTCAATCTTTGCAGGTTAGTTTAACCTGGCTAGGCTGAATTAGTTTGTAACCATACAGACATCCCAGAAAGGCAGGCACATGCCTGCAGTGGCTCAGGCTAAAAGCCGGGGGGAGGGGCAGGGGTGGCAGTAGAGTAGCCCCCCCTTCCTTTCTTCAATGCTGAGCTGAGGGGGGTGTGGCCAGGTCCAGGCAGGATGCTGATTAGGGAGGGGTTCCCCCCTCCTGACCAACCCAGCAGGGACTTGATAACACAAGGTTTATCGCCCCATTAAGAGAACAGCAGAGGGACATTACCAGCTGATTCTGCCTTTGTACCATTTGCCACAGCATGGACCATAACCAGCATGTAGTCTGCTAGCTAATGCTGAGAGGTGTCTGTGTAAGGCAGAGGAGATGGGGAATACCTGCTTAGCAGGGAGTGGGGAGGGGAGGGGGAGAGCAGGGGGAAGCCGGGCAGACACCTGCAGTCTCTGCTGAGGTCCAGCCAGGGAACACAGGGGAGGGACCAGTCCTGCTGTGGAGCAGAGAGCCCTGCCCAGTCCAGAGAGCATGCCACGATGCTGGGGGAGTCTGGTTTAACTTAAACCAGCAAGGAGTCTAGGACAGATGTGGCTGAGACGCTACCCACGCCCTCACCTGAATAATGGGATCCTGGGGTACCCGGTAGCTAGTGGCCTTGCTCAGCTCCCTGTGCAGCTGCTGCAGGGTTCCTGAGCGGAGAGCCTCCCTTTACAATCAAACAACCTTGCAGACCATTATAAGACTATTTACAAGATTTACTTATTTACAAGCTAACATATAACCAATACAATAAAACAAATGTTCCACCGCATGACCTGGTAATAGTGGCTTAAGGGTTAATGCTTCTTGAATATACTTTACACCAGGCGAAGGTATGCAAATTACCCATAATAGATAATGAACCAATACATTAATACTCCAACTAATAAACCATCAAGAACTTATTTACACAATTTATAACTCATCCAGTATGTACTGAGGACCCTGTGTGCACTGCCCCTGGCAAGGTCTCAGGGAGCAGGAGTGTCTGTGCCCCTGCACAGGCTCTGTGGGTGGTCCCTGGTGCTGGCAGGAGCTCCAGGGGTCTTGGTGCAGCCGGTGGTGGCTCCTCCCTTGCAGTCCCTGCAAGAAAGCTTATTCCTGCCCAGACCCCTGCCCTGGCTCAGCAGGGAGTAGTGTCTGGGCTGCAGGTTGCTGAGCATAGCCTCACAGCACCCAGCAAATGCAGCCCCTCCCTGGTTACTTCTCGCTCACAGGGGAAAAACCAGGGCAGTCTCCAGCATCTCCCCCTGGCCCTGCAACCTCCTCCCCTGCTGTGCTTACACAGGGTCTTTTCTGGAGGGAGGGTCTTCCCAAGCTTGGAGTCTTCTCACAGGTAACCCCTCTCTTGTCCTGCCCAACAAGGCTCCCAGGGGAAGTGGGGGAGAGTGGACACAGTGCAGCCTCTTCCCTGCTGCTGCTACTTCTGCAGGGCTCTGCTGGGGGGCTCTCGGAGGGGTGGCCGTGGGGAGAGCCTTTCCCTGGTCTCTAGCCTGTCTCTCACCCCCCTCTCTTTCTCCTTTGTTCTCTCTCCAGGAAAACTGTTTCCCTTTTTTAACCAAGCCTCTCAGCCAATCCCAGGCCAGGGCTCTCCCCCCGGGTTTGCTAAGGTCTCTCGGATTCAAACCCTGCTGGGGTTACATCAACCTTCCCACTTCCAAGAGGGCTACCTCCAAACTAGCTTCACTTGCCCTAAGGGCAAACGGTGTCTCTTCGCACTCTGTCCCTCTGCAGGGCAGCCCTTCCTATTCCTTTGAGTGGGACCATTTCTAATGCTGCTACAAAATTATATGATAGAAAAAAGACTTTTTCTTAATATTCAATAAATGAACTATTACAATCCTCGAATTATTTTAGCTGCAGGAGATTTTTACCCAAGCAGGCAGGAAGTGGTTCTTGTCTTTACAGCTTCCACAGAGCGTGGGTCCTTCACTTGTGAGTTGGGTGCAGAATGGCTTCTTGATCTTCCCTGAACTGCGCACCTTGCTGGCAGTTCTGTTTTGCATTTTATATAGTTTTAATTGTCTAACTTCAGAGCATCTCTTCTTGATAGTTGGTTACTGGAAGTCTGAACAAAGCAGGCAAGGATGGAATTAACAAAATATAATTGTATCCTGTCCAGGTGTTTGTTTTGCTTTTGCAAGCTTTTGATGAGTTTGGAATTAAATGGGATGGCGGTTTTGGTTAGTACTGCCTTTTGTCAGTTGTTTTGACACTGGAGCAGAATTTACAATAGCTTAATAAATACTTGTATGTTTAGGAAACTTCAGACATGCATTGGATGCCTGTCTTGAGAGATATGCCTTGATTAAGGGAAGAAGTTGCAAAGTTCTTGGGGTATATGTGATACATTTTAACAGACTGGTTTTGGTCTAATAAAAAGTAAGTGGAGATAGTGAAGATCAGAGGCCATTGGATACAATAGGTGTGAGTTTCAGGAGAATGCACTGGTTTAGCATAATAAATATTTAAACATTTGTAAAACTTTAGACAGATATTGGATGTTTGCTTTGGGAAATATGTCTCAATCAACGGGGGAATGGGTTAACCAGGATATATTTACAGTCATGGTTTTAGTGCACGTTGGCTCCTCCGTCTCTTACAGGCTTTGCTTTGAAGTGGATATTTTAGTGCTTTTGTTTCCTTTAGTGTACCTTAGCTCAACTGAGAGGTACATGTAGTTTTCTTCCTAGGCCATTTGGCTTTCTAGCTTGCTCTCTGAGTCTTGTTATATAAATGTAATGAGCGTGTCAGGTCTCTGCCAATAATTGTAACCATCACTT
The DNA here is from genome assembly GCF_001723895.1 of Crocodylus porosus. Lineage (NCBI taxonomy): Eukaryota > Metazoa > Chordata > Crocodylia > Crocodylidae > Crocodylus > Crocodylus porosus. Next base: position 224,044,480 of record NW_017728886.1, read on the forward strand.
TTATTTTTTTAGGCTCGGGTGTGATAGAAGGTTGAGGACTGTTATCATTATTGTTACCAACTTACGGCATGGGTCTGATACTGGGTACCGCAAGCTCCATTTTCTCTGCACCTAATGGGTTGCAGCCATTAGTACAGTCTAATTTTCTTTGTGACAGACTTCTTACCACAACCCAATCTTGGCTTAGCCACTGTCTTGCATTTTTGTGCAAGAGTATTTTAATCTGGTCATATAGCTTTCATGTGTAGGTCTGGCCAAGCTTTCACATATCTAGATAAAAATATGATTTAATAAAGTCTCAGAGAATCTTGGATTGAGAAGAACGTTGAAAACCAGCATCCAGATATTAAAATGGAGCAGTATCCAGATTAGATTTTTTTTAGGATTAGATTACACCAATTCAGAGCAATCTAGGTTCAAAGTTTGTGTTCTAAACTCATCCCAAAAGACGTAAATATATGAAAAACCAGATGCTCAGCCCCTTCTGCTCATTCTGCAACGGACAGTTTTCCAAACTGTGGTGCATAAGTCCTGATTGGAAGATCATAGATAGATTTTGTAGTTGTTCTTCAGAGTTTTAGCTATCAGTTTTAAATTTCACTTTCAGGGGATGTTGTCTCATGTAGAAATTTATGATCCTTTATGCCAAGGATTGAACAAGTCATCAGTTGCTTTCTAGGATCAGTAGGCCTTAAGGATGAAGATACCCTTATCTCCTCCTCAGCATCTGCAGTGAGAAGACTGTGGCCAGTTCTCCAGATTTTATCTTTAGTGTTTTCTAAGATTTCAGGTAGTGACGGGGGGAAAAGAAGTAATGTGTTTAAGGTTTGTGAGCCAAAAGGCAAATGTGAAACTAAACTATTGAAAAGTTCTTCTGCTCCATGACTCAAGTTACTTTTAGTTAAATTTCTAGCCATGACTTTATGAATGTACAGTTTCAGCCAAACCCTATCATCATCTTTATTTCAATAAAGAAAATTTATTTTCAAAAGAGTATCCCATTGTTATAGTTGCAACCCCAATACTGAATTGTCCTGCTAAGATAGGAGAACAGCAGAAAGGAAAGGATAAGTCTAATATCATTTTTCATACTGAATGCAGCACACAGAAACCAGGGCAAAACAGGAAAATAATTCATTCAACAAACTGAAATGTGCATTTTGACAGGTGGATTTGAAGGAAAGGGAATGTAAAGGAAAGCAGGAAATTATATTACATACTTAACTCCACCATTCAGTCATAATGGTTTTTGTTGTCTCTTATCCCCCAGTATTTATACATTGACTTCCAGCTTATAGTCTCCTTTGGATAAGATCTTCTTATCATGGTGTAAACCATGTAACAAAATGCTGACACTAAGCAAATAAGAATATATTGTGTAGGAATAAGACAGTGAATAAATGGCTAGAAAAATGAGGGGGGAAAGAGAGTGAGATTAGATCAGAAAGTGTTTGAAGATTGCTTTATTATTTATTATGATCAATGCCTGCATTGTTCTTTAAAGCCAAGGTGGCTAATCCAATAACTTAACTTTTTAAATTATTTGTTGAGAAGAGGAAGGCTGTCGTGTAACAGCAGCTTCACAGGGAACAGGATAGCAAAATCCATCTCACAATTCTTACTAGTAATTATTATTATGCAAGAGGCTACACAGACAAGTTAATAGGTATTCAATAAGAGCAAAGCTTACATTTATTTCCAGGAAGAACAACAAATGCTAAATATAGTCTGCATTATGGTGATTATTTTACCAATTTTATGAAGTTGTAAATAGATGTTTCTGAAATGCTCAGTAGCATTTAGGTATCCTTCCAGCCTAGGTGCCTGAACCGGATTGATTTACAGCTTGTCATCAAAACTAGAGACTGTCTCAAGCATCAAACTTGGCTCCAGAGTTGGGTTCATATTTCCCCAAACTATGGGCTTCAGATCTGGCATTCTGGTTTACAGCCATCTTAAATTGAAGTCCTCAGTATGCATGGTTGATTTCCGTATGGATCTGAGACCAAATTTGGCCATTTGGACTGTGTGTAGCTTTGAGAGACTGAATCAATTGGAACTCCAAGCCCAGAGTAAAACTTAATAAGGAAATGTAGGCAAAGTGAACAAAGTATTTAAAGCCCGGTGATGCAACACCACCAAGGATAGCAGTCTAGTCATCAGTCATCATTATTCAGGGTGTCATTCACTCCTTTCTTCACCCAAAGTTTAACCAGGCTCTGATATCCACGGGAATATCAGAGTAATGTTGTATACTGCCCACAGGGGTTGTCCCGGCATACCTGACTTTAGGGGCCTCTTCCCACTAGCTTCCCTTGTCTCCTCCGGCTCTCCCTTTTTGTACTCTTGCCTGAATGTCATATTGGAACAAACAGACAGGGAAGGCTGCCACAAGTGAGGAGACCTTCAGGAGCTGGACACTTGTCTGGCCCAGGACTCTCCTGGGCTTGTGCCACTTTTACTCTATCTGTGTCCTGTAGTTCACAGCCCACTATTCATGGCTGCAAGCTCTGGAGTATACTCTCAGGCTCAAGGACCCATTGCCCCAAATCCCACCACCACCTTTCAGTCTCTGACAGGCTTTGCCCTTCCAGGCTAGAAACCCCATTCAGTGGACTCCGCCTTCCCTACAGGTGCAACACAGACCACCAGGAACAAAAATCACCACAACCATGGGTGCCTTCTCAGCTTAAAACCAAAATTGGCCCAGCCAGGGTTTGCCTCACCCTGAGACTGTTCTCCAAGCTACAAACAAAGATAGAAAAAGTTCTGGAAATTATCTGGCCCCCAATGCAGAGATTCAGGTCTCTTTCACCCCAGCTGCCACTCTCAGTCCCTTCTTCCAGGCCCTGGAGTACAGTCCCATTGCCTTTTCATAGGGAACTCCCTTCTCCTGTGTTCCTAAGGCCACACTGTCTCTCAGGCCTGAGGCTTGGGCTTATATAGGATGCTCCGGTCACATGACTCTTCTACTTCCAGCCTTGGGCCATCAGAGACTGCCTGCATCTGGACCTGGCAGCCTTCTTGTTCCAGGCTCCTCCACCTGTTAGTTAGCTCAAGCAGCACAAGAAAGCAGAAATAAAAGAAAACAAATAATACTGGGAAGGTAGAGGGGGAGGGGCTGGATAACAAAAGAAATAGGCACAAAAACACCACAAAGGGAAGAGATGAACCATGAACATTGCATGCCGCCAGAGATGTGGGGGCGCCCAGTGAGCTCCTGCAGGTGGTGGTAGGGATGTCTGCGGTGGGGGCATGGCGGTGAAAAGCAGTGGGCTCCTGCAGGCATGGGGTGGGGGGGGTGAGTGCTATGTGCACCCACTACATGTCAGTAATGAGCTGGCAGACCACAAAGGAGAGTGGGAGCAAGAGGAGGGTGAGAAGGAGCGGGGAGAGGAAGCCCAGGCACTCCAACCCCTTTTCTCCCCATCTAGCAATTTCTCTCCATCTAGTGTTAAGGATCCCACTACATACCTCCCTTTCCCTTTTTGAGGGTTACAGTCTTGTAGGCTCTTCAGGTCTTCCTTCTTGTAGAAAAAAATCCACATTGCTGTGTCACTTAAGCCTGGTAGCATAAGCCTGCTCGTTCAGGTGCAGCTTACAGCTTATGCAACTATAGGATGCTCCTACCCTTTGTCCCTTTGGGACATCACTGCTCCTATAGCTAGATTGGAAACATCCATTTGTACCAGGAATGATTTTGTAAAGTCTGGCAAATGTATCACACGATACGTTTTTCAGTCTCCAAAATGTTTCCTCTGTCTCATCTGACCCCAGCACTCTTTCCTGTCCAGGGCAGGGGGTCGGACTCAGTGAACTAATACAGGGGTGGGCAATTATTTTGGGCCAACGGCCACTTACTGAGTTACGGCAAGCCATCAAGGGCTGCATGACAGGCAGCCCAGGGCAGATTAATATTAATTGTCTAAATATTTTAGGGGCCCCACAGGCCAGATAGAATGGTGAGGAGAGGCTGAGGGGCCTGAACCTGTTCAGCCTCAGCAAAGGCTGAGGGGGGATTTGGTGGCTGCCTATAAACTCATCAGGGGAGATCAGAAGCAAATAGGAAGGGCCCTATTCTCCCCAGCACTACCTGGGGTGATGAGGAACAATGGCCAGAAACTGCTGGAGAATAGATTCAAGTTAGAGATTAGGAGGCACTATTTCACTGTTAGGGTAGCTAGGATCTGGAACCAACTTCCTAGGGAAATGGTCCTCGCTCCTACCTTGGGTAAATTCAAAAAGAGGTTGGATGAACACCTGTCTGGGGTTGTGTGATCCCAGCGTGTACTCCAATCAGTGGCGGGGGTTTATACTAGATGACCTATTCAGGTCCCTTCTGACCCCTAACTACTATGAAACTATGGCCTGGTGGGCCACATCTGTCCCCTGGGCCGCATTTTGCCCACCCCTGATCTAATAGGTCCCTTCCAACCCTAAAATCTATTAAATCTATTCAATCAACTGTCCACCGAACTTCGTTCAGGGCTGCAGCTCTAGTTAACTCAAACAGAGGTGCCATTAGCTCTGAAACCATGGGCACCAAACTTCGTTAATAGTTGGCTAACCCTAGGAATGCCTCTATTTACCTTAAATCCTGTACTTTGTCCATCAGGGGTTTAATCTGCCCCACTGCACCCCACCCATGAGAAACCCTAAATAAGGTGTTTCCCGATGACCAGAAGCACATTTTTGGATTGCTGTTAGGCCTGCCATTTGCAGCTCCTCCAGGAGGCCACAAAGGCTTTTAGGTGTTCTTCCCAATCTCTAGAATAAATTATCACATCATCAATCTATTCCACAGCATAACCATGGTGCAGGGCTAGCACATGATCCATGAGTCACTGAAAAGTGGCTGCAGCCCCATTAAATCTGAAAGGCATGCACAGGAACTCATAGAGACCTCAAAGGGAGGCAAAGACCATTTTGTCTGGATGCTGCTCCAAGGGAATCTGCCAACATCCCTTGGAAAGGTTATGGTAGAGATAAAATGGGCTCCTGCAATCTTCTCAATTAAGTCCTCTACTCTGGGCATAGGGTAGGCATCAAATTTAACCATCTCATTTACCTTTCGGAATTACCTTTTGGGCCACTTTAGGAATTCTGTTCCATGCCATAGGCACTGGAGCTTTCATATCGCTCTGATGTTATAGCTTGTCATTTGCCTAGTGCTAATTAAGCAGAGGTGTTGGGATCTGGGACTGGTTAGGCCATGCTAGGGATTGCATTTGTATTTCTGCAGGTAGTGCTAACCTTGAAAGACATGTGTTTACTCCTGTGTGGTGAAACAGCAATGAAATACTTATTTGCAAAGACTAAGGAGAATCCTGCTAGCTATGCACTGCTGATATTCACAAGGATGGTGCCTCCAGAAGTACTGTGTGAGTGGAAGGATTTAGTAACCTATCTGGGAACTTGGACAAGGTGGCCCACTAAAGCATTTTCTGCATGTGTCCATTTTATCTCCCAAGTAGACATGCTGAAATTTGCTGTTATGAATTTTATAAGGTGTGCTAACATTTCTACCTCCTAATTCAGAGTTAGTTTTAGTTATTTTGAATTGTTTTTTACCATTTTGCAAGTCATGGCTCTGTCACAGCTATTTGAGCAAGTTAGAATTACTTTGAGAAAAATGTTTACAGGGCTAGAAGAATACTGCAAATTGCTCTGCTGGACTGGCAAACTCTAACAATGCTATACTGATTTCCCACTGCAAGCCTCCCTGGAGTATCTTTCTTTAATAAACAGAAAACCACAAAAAGTAAAAATTCTTTAGGTTGCTTTTTAAATTTTGCTGCAGCTGGAGCCTAGGCAGTGGGGGAGGGAGAGCCCAGAAACAAGGGATAAATAGTTGGAAGGAGCAGAGGCTTTTTGGCAACTGTGTCTTGGACAAGTGGAGGGAGGCTACACTGCAGAATGAAGAAGGGTAGTAGAGTAACATATTTCCTGGCCAGAATTGTGGGCAAATCATGGGCATGGAAACATGTCAGTCTGTTGATTGCATCTACCAATTCAGTAACAGTCATAAAAAAGATGAGGAGTATTGTTTGCAAATAGGGAATACCAGTGAGTTGCCAGGCTGCTCTCCCAGGAGTGTCCTAGGTTGAAGTGGAAGAATCTGGCTTTGTACCAGCATTTTGAGAGGAAGATGATGTCTGATCACCATGACTCCAAGAGCAGCAAAGCCACACAAATAAGGAGTGGCTAAGTCTAGTGATAGCATAAAACAGGGCCACTTGGAAAGTCATGAGAGCACACCTGCATGTGAATGAGCCCCACATTTACTTGACTCAAAATAAAACGGCACCAAATTGAAATGTCCTATGTATATCAGTTCTAAGGCTTGACTTTTGTTGCTACAATGAATTGGGACAAATGATTTAGCTCAGCATTTCCCAAGCCTGGTGGGTTTATGCCCCGCTCTAGGGAAGTTTTGTGACCGCCATATTTCCATGCCTTCAGCCACCACCACTCCTTTCTTTGTTATCAGTTCTTTCATGCCCCCTTATTTCTGCTGCTGCCAGTTTCCATCACCACCAGGCAAAGCAGAGGGAAATTTGGTGGCAAAGGAAGCAGAGATGAACTGGGCATAGTGGGACACAAGAGAATCAGCAGCAAGAGAAAGGATGGCAGTGGTTGAAGTTTTTTTTGGGGTGGGGGAGGTACAAGAGTGGCTGAAGTCAGGGATGATTGCTGCTGTGATTCACCCCCCTCCCCAGGAACCTTTCATTCCCCTCCTGGGGTGTGCACCCCACAGTTTGGGAAATGCTGACTTAGCCTTTACTTTTAACAAAACAGATGGATTAATAATACTTTGTTTCATTTTTGTCCTAAAAATATTCCTAAAACCTTGTGCACTTTAAAGCAGCTGTTGCCAGAGGCAGGCAGAACACAGCAGGGGAGGCAGTGATCCTTATTTAATCTTTCTCCACCTCCTGAGTGTGCTGTGAAGCTTAGTTTGGTAATGGTGATAGATAGTTTAACAGTTCAAGTTACTACAAATACTAAGAGTTGTTCTGTAAAAATGACTACAGCTTTTTCCTATTACAGTCAGTGATAAAAAAATCTTTGGACTTTCAGAGGAGCAGATTCAGAGCCTAAATGTGGGAACTAGATGTTACCAGACTGAATATGGAGGATATACACTCAGAAACAGTCTGTTTTCTGAGTGCAGGATCTGAATACATTCAGATTCAGCCTATCCCAGTAATTGATAGGTAACTATCTGAGCTCCCCAGGTTCTTCCAAAGCTTTATTTTAAAGTATCTGGAGTCTTTATCTTATATCCAGGCATAAAATATGGGAAAATATCCAGCTCCTGTTGGATCTGAAGTGAGAAAATATATAGAACTTAAAAACCTGCAAAGATAGGTAGTCTGGATGTCAGGTCTCTCAGCTGGCAATTCTATTGACCTGGCCTGTATGCTACCTGGTCCCCCTCATGATACCATGAGGGAAAGACTTGGGACATAGCTGTTGGCAAACATGGGCACAGCTGGAATGAATCAGGCCTTCTGATTATTTTCTACCTATGGGGACTTTTTACCATCTTTAATTTTCCCTGAGCCTGAGGAAGGGCATGTGTGCCCCAAAGCTTGCAGAAAAAGATTTTTTTGTTGTGGTTTCTTAGGTGGTCTAATAAAAGGTATCATCTCTGAACCATGGATTCTACAGTTTTGCATTTTTTTCAGTCCTGATGGTATTTATAGCATCTCTTAGGTCATTCTAAGGGTGCTGCTACATGTTGCCCTTAGGCTATACTAAGAGCTCTTAATACAGGAGTGTCCATGTTTGAAAGCATAAAAATAGTGCTAAGCACCCTTGAGGCATTTCAAAGTTATGCCACTTTGAGCAAGATTTATCTTTGAGCTTTGTTACCCACCTTGTGTTATTGGTTCCTCACACACCCCTCCCCTGTCCCAATCCCAATTCATTAACACATAAGAGTTGTTGGGTTTTTTTTACTTCATTTTATTTTTTGGGATTTTATTTCTTAGCACTGGTTTATTTCTTTCATTTCACTTCAGTGGCTGACTTCTTTTCACCACAGCCCCCACCTCTGTATGCCTCTATACCTTCCAGCTCCATGCTTCGGTCAGGGTGATCCACCTGTCCCACCCCATCCTGGTTTGCCAGCCCTCTAGTGGTATGTCACAGTTGTGCAGGTTAGAGAGGATGTTAAGCCTTGATTCTAACATTAACGCTGCTTAACATTCCACAGCACTTAGTATAGCCTAAAGGTAACATGTAGTAAGTGACTTGAGGCTCTTGTTCAGCTCTCAGTTAGTCCTAGGTTCACAGTAGCAAAGATGATAGCTGAGAACACAGCTTGGTCAGACTTGAGAATCTGAAACAGTATGAACTGTATTTTCATTTGTTGTAACCATCATTTCCTGGATTTGCCCTTGTCCCATGTAAGCCCCCTGCTTCCCCTCCCCTCTCCTTCCTTTGCTGCCCTTGGTGCAGTCCAAGGACATTTTGCAATAGATTATGAAGTGAGCAGGATTGGTTCTTGGACAGAAAGTACTGAGAGGCATGAACTGCATATTTTTCACTTGTGTGAAGCACTGTGCAGTTACGGTACTACTGCAATAATAAACACTCACAAGAACACAGTGAGAACCTTTGAGAAAACACCTGGATTCTTGAGACTGTATAGACATATAGGTAAAATCCCTCTCTGTGCAGAGGGACGGCATAAAGTTTGTGCAGCAGTATGTGTGCAGGGAACTGGATTACACGGCCCTTGAGATCCCTTCCAACCCTATGGATCTGTGTTTCTGAATATTCAAAACACACAAATGATGCATACACATTTTTCTAGTCCTTTGCACACGAGTAAATTTCATTTGCTGTGAGGGATCAGTTTGCTTCTACTGTGATTAGGTACATTTTTGACAAGGCTTGTATCTGCATTTAGATTTAAAGATAATACAAAGGTGCCATCAAATTGAAGAATACTTTGGCGGGGGGGAGGAAATAACCTGCTTAGGCCTAATATAATCCCCAAAACCGAGAGAAAGACAGGCATAAACAAAACCATCGGGTTGCATAATTTACTGAAGACTTGCGCTACAATAGCTGGATATTGCTCTAATCAAAATCACATTTTATAATTTTTATACTGTTGCAGCAATGACTAAAATTGAGAAATGTGCTTACCTTGATGCCATTTTAATTCCCACATTTTATGTAATTTTTGAAGGAAATGCAAAAGTAAGGGCTGTGGATAATCCCATGGCTACTATCAAATGTAGTCATCTAATCTAATCACTCTATTTATATTGCTTCTACTGCTATAGTATTTGAGAAACTGGTGCTCAAGCCCACACTTGCCAGGTGTGCAATCATTTCACCAACTACATTAGCACTACAGATGTGCCTTTATAAAGCCCAAGAATTCAGGCTTTATGCAGGTGGAGTGCAAGAAAATTAAAGAAATGCCCCAAAGCAGAGCCAGGGGTCTTTAACTTTGTGTAGCTCAGAGCACAGTGCTATAGGATACTGAGACCTCTGATTCTGAACAGTCTGTCAGATGCCTGACTTTAAGGCCTGAATTTGCAAAGTATATGGTAGCAATAACTACGTGATAAACTGTATAACCCAGTAGTAAAAAATACCCTGCTGAAATTGTAGCAGACATTCAGAAATAGCTAGAAGTCTTAGTCCTTCCTCATGCAGAGTCCACAGCCCAAATGGCTAGAGTACTTTGTTGCTTTTTTATGGCTGATGTCTGCATCTATCTGTACACACACCCACACACACACATTTTATGAATATTCATAGTTTTTCTACACATACCGACATTAATGTGCAGAAAACTATGACTATCCACAAAAAAGAAATCTAAAAGACAAAGAATAATTACCAAACATGGATTAAAAAGAGCAAAGCAGCTCCCAGTGGTGTTTTTCCTGCAAATTTCCAGTTGTGTTACATGATGTGCATTACAGCTGCTTCTAGATGACTGTATTAGGTACTGCTTTGCCTTCATGCTTCTGTTGGGGGGTCACTACTTCAGCTTGATTGGTACCACACACGTGTGAAATGGGAACTTTTTTTTTTAATTGGTCATGATGTTTTCTAGTGAGGCATAAAGAAATGCCTTGGTTTCTTCCGAGCAGTTTCCCAGTTTGTTTCTTGTATGGACAATAGCTCCACTATACACGGCCACACGGCGGTTCCCTGGAGCAGACAGCGGAGCCCGCCGGGGACGAGCGCTGCGGTCCCCGGGCTGCCGCGATTCCAGGTGTGCGCGGAGGGGCGCAGCCCAACACTGAAGCGTATCAACCCGGGGGCAGCTCCGTTTCCCGCCACCCTTGCTCCGCTCGCCGCCCTCGTTCCGGCCCGAGACCCCGCGCCCGCTTCCCCGTGTCCCAGGCAGATCTTGATCATCCCGCCCACCCCCATTAGT
>NW_017728886.1:224055233-224091806 GCF_001723895.1 Crocodylus porosus
GCCGGGGCCAGCGTCCTGCCCGAGCCGCCCGCACCATGTCCCAGCACTGGGGCTACGGCTGTGACAACGGTGAGTGCCCCGCGCCGCCGCCTGTGCCCTGCCCGTGCGGAGCCCCCGGGCCGGGGGGCGCGGGGTGAGAGGCGGGCGCTTGCCCATGCTTGGCCCCAGGGTCCCCGGGTGCGGGGCCGGGCAGCCTCCCCGTGGCCATGTGCTGCTGCTTCCCTGGCAGACCTGCCTGCCCCTCTCCTGCCACCTGCAGCTACTTGCCTGTGGCACGCCGGCTAGCAGCTAGCCGGGGACCCAGGCAGCTTCTCCAGCACTTCCCCAAGGCTTCTCACCATGCCGCAGGAGGCTGTGCCAGCCTGTACCCCCGCGTGTCCCCGGTTCCGTGCGGTGGCAGGCTCAGGTTTTAGAAGTGGTGGGGCACCAGCTCTTTCGAATGACCTACCTGTGCCTCAGGGCTCCCACGTCCTCAGGCCCGTGAGACCCTCGGGTCGCCAGCGGGATCTGGCGGTAACCCCAGGCCCGTGGCTTCTCACCCCCATTGCTGGAACAAGCAGTGGGAGCCGGCAGAGATAAGACCTCCGCTTTTCATGCATGAGAGCCTCTGCCGTGCACTGCAAGTTGACTTGGTTATGACTTATGGCCACCCTCTGGGTCTTGTGTGCATCCTTTCATGTTGGATCTCTGTGTGCATCCTTTTGTAGGACCGGCTCACTGGTGTAAGGAATTCCCTAATGCCAATGGAGAACGTCAGTCTCCTATTGATATTAACACCAGGTCCGCCAAGTACGACCCTTCTCTGAAGTCCTTAAGTATCAGTTATGATCCCTCCACAGCTAGAAGCATCGTCAACAATGGTCACTCTTTCAATGTGGAGTTCGATGACTCTGCTGACAAATCAGGTGAGTCCTCATGTTTAGGGTTTTTTCTACAATACTGAATCCATCTTCTGTAGGGGAAGGAACGGGAGGGAGGGTTTGAAAATGTTACTAGACAAGGGGGTGAAAGCTTGGCCCTGCTGAAGTCAGTGGGTATCTTAACTTCAGTGGGATCAGGATTTAACCCATGATGATTCAATGCACATAAGCATCTTTGCTCCAGTTAAAAAGAAACCTGAGCTTATCTGCATGGCTTTGATCTGTTCTGATCAAAAGCCCTTTGCAGTAGATGCAAGGTTTTTTAGTGAATTCAATAGGATTTGGATCATGCTCAAAATGCATAATAGACCAAAGTAAAGTACTTTGAGAGGAGTGACTTAAGGCTTATTTTTTCACCTGTAAAATACTGACTTTTGACTAGATAGTTAAAATAAGAGGCAGAGGTGAAGTTAAGACTGAGTAGCAAAATAGTTTTTTGTTATCAACAATACTGTTTCATACTTTTACTGCCAGAAGTTGCAAATGTGGCATATTTCCAGGGCAATGCAGGAATAGAGGGATGATTAGGAAACACCAATCTTATATCCTCTAATTTAAAAAAGCATCAGCCTAGGCTCTTCCTGAGTAAGGACTTTCAGGATAAAGATAGCAGTACATTTAACATATCCCTATATAGTTAACTTAGAGCTTGCTATTCTTCAGCATGCTAGCAGTGTGCTCATAATATTGTACTGTAGGGGTCAGCAACCCCCAGCATGCATGCCAGTGTGCGGCATGTGAAGATATTTTGCTTGACATGCCAGCCCTCGGGGTGGATGGCGGGGGAACTACGAGGGGCCCGATCCTTGTTGTGGCAGCATAAACCCAGACTCTTCCCTGTCATCCACCCTGAGGCACAGATGCACTGCCTCCAGCAGTGAGCCAGTCTGGGACTCCGTGGACCCTGGTGCAGCTGTTTTCAGCATCTCAGATGCCTACTGCAGCTGGCCTAGGCTTTGGGCAGGCCCCTGGGGCCCAGTGAGCCTGGGCTGCTTGCAGCAGCACTGGGGTCTACAGAGTCCAGGCCTGGCTCCTTGCTGGCGATGTGTGCCTCAAGGTGGATGGCAGGGAAGGAGTCAGGGTTGTACTGCCAGAAGGATCGGGCCCCTCATGGCTCCCCCGCCATCCACCCCTGGTGTGCCAATGTCTTACAAATTGAGGTTGTGGGCGGTGGGTTGGCAGTCTGGCCAAAAACATTGCCGGCCCCTGCTGTACTGCCAAGTTAACAACTAGGTCCTATGAGGTATATGGTTTGTCCCACTGAAATTAATGGGGCAACTGGCATGAGTCAGGGCTACTCGTATGAGCAAGGGCTTGCAGGATCTCTGCCTAATTGTAATTTCTCAGCTGACTGGATTTGCAAAAATTGCCACTCTGCTGTGATGAATGTGCCTCTATTTTTAATTTAGAAGGGGAAAACAATCCCATTGTAGAGATAGTAACTGTCTTCTCCAGACACTGCCTGATTTAACTTGCTGGAGCAAGTGCCCTATTTTTTCCTAGGCATTTCCTTGGCAATGTCATTTAGGGGTTGGTGCTGTAATGTAAATAAATTGCTGTGCCTAGAAAAATCTTGTTCTTTTTAAGGACTTAAGCAGAACTGCAGCAGTTCAAAATTGCACTAAAAACTCAGCATCCATTTTACTGAACTAAATGGATAGCTAAGAGTGTGTTTTGCCATTGTACTGTTTCATGTATTGAATTCACTCAGAGCGTCCATGACACCAGGAATATCTTTTTAGCTTCAGCAGGGTATTCTGACTCTCAGTTTTTGGCATCCAGTTCATGAGGTATTGAGCATCCTTAGGTCCTATGTTTGACACCCCTGAACTGAACTACTAAAGGGTATTTACTCTGGTCCTGATTTTCAGAAGCAGCTTGCCACAAGTCCTGCTGAAGGTAGTATGAACTGCCAGGATTCAGTACCTCTGAAAACCAGGAGCAGTGTGTGTGCATATGTGTGTATGGGAAGGTAGTTGAGAAACTATATTCAGTAACTCAAAATTCAAAACATCCCAGGAATGGAACATCTTTCTGTGATAGTGATCCACATGCACCTAATTGCTTTCAGGGAGTGAGAGGTGAGGGGATTGAAGGGAAAATATATGCAATAGCGAAACAGTTCATTAGACTGGACTGATTTAAAAAAAAAAAAAAAAAGAAAAGAAAAAAGAAGAGAACATTATATAGATATCTCCAAATTTACCTGAGCGTACATCCTTCAGAATCTGACAGTGTATGAAAAATCATAGTATGCAAAATCTACCTGCTGGCACACTGAAGCCTGTTTATAGGCAGTTAACTATTTATCCTACTTCTATAACACAAAATAAACCTGTTTATGGATTGATGGCAATTCATTCATTTCTTGTTTACAACATTCTTTTGCAGATAATTATTTCTGTACCGAGTTCCTGATTAAACAAAATGCCACCAGCAAAAATAGAAACTATAGGAGTTTATTTTATCTATCCTCTGTCCCTTGCAATAAAATTAAGGACCCAATCCTGCACAAATTAAAAATTATTTCATTAAAAATTAAGGGCCCAATTTTACTTTACTCATTTGTAAGTAAAATTGGCCTAGATCCCATTGGTTTAGATCTGGGCTCTCAAACTCATCTAGCTCCCCTGGTTGGATCTCCCTGGTTGGATCTGGACTGCAGCGTTCCTTGCCAGCTGGATCTTAACACAGCAGCAGCAGTGGTGGGGCATGTGATGCCAGGGAGCTGCAGGGGTTAATTAATCCATTGCTCACCCTATCTATCTCTGAATACCTGGCCTCCAGGAGACCCACAGGCCAGATGACCTGGCTTTGCAAGCTGGATCCAGCTGCGGGCCTTATGTTAGATAGACATCCCTGGTCTAGATTCTAAAAGCCCTGAAGTACATGTATAGTTTATGTTATTAACTTTATTCATGTAAGTAAACCCATTGAAATAAGTGTGCATATCCTGTTGTGCATGTTCTGAATTGTTTAAAAGAAAAACAACATCATATTCAGCTTAGGAATATTGTGTGGTCATAGGAAAAACACTTTGCTCTACTTTGTTAGGGAAGTTGCTCTACATTAATAAGAGGAGATTTACAAACATAATTCTTCATTCCAGTTCCATTTCCAGTATTGCGATTTACCAAGCACATATCATCTGCCATAAAACACCCTCTTATAGTGTTATTTTAAGGTTTTTAACTTGATCCCAATAGACAAAAGTTTGTAATAGTTTTGGAAATTTGATATTCCTGTCTCTCACTATTATATATTATAATTTGAGATAAGTTTACAAAATGAGTATTAAGTGAAATCTTTGGAATTTTAATTTATAAAATCATTTAGCCCTTACTCACTAAAGTAGTTTCTCGAAAATCCATGAAACTGGTGGGTAGGATTGGACCCTTTGCTTCTTAATATGTCCTTCATATTTTATGTGTTTAATTCATCCTTAGAAATGCTGTAGTTAACAGAATGCTGACACATCCTGATCATCATTGGATACACATTACTCGTGTGTCTTTTATATGTTGAAATGTCATGATTTTCTCATAGTATAGACACTTTGTTATTTTGCTTAATTGGCAGTTTTATTAAATGTTTTCTGAGGAAATGTGTATAAAGCGGGTTACCAATTTCTCCAATAATAATTAGCTTCTCTATCTAATTCAGTCCTTGTGGCTACATTTTTCAGTTGGCCAGCCTGTTATTTTTTAGTGGTATTAAAGTATAAGTCCTTCCAAGCAATAGTATTTAAGTGTTTGGGAATTTAAATAAAGACGCATGTTTTTCTAGATTACATATATCCTAAGAACTTATCTCAAGACAAAAGTGTACCCATTTGGATATCTTAGGGCTTGATTCTGCACAAAGCACAGTGTGGTAAGCATTATGCTAAGAAGTAAAAGTTTGGTAGATTGGGCGTTGATATATTACAATAAATATACTTTTATTTTGGGGATTATTCAGTTTGCCATTTATAACAAAGAAGATACTGGTACTTATATGACGTGATGCTTTCAACCTTGTGTGGGGAGCTAAGTACATTTTTATAATTGTTTATGGCAGCAAGCAACCAAAGTCTGCAACCATAGACTCTGACTTAGCTCATGAATGCTAAAAATAAATGAGGAGAGAGTTGAAGAAAGTTTACAACCTGTTTATAATGTGCTTTGTACAAATGTTCCTGAAAAAACTTTACACAGTACAACTGAAGTTTTAAGAAGTCCATAAAGATCTTGTTTTATTACCATAATTGAAAAGGCTCAATATTTTATCTATAGCACCAGTAGGATTTAATTGGAAAGTTTGATTAAACTGCCAGTGCTGTTACTAAAAAACGGATACATTTTTGTTTTGGTTAGCCTTTTGTGTCATTCCTTTTAGTTTTCATTTCCCTCAAAGGTAGAGAAAATATTTAAAATCATGTAGAAACTTATGTAGATTGGACATTTTTATGAAAATATAATCCTAGTAAAACCTTTTTTTACAGTATCACAGCTGGGAGGTCAAAATATTGGATCACTTTGGCCCTGGATAAAAACCTCTCCGTAGTCATTTTAAGCAAGTATATTTTTCCAGCTGATTCTATCTAGAATGGAAAGAATGATTAGGGAGAGTGCCACTCTCAGAGACGCATCCAGTTTAATGAGTCAGTGGGCACGTTTACACAAGGCGCTAAATAATCTTTACCATTGGCAAAAACCGTGGTGCTGCCGCTGTGTCACCGTAGCAATGTGCTCCTTCGTTATAGCGGGTTGCTACGGCGATGTAACAGCCAAAAATAACTGCACATGGCGGGCACAGCACAGTATGGGCTGTTATTGCACGGTGTTTTGAGTACTTCCAAAAGGAAATATTAAATGATGGTGCTGTACGATCACGTGCAGAAGTGCCCAGTATAGAGAGACCAGTGGATATTTGTTACCCTAGACACTTCTGGGTTTGCATTGCTTTGTGTATAGTGAGTTATACAGAAAGTTGGCGCTGGGTTCTTTTTATTTTCATTTCCCACTTCAAGAAGGGTCACTTGAGAGGAAATCATAACACATTTGCTCTCTCTTAAGACAAGACCTTCTGAATAGAGCTACTGACAGGAGGTCTATTTTTAGAGCCAACAGCTCTGACAGCATAACATTAGCTAGTGCAGAATAGTGTTATACCTTACCATATATGTTCTGAACTCTGAATCTTCACATGACTCTCCTGCCAAGCCTATATATTAATTCTTCTGAATCATAAAAAGAACTGTCTGTATAGAGCCCCAGTACCTTGAAGAAATAGAGAATGTGAACACTGGGCTTAAATAAATGCCTGTGATTTAGACCTTTTTCACTATTATGCATAGCTCAAAGTGGCCATGATTTATTTCTTACAATCATTTAAAAACTTTTAAGTCTTTTGGCCAGAAATTGGCTTTGGAGTGGGCATATAGCTTCCTCCTTTCTGTTCAAATCCTCCTGGAGTATCACTTGAACAGTGATGCCAGAAGAAATGAGTCATCTGCTAACAGCTAGGTCAAGGGCCACTTGTAAGTTTTTCTGGGCCAGTCCTCATAGGACTCCTTTGCTTGATGTCCTGTTTCATTTGCTTGTCCTGTTTCACTTTTTTAAGTATAAAAACCCTTGTGAGCTCCTGGGGACAGGGATAGTAATTCATCATCCAAAAACTTCCTTCTCTAGTCAAAGTGACCACCTGTTGGGGTAGAAAAGGTGCTTGCTAGAGATAACAAGAAAGTAATGAAACGCCTCCTAAAATGCATACACTGCATGCTGGCATCTTGACAGTGACTGTGACGCAACCTGATTGACGTATTTGATAATGGCTGTATGTCAGCTAGGGTGAGCCCTCCCTGTTTAAGGACATAAGGCTGGTTCCTGAACAGGCTCTTGATCTTTAACTTTTCGGGGCATTAATAATAATCTCTTGTGTGTGCATATTTGTATATATGAACATGTACATGTGATGTATGTGTTTATGTGCATCTTTGCATGTGTGTTTGGGTATGTAGAAGTATGTTTATGCACAGCACGTTTATTTACATGCCTATGCAAGTATGTACACACAGCTGAACACCATTCTGGTGCATTAAATACTAATGAGATGGGAACCACTCTGGCTCACAGAGCAGCCTTGTGTCCTTAAGCAAGGGTGTGCTCTCCTCAGCTGACATGCAAGTCACATCAAATAGGTCAGCCAAGGCGAGTCAGGGTCACTTGCAAACTGTACGCACTGAATATGCAGTGTGTACAAGTCTGGCACACTTTGGGAGATGCTTCACGTTACTTTCATGTTATCTTTCCCAAACGCACCCCTTTCATGCTATCAGGCTTTCCCACCTGCTTCCACACGGGTTAGAGGAGGCTGTTTCTCTGAGGTCACCATTACACATTTTGGTGAAGATCATGGATGTTTTCCATGATGGCCATTCATCACAACCATGATCCATACCATCAGAACCCTGGGTTCTGCTTTCCTTGTGGCAATGAGTTAACCCAGGAATATTGTTTCTTTAGCCAGGAAGCATCTTTCACAAAGTCTGAACTGCATGCTGGGAGCTTTCCAGAAACAGTGACTCAGCGGCTGTGTCCAGACATGCATGAATGTTTGGTTCCCTGGGGGCAACTAGCGGTGGCGCACCTTGTGCTGCCGCTAGTTGTCCTGGGGGGAATGCCTATGCCATGTACCCTCTGGCATGTGGCAAGTTACCAAGGGTGGGGTGGGGGAGGCTGGGGCCGGTACTAGACTGGCCCCAGCAGCCTTACCTGGAAGCCTCCTGGGGCTGCAGCAGCAGTGCTCCTGCCGTGTGGAGCCTGGCCAGCAATGGAGCATGGCTCTGGCTGTCGTGCTCTGGTTTTGCTTAGTGCATGCTGCGGCCATGTGTGTCACTCTGCTTTTTTTCCCCACAGGCTTTTTTGACCCCTGGATATCCAGGGATCAAAAAAATCCTCTGCGCTGCACAGAAAACAGCTAAATATGCAGTATACTGCATGGCCACGCTTGTCTGGATGCAGCTAGAAAAGCCCAGCCCTGCACATAAAGATAAGACTGAGTCCTAATAATATTAGAGTCTTACTTATGCCATTAACAGAGCAGCATGCTTAAATATGATGTTTCCAAGTTCGCTTCTATCATATATACATCTCTCTATATGTATATGTACACATATATACATACACAATGACTTGAGTGTATTATACATGTACTTCCATTACACACACATGTATGTATTGTGTGTATATATACTACACAAGCTGTTGGAGTTTGGTTGGGGTGAAGGGGAAGGCACTATTGGCACAAGATTTTTCTGGGGTTTGAACCACGTACTTTCAGCATATTTTTAGGACTGTTTCAGCTGCAGGAAAATCCGCTGTATCTGATGAATTTCCCTTTGGAAAGTATTTCCTTAGATCGTAATTATTGAGATTAACATGGTCTGGAATAGAATAATTCTTATCAAACTGATATGTGTGAAGCAGAGGATTTAACTCCATTGTTTGAGTTATTTCACAAAACAGTTTTATAGCTTATCTTAGAAATCCCTTTGACCTCAATGGGATTGTTTATATAGGAAAATCAAGTATAATTTACTCAATTTTCCAAGCCTTAGGACACTGCAAATAATGAGAAAATATTTTGAGATAGTCTAAGAAATAAAATAAAGATCCCATTCTTATTATTATTATCTCAAATGTGCCTAGCATCATCTTGATACAGTAAATATCAAGTTCCCATTTCTTGAGTGCCTCCAAGCTCATTTAAAAGAAAACTGGACATACACTTGGGTGGGGTGGTTTAGTCACGGGTGCTCCTGCCTTGAACAGAGTATAGTGATCACTGAGTTCAATAAATGTAGGCGTATCAAGAATGAGAACTAATGAGAAGTTTTATTGTGAGCACTAGATAAGCTTTTGCAGACTTGTTGTCTCTTTTTTTCCTGAGTAGGTGCTCTCTAACAGAGGCTATCTTCTAATTCCCAACTCTGTCAACTTCCTGTTAGGGAGTATCTCCAAACTATAACTTCTATTACTATTCAGGGGTCTGGACTAGGTGATCTTGTGAGGTTCCTTCCAGCCCTATTTGCCTACAGTCCTGTGATTTTTTTTTTTTTTTTTTTACCTTAATATTTCTCCTGCTATTGTCAGATAGAACTCATCATAGTTTTAGCTCAACGCCTCTTATACATTCAGGCTTCTGCCGTAGCTGTCACAAAGCCATAGAGTTGGAGTTACTGATACACACCACCACATTGTAAATTGTGCTTCTCTGAAAAAGAACTGTGTCACACCTTGGTTGTTCCCCTCTTCATCCTACAGCCGGCTAGCTGTTATCTCTTGCTCATGTCTATTGAGCTAGTATTGTGCACCCATGGGGGAGCTACATATTGGTATGCAACGGGAGGTAGTGCTAGTTCTCTTTCCCTGTCTTTCTGTAATTGTGAGACTCAGAAAAGGTTTAGGGGGGGGGAGGAAGGGGACAGTTTTTGTATATAACTGTGGAAAGGGGGTAAAGCCAAGATATTCAGATCTGGATGCCAACTGCAATCTTCAAAACAATCGGATAGGAAGATCTGATGCCTAATTTGAGTTTGGGTCTGTGTCTAATGTCAAGTGAAATAGCTAAAACAGCGAAGAAAGAAGCTTTTAAATTTGGGGAACTAGTAATGTTTATTAATGGATAAAAAAAGATTGCTCTGGATAAAATGACTTCCCAGTATTTATTTTTTGCCTGTCCAATTTACTTCAGTGGCATCACTGAGAAGTGGTAAAAAACCTGCCTAATATAAACTAACACAAGAAGGCTGTTGTGTAATTAAGCTTGCTGGGTTTATATTTATTCACACTAATATAATTATTACTTTCTTTAAATGCTTTGCTGTGACTTAAAATAAGCAGGTACTGAATTTGAAAACCACAGAACACAGAAAGCAAGACACAAGTGCAAGGATTATCTGAATTTTATGGTTTCTACCTAGAATCCTAAAGGAACAGTGCTGCAGATGAATTGAAGAATGTGCTTCTCAGCATGCTTTCCATTTATTCAAAATCGGCAGGTCATACTGCCACGATGTTATTGTTATTCTGGCATTCAAAGATTTTGGAAACTCATCTCCTTTTTATATCTGTATCACTGGTCTACTGACAATGAAACTATATAATACAGGCACATTGTTTGTGGTTTGTTTGTTTTTTAAAGTAGTTATTTAACTTGTAAAAGAAACTACTGTTCGTTCACAGTATCTACTTCTTATTAAAATGTACCAATTTTAGGGCTAATTTGAAACTGCCATCATTCAAAACATATGGCAGCTTTTAAAAATGGATATTTATTATAAAATACAAACCTAAGTAGCTACTGTAGGCAGAGCACCACTTTGAGCATTGTATACATGCTTCATAGAATTTGGCCTGAGGCAGGGTGAATCCTGGTCTGTTCAGCGTGGTCTAGCATGCTTGAAATTGCAAAGACTAAAATAGAACATGCATTCATATTTTACAAAGTTCTGATTTTAGGTCCCAAAGGAGGAGTATTAGCCAAAGGGGCATATTATGTCTTCTTTTTATGTCACACCTACAAATCTGTAGGCACAATGATGGAAACTGAAGTATAATTTGCTTTTGTTACAGTTTGCAGAAACAAGTATTGGTTTCTAAGGTACATTATCACCCACATTTTAAATATCTTTGTTTTAAAAATATTATCAACCTAAGCAAAGAATTAATTTGTTCAACTGCGGAGCATTTGGTTATCACAATCTGAACCAGTCTTTGTTCTCTTTACTCACATGAATAGCTCCATTGACTTCAACAGGGCTTTTTTTCATGCTTGTTCTCTGCTTGGTGTGGCAATTTAGAAGACATTGTCCCTGCCTTGAGTGTTCTGTAGTCCAAGTTAGTTCTTGATCCTGCCAATCACAAGTGTGGACTGTTGAGTATAAACACAAGGTAAAAATTAGCAACAGTATGAAACCGCTCTGGGAAGCCTGCTCCTGCATGCATGACTGTCTCTTTGACACTCCAGTTATTCCTATTGGGTAGTAATGCCAATAGGGAGAACAAAAGTATATGCCTTTCTTCCAGACTGAGGACCATAGGAATGGTAAAGAATGGAGACTTGAATCCCCTAAATTCTATGCATAAACTTCACTCAGATTTGCATTGTAGCATGGCAGCTTTGGACTCCAGTGCATGATTTTCAGGATCAAGGCCCAAATAGCCAGACAGCATAACAGATGCACTTTGCTGGCCCTAGTATATGGCAGCAGTGTTATGGCCATTCAGGTTTGTGGCTTTTCTTATTCATGGCAGAAGAGTTAATCCTATAATGTCCTCCAAAACCCTGATCACCTTGTATAAGTAGTATAGCTGGCTAATTGTTGACAGGATATACAGTGATGGCATTTATGTTTTTATATATCTTGCAGTGACTCTGGCTAGTTTTAGCATTGGACTCTAAACAGTTCCAGAATAGCAGAACAGCAGGCAGAGCATCAAAGTACAGTTTCCTTTAGACTTGAGTTGGGTACTCTGTTATAAAGGAAGGGTCTGTAATGAAGGGTGCGAGGCATGTGCTGATAAAAACTTCTTGGTTTGCAGTGCTGAGAGGTGGAGCAGTGGACGGAACCTACAGACTGATTCAGTTTCACATCCACTGGGGATCCTGTGAAGGCCAGGGGTCTGAGCACACTGTGGATGGTGTGAAATACGATGCAGAGGTAGGACTTCCTTTTTATCTGCTGAAGCGTTGGCTGTGTTTGAAACTCTTCTTAATTTCCCATCAATGCAAATCCATAGTGGTAGCAGCATAAGAACTTGAGCAGGTAAAAGTGATTCATTGTTAACATCGGTCAATGTTAGTACTTCCACTGGGGCTGCCCCATGCTAGAGTGGGAGGTGTCATCTTCCCTCTAAAATGGTTGCAGCTACTTCAGTTCATGAAGTAAATTAGCTACATCAGCTGTTTTTTCAGCACTCCCAGTAGGTCATGGAAAGCGATAGAAAATTTGCTGTTCAGCTCTACAACGTAAGCTAAATACTATGTCACCTTCACCTAATTAAGTGGCACTTCTATGGCTGTGCAACTGATTTTTTGGGGGCACTCGCGCACAGTTTTGATTCTATGTAGTTAGACTCAGCCTGTGTTTCCATACTGAACGTGTTTGGTAGGATGCCCTCTGACAATTGTAGTTGCCTGGATGAAATAAAATTTCCTTGCTGTGCATGTAACACTGCAAAACCCTAAACTTTAGTCATGGAAAAGTCCCTACTAATGGATGCATGTTACAAAAGGAGCAGCCTCCACTGTTTATCCCAGTAATCTAGTGCTCGGGGACCACGTCTAGAGTCTGAGAGGCCTGGCTTCCAGAGTGGGTTTCAAATTTACTCCCTTAATTTTCAGGCAAGTGCCTAAAACATCAGGCCACCGACTAGCCTTTACCTGGAGTCCTCTCCAGCCTTCCTCATGAAGCTGGACCACTGGGCAGCCAGCATGGGGAGAAGATAGGTATGGCTAGAAGGAGTGGGACAGCATAGAGAGAGTGACTCAATGAGATGGCCACTCAGGGAAGGGACCCTGCAGTCTTGTCTGTACCCCTGGCCCCCAGTAGAGTTAAAATCACTATCTCGCTGCTGTTTGTCCACTTTATACAAAGACATTTGGAAATGCAAGATGTAAAGAAGTGCAGAGGGCCCTGGGCAATGCCTGGCCTGGAACCTGTAGGTAAAACACTTTCCTGGGAAGCAAGTCCACCTCTAGGTGTGGTATGAGAAGGCTTAGAATCTGGATCTCTTACTGCCTGGGCAAATGCCCTAGCCATTGTGCTAATACAATGAGCTGATTGTGCCGTGAGTAGAAACAGAATGCAAATTGTGCATTAGTGCTATGCATTGCCATTACAGTACTACATAAATGCCACTTAGGATTTAGCCCTATATGTTCCTTTTTACTTGCTTCAGTTTGTGACTTGGAGATGTGTGCATTAAAACAAATGGCTCCTAAAAGGCTTTTTGTGGCTTTAAAGGCACAGCCTGTGGTGATAAGTGAGCAAGGGCAGCTGTAGCAGAGACATGCAGCAAAACAAATTCAAGGAGAGAATCTTACTGGCTCAAATAGAATGCCTCCAGGATGCTTTCAGACTCTATGCCAAGCATTAGCTACATCATCCTGTGCACAAGGGATTCATACTCCATTAGCCCCTGGCCCACCCCTGTTCCAGGAGGATGAAGCTATGTACTAACCCTCATCTGTCACTTCCTATCCACTTTGGAAGTATAGCAACAGAAGCAGAACTAAATTTTCCTGATATTTTTTCACCCAGATAACACCTGGCTGGAGTTCTGCCTGGTCCTTGTAATTGAGTAAGAGGAAAGTTACTCGTAGCACGTTCTCTGCTATCTCCCATTTACTTATGCAGGGCCAGAAACTGTCTGGTCTAGAGGGTTCATCTTCCCTGCTTCTTTTTTACAAGGTATGGAACAGATTTCAGTTTCATGACCTCTTGGAGCACCTGGTTGGCTTGGATTCTTCCTGTTATGAAATTTTGCTCATTGTACCTTAATTAGCTGTTTAACTTGCTATGCTGACACAGATTGTTCTGATGTCAAATGAGGGAAGATCCACAGGAACCACTGGGTTCTAGGTGAAGAAGCATCTGAAGAACCAAAAACTTCTCTTTGCCCAAACAGCTGAGGAGACCAGGACAAAGAAGAGGAGAAACCCAATTAACATTGCATTTATTTTCAAACAGAAAGTCTTCAGTGTTTTCCAGGAGGTGTTTTTTTTTTTTTTTTTAACATTCCCTAGATTATAGGCCAAACTAATCCTTTGTGTAACGGGTATGATTTCCTCAGATTTGGGGGCTGAGTTTGTTACCTGTGTCCTCTGGAAAAAGTGGAATACCAAATTTAAAACAAGTGAAATCCTGCAGTCTTTGTTTAGGCAAAACTCTGTATTAAAACCATATAAATCTGATCAGAATAGGCAAGACGTAGCTCACAGTTTGCACTTAAAAATTCACCTGGGAGAGAGAATGAGGAACAGCTTGTCAATATCTATTTGAATAAAGGTTACTACATAATATGTAAAGCAGAGGAATGATTCAGCAAATTCTTAGTTGCATGGAGAACTTTTAAAGCCTGAGCTGTAAAACACCATCTGTTGTTAATGTTTAATTTAATGACCTTCCTGGTTCCTTATTTTGAAAATTATTAGTTGAGATGCTCTGTCTGTTAGAATGCACTCTTCACAAATGCTTTTTTTGTCCCCCTGCTTTTAGCTTCACCTGGTTCACTGGAACACAAGATATGGTACATTTAGTGAGGCTCTGAAACATCCTGATGGCTTGACTGTGCTGGGCATTTTTCTTAAGGTTAGTTAAACCTTTATTATGGTAATGTGTTGTTTGTATTGCAGTAATTAATAGGGTCCCTGATAATGGATTAGGAGCTTTCTGTCCTAGTGTGCACAAACATGCAACAAAAAGATGGTCCCTGCCCAACTGAATGGCTTAGCAAGACACACAAAATTCATAGCATTTTCATAATACCACTATAGATTTAAAGTACAATTTCTGCAAGTGTGGACAAAGTTATATTGGTATAAAAGTGCTTTTTCTCCCATCTTTCCTTCCATACAGGAAGGACAACAAGCTATACTGGTATAAACCACCTTCAATACTGATACACTTGCATCCATGCTAGGCGTAGTATTAGTATAACCATCTCAGTAGAATCGCATTTCACACTAACATGGTTACACTAGCACAATTTGCATGCAGACCATTGCTTGGTATGCAGAGTCTTTTGCCCTACTGGCATTAGCTTGACTTAATTAAGAGTCTGATTTTGAATTTATGAGAAACCAAAGGCACAGATCCAAAGACAAAGCCATCATATCTTAACACAATTCTATTCCCATTATCGATGACTTCCACAGATAAACACAGCACATTTGGGCCAACTGGCAAACTCTTAAATTCGTCATAAGGCCAGTTTACAATCATGTTTGTGCAACATTGTGAGCCATTCCAGTGGTGTGGTGGTGGTGTTATATAAAATGTTTCTTTAGCTGTTAGTCAGCTCAGCCTGAATTGTCACATACACACATACTCACTTGTGCTTCATTTGTCTTGCATTGCAGGTGGGAAATGCCAAACCTGAAATGCAGAAGGTGGTTGATGCGCTGGATGCCATTCGAACCAAGGTTGTTAATGAACCATGTGCTAAATGACAGCAATCACAACCGTTTCCTATGTCCTTCACCTGATATGCAGAATAGCTATTTTGATTTCTGTTCGTTTTGCTTGTGTACTACAGTGGTGTTGCTCCATGTCAGCTGCACTGATGCATTTGTATTCCCTACTTTAAGGAGGGCTCAAATAGTTCGGGTTTTTTTTTTAGATTAGGATATAATAATGGGTAGTGTGGCTTTATGGTATCACACAACCCTTGAAGAGGGGAACTGTGAATACTGATTTATTTAAATATGATTGTGTTATCCTGGTTTTCAGTTGTAGTTGAGTCTAGTCAGAATACTGCATCACATTTATATATGGTCTAAATCTTATGACTGTATTTTTATGAAGTAGGTAGTTAAAGTATAGCCTACTATGATTTTTTGCTATTTATTGCAAAGTTAGCTGTCCAAATTCTAAGGTGATGGACATTTGAGGAAAGAAAAACAGAAGGGGACATTTTTGCTCTTACCTTTTTGTCACATCCAGGTCAACAATCCAGATTCCACTGAGGTTAATGCGAGCTTTGCTACTGACATCCATTGATGCTGAACTAGACCCACCATTTTCATATGTGCTAGATCTCCTTAGCCATCAGAACATGTAGTTCTGTCTGATCCTTTCCGCAAGAACAATACAATCGAGGAACATATTAAAGGGAAGGGGCACTGACAGTGACATTTGAAGCACAGACCAGAGTTTGGACCTGCAATGTTCTGAGCACTTTTCAACTTAAATAGGCTTGTAAACTTTTAAATTTTAAATAGGCTGGGCACTGTGCAGGATTGATATGTGTGCGTGCACATGTTTGCCTTATGTGCGTGTCTGACCCTCTCCCTCCCCCTCCAGATACAGAACCACCTTGGACTCTCCTTCTGCAAGCAAAGTGTGTACAAGCTGACTTCACATCCTATTGGATTAACAGGTTGCTTTTTCTGTTATAGGGCAAACGAGCTGCCTTCACAGACTATGATCCCACAGGACTGCTTCCTGCATCCCTGGATTTCTGGACCTACCCCGGCTCACTGACCACTCCCCCTCTATTTGAATGTGTTATTTGGCATGTTTTGAGAGAGCCTATTTATATCAGCCCGGAACAGGTATATCTTCAGGGGTTAAAGAGCAATATTTTATATCCACGTATTATTGCTTTCCTTATTGTGTATTTTGCTAGGAACAGGAGCCAAATTGATCTCCTATAGCTTGGCATGTAGAAAGCTCCCAGCTTCCAGAAATCTGTATTTTATTTAAAGAAAAAGGAAGGAAAAAACCCTCTTGCATTGTGGAGCTTGAGGAGAGTGGGAAAGATTAAGGCACTGTTAGGTTGAGTCTCTAGGTTTAGGTTCTGTTCAACCTTCTTTAATGAAACTGTATACATACAGAATTCCTCCTTCAGGTCTGCATGTGTTTAGGCTGGAGGCTATAAATAGGATCTGAGTGCCACAAATATAAGCCACATCTAAAGGGCTTTTGCCTTACCCTTCAACAGTTTTTAAATCCATGTTATCAACAGCTGCAGCACCAACTGTAGGACACACAGTTCTGGATTTCTTTAGTCAGCTGGAGTTTCTTTTGTCTGTGGATCACCTCCCTAAAGACATCTGCATGACATGACATACTTTCACTTGCATTGAATAATGCTTTTTTCATGTGTGACAAAATCATATACCACATATGAATGATTGTCCATATGAGAAATCCATGTGCTATACTGGAATACTGGGTTTCACCATTAGATCTGAATTAACTGAGAGTCTACATCTGAAGACTCTCCTATGTGGTGTTTAATTAAGTAGATAGATGAACTGTAGACTTGTTTATAATGGGCAAATAAATGTTTAATAGAATAAGACTTCTTACTGATTTCCCACATGCTTTACCTCCAGTATTTCAGTAGATAAAACTGTCCTAATGTACGTTTGGAACACAGGAGTTTTATGGCAGAATTATCTTTTCACTAGAGCTCCCTGCTAGCTCTCTAAATAGATTGTGCCTTGGAGAGTAGGGCACTTGCATTTGATCCCCAAAAATCAGGATCTGCTAGTATTTCAGTCCCTACAGTGCCTTCTTACGGATGTTGGGACTGATTCGCCTCTCATGCTAGGAGATCTTCATTGATTTTTCATTCTTGCTGATTGGGTCAGTTTTATTTAAACATTGAAGAGCCAAAAATGTTCTAATTTTAAATAACCAAGAGAATGCTGTGCTCTTCTGTGCTACAGAATGCCTAGAAAATTGCCTCTGGATGGTCCTATGTCACCTTTTCCCAATTCTGATTAACAAAGGGGAATGCTGAGGGCAGGAAAGGGTATGTTGCCTTGTAGTGAGATTGTTGACTCAGAATATATTCCTTAGGGGATTATTAAAGCAGGCAAAAATTAGAGTTGGCTTTAAGTCACCTTCTCCCTACTCTCAAAAATTCTGATGGGCTCTGATCCATACTGTATACTGCAAACCGGTCTCTTGAGGTCTAAGGCTGCAACTGAAGACTAATGCTGGTGCTATCTTCTTCAGATATCCAAACTCCGTGGCCTTTGCTTCAGTTCTGAAAATGAGCCCGTATGCCACATGGTCGACAACTGGCGCCCATGCCAGCCTCTGAAGAGAAGAGGAGTGAGAGCCTCATTCCAATAAGCAAAGTTCTGAGCTTGACAGAAATTGCTGTGTTTGTGAGGAGCCCTTCTGCTAAGCACAAAAATCAAGCCTTTGCCATCTGTGCAATGGCAGTGTCTCATCTCCCAGATCCTTTGTTTCTTCCACTCTGCATCTAAAATATTAGCTAATGAAATGTGAAAGATCCTAGACCAAAGGAAAGGGTTTATAATACATAGGGTGGGAGGAACATCCTTGTGTGAAGTTTGATATTTAGTGTGACTGATATTTTGACTACAGTAGTACTTTTGACAGCAAAATAAGCCATTTTAAATAACCTCATTCACAGGTGGTAGTACATAAAATTAAGTGTACTCAATAACTTGAAGCTTTTCCAAAAGCACAGGAGTACAGAATAACTTGAACATTTTAAATATGATTAAATAGCTTAAAATTGAATTGACATAGTGAAAAACAAAGGTAATATTACAGGTTAGACATCTTTGGTTTTAAGCAGATGAAGTATACATATTTTTTTTTTTAATATTTTAATTTTTTAGCCATACTATCATCAACCACAAATATGTCTTTAGTGTGTTGGGATTTTTTTAAAATAGTAAACTACTTAAATTGAGTATCATCTGTAAAAGTTCTTATCATAGATGTAATACAAAATATCTTTTCATTAAGGTAATATATGCTCTAATTTAAAAAAGAAGTTAAGATTGTATTTTAGATAAATTCTATAATAAAATATATAATTATTTCTGTTTCTGGACCCTTATTTCAATCTAAAAGAAATGTCAAGGAATTTTGTGCGTCAAAGTATATGTAAAACTTACAGTCTAAATACCTGCTTATTAATTACTTCTTATTCATTTATTGTAACAGAAGGATCAGTCCCATGGGTTTTGTGGCAGAGTTCAAGAAAACATAAATTGAATGTGGATCAGTTTTGGTACGAGGGTAGTTTCCCAACGGTGCTGCTCATAGAGAAAAGAAGGAAGCAATTTGTTATAACATTGCCCTAAGCAACCACCCCCAGATAATCAGCCAAAATAGGTTTGTAATGGTGTTCTCCTTAACAAAAGGTTGATTAAAACTATATTCAAGATACTGGGGAAACTTTAAATGGGTTACTTCAAGCTTGGCCACAGATGAGAACCTGTGATACAAGTTGCAGTGTATTAACACAAGACTTTTTTTTTGCCTTTGTTCTCTCTATCTAGCACAAAAATACTTTCAAAATTAGGTGCCCAAAGTTCAGTTCCCAAGTCCACAGGTATGCATCTATGGCAGTGGTTCTCAACCTTTGCAGAGTGGAGGCTCCCCTCATTTGACTCCAGGCACCCCTCCATAATTTGTGTGAATTGAGTGGCACCCCATTTCAAAAACTAGTTTACTACAGTGCTTACCTCCTTGTAGAGTGCCTGGGCAGTGGAGGCAGGGCAGAGGCTGGGCACTTTTCACA
Organism: Crocodylus porosus; assembly: GCF_001723895.1. NCBI lineage: Eukaryota > Metazoa > Chordata > Crocodylia > Crocodylidae > Crocodylus > Crocodylus porosus. The sequence continues at coordinate 224,074,438 of NW_017728886.1, forward strand.
TCTCATGGCATCCCACCATGCCCCAGCACACTGGTTGAGAATCACTGATACGTGTACATGGCTCGGTCTTCATAAAAAAAGTGTTGAGCATGCAACTGCCTTTTACTCTGATTTCCGTGAACCTCCAGCTAGTCCCTCATGCTCTAGCACGTGGTTTTCCAAGTCTGTTCCACAGACCCTGGGGTGCCACAATAGGTCATCAGGGGATCTGCAAAGAGATTGGGGGTAATGGCAGTGTGGACCCAGAGGCAGTGTGCTGCTATTGCCAGACTTGGTTGCCTGGCTCCCCATCAGCCTATAAGATAGGAGAAAAGGTTCTGTGGCAGAAGAAGTAATATGAAAGGGTTCTGTGACTTTAGGAAGTTTGAAAACCACTAGCATGTGGTAATAGGTACCTGTATAATAGGTTCAAAGAAAAGAAGATCTGAAGTTTCAATTATGGGCTGTATCTTGGTCATCCTTGACCTAACATGCTTAGGAGCTTTTGAAACTCTTTATAGAGGCTCGCTCCAAAATAGAACTGAGCTGCTGCAATGGTAACTTTTACGGTCAGATTCTAGTTTACATTTTCAGCAATCAAATGGACTTCAGTGCCTAAGCGTGCCTTATGGGTACCTATACATGTGCTTGGATGTGTTCTGATTAGAACACATCAGAGTGGATTTGATTAATTGTGTCTGCCGGAGCATTCTAATCAGAACACTCCAGCGTGCTGCAGCGTCTCGTATCCAGCATCCCAGCTTTCAAAACAGCGGCAGGAGCACTTGAACTATTGCTCATTGAATGAGCATTAGTTGAATGTCCCTACCACCATTTTGGAACACGGGGCAGTGGATACGAGACACTACAGGTGTCTAATTAAAATGCCCATCCTCCACCCTAGAGCACATGTATAGGCACCCTATGCATCTATTCCATCCAATTCAGCTACCTAAAATCAATGACTGAATCTACTCTTGTAACACCCCATCATCTCAGCCTTAAGACTGTCAGAAAAAAACAGCAAGGAGATGGGACCCACCTTTTGTATTAACAATTTTTCACTTATTTGAACAAGGTAGTACAAAATTGCACTTACATATCCAAATGTTATCTGTAGCCCTTAGGCGCTTAAGAATGGGATCCATGAAAACTAGAAAGCTGAATAGTGAGCTACTAAGGCTACCAGGAAATACTTAGGATGGGTGAGGCTCAAGCCCTTCCTATCTTAGGGATGTAGGAGCCTTACACTAGCCTGCAGGAAGGTGCCTGTTTTTGATCATGAGTCATAATCGTGACTTCTCCCAGACAGACACTTTGCCCTCTGACTGGCAAAAAGGCTGGCATGTTTGGATGTGGGCACCTCTAGGAGCCCTTAGATGGAACTTGAGACTTTAGCCAGAGGTGTCTAAAAGGACTTCGGTGCCACTTATTGGAGTATCTAACTTTTAAGTACCCAATAGAATTTGCAACATCCAAATTAGGTTCTTAGAAGTCAATTTGGATCTGGCTCTAAGGTACCTCCCACTGGGTCTAAGTCTAGTCCCACCTTTTGGGGATGTGAATGTCCATCTACCATGCAAATCCTCTAGTAGGGCATGCTAGAGTTCAAGAGGGAACTCTCAATCCCACCTCTTGATGTAATGAATAATTAAGATAGGGTAAAACAGAGCAAGATCAAGTAGGACACTATAGACTACTGGCTGGGAGAAAAGAAATTTGAATTAAATTTCCTGCTCCAATGAGTATTTAACTGTTTTAGGATATCTATTCATTAACTCAGTTTCCCCAGACAGAGCTAAAAATGTCAGGCAGTGTGTGTGTGTCTGTGTGTGTATGCACACACTCACACGTGTGCCCACACACACAGAATAATAATCATATTCAAAATAATAATAGCATCTTTTTGAAGATTAGCTCACACTGCATTCAGGACATATGAAATCAGAGTGACACTGATGAAGAGGATACAAGGAATCTAAGATGCTATAATTCAAGCACAAAAAACAAGATGCTGCCTGTGGAATGTGCCCCTGGGGTAGGTCAATAATGTTACATGTCTGAATGAGGTAGGCATGGCTGATATTTCTATCAAGACTGAAGCCTCTGCTATTCAAGGTGGATAATCCTATGCTGAGACTGAGATGTGAGTCCGATGTAATGATTTATTTAAAAACTGTAATTGAGTCATCAGGCTGCACAAGTTCATATGGAATAAGTGTACAATGCCATTACTGTAACCCTCACTATTGTTTGATACTCCTACTCATTGCACTGCATCTAAAATTAGATAAGAGTCCTTTGGGATAGGGACTAGGAGTAATATTTAGAGCTATTTATGTGCCCAATTGAAATAGCTAAATAGCTTTGAAAATGCAGCCCTGTGTCTTTCTATTTGCTCAGGGTAACACAGTGCATTATTATGTGCTCTGTAAATACTAATACATGAGTTATTCTGTAGGGTGCCACACTGCCCTGCCTTCTGCTAATAAGCAGTTAGCAAAGTCACCCAACATTCACCACTTATTTATAACTTTGTGTTTGTACATCATCATGGCTGTCTATTTGCCTTTACCAAATATGCAAAGAGGGCTGTGTGTGCAGCCTGGCAATGAGGGAATAGCATTAATGGCTTGGCGAATGTGTGGAACGGTTACCATCTACCAAGAACATTGGTTGGTAGCTGCAGTTGTTTGTTCCCTGGTCTCAGTCATGGGAAAGTGGGGAGAACCAAAAAAAAATAAAAGCAAGCAAAAAATGCCCCACCATAAACAGTTTACCCAGCATAAAGCAAAGTACAAGTTCCCCCACAAGTGATCACATAGTTAAAATATTGCACAACATCCATCTGTTTCAAGAAAGCGGTATGTGCTGAAACTAACTGAATGAGATAAAAGGAAGTGACTTTCCTGACATTCACAGGCTGTTTCCTCAATTGGAAGACTGTTCAAGATGACTATGAGTGGAACAGCAGAGGGCTCATGACCTTGGTTCCCCTTCCTTGTTGTTATTAGGTCAGAATTATTCTTCATTATTTTTTCAAAGCAGAGTATAAAGAAACATCAATATATACAACATCACAACTTGACCAGGGCATGACCAGTAGCCATTAGCTAAAACAAACCCAAGACATCTTTGCTGGCTGAGCCAAAAAAGTTGACATGTTATGTAGTACAGAAATTATGTATTGTTACCACCCAGACTGCAACTTTGGTAACAGAGGAATAACATGCTCATTCACAACAAAAGGGACAGAGCAAGGCATGATCAGCTGGATACCTTGTTATTTTTAAATAGTCAGAAACAGGCAGACAGATAGGCACTCACTTGTCAACTGTGATTTCTTTCTTTTTTTTTTAATTAAAAAAAAGAAAGAAAAGAAAACACATTGTGGTGTTCACTCTTGTTGACATCCAGCTGCCAGCTCCATGTTCTGGAACATTTTGTGATTTCTCTTCTGATATTTCCAAGGATTGGCTTAGTCCAAGAATGATCTGGGTATGTAGGATGTAATCATAGACAGTCCCAGTAAGACTGGACTATTAGTGCCCCACACAGAGTCAAAGCTAGGACAATTTATCACAGGCGATTGTCACTCACTAGCTGCCAGTGCCAGGATTTTCTGTCACTTCAAAGAAAAGCCACCAGCAAACAGCAGCTTTTAAAAATCTAAGGTCACTGAAACAAGTAGGGACTAAAAATGTAGCCAACATCTTCCTAGAGTTTTTCATAGACCATGACCCCGTCCACCCATCATTACATGGACAACTTCCTCTTCCGAACTAGAACAATCTGCACAATCACAGAAGATCCCCAGAGGTTGTTTATGTGATAGACTAACATCAATGAAGTGTTTGAGTCATTTTTAGTCCATTAGTAATGGGAAATGTTTAGCAACCTAATCATCAATAAGAACAGTCAGAGGGTATCATGAGGCCATCACATCCCAAGCTGAGGGGGCAGCTGGAATGGCAGTCATGATTGCTTTACACGAGGGGTTGGCAACGTCCAACCTATGAAGAGGTTACACCTGGATTGCCAAGCCCATGCAGCAGCAGCAAATGGCAGCAAGAGGAATCAGCTGTGACCCAACTTAGGCCTGAGCTACAATATTTTCTACCATTACTGAATGGTTGTCAACCCCAAATTCCCTTTTAATTGTCTTACCATAGCACATGGGGGTGGAAAATTTCCAAAAGTACTTATGTAAGCTTAGAGCACAAGCATCTTCTAAGTCAGACTTGTGTTTTGCAATCAGTTAGGTGCTTTTGAAAAACCCCATCTTTAACTAGACTAGGGCCCAGTTGTGCTAGGCGCTGTACAAACACACAGAATCATAGCTAAGTAGGGCTGGAAGGGACCTCCAGAGGTCAGAGTCCAACCCCCTGCTGTTACACATCAAGTATATCTACACATGCGCTTTGTTACAGTGGCTAATTAGCTCAGCACTAAAGTGTCTTCTTCTACATATGCACCAGTATTAGGGTGCAGTAAATTAAGTCCACCATAAAATAGTACTGTCCAGGACAAGTAGTATCCTAGTGCAGAGTAATTTTTGCCACACAATGCACAAGAGTGCTACAGTGCAGGGGCTGCTGAGGGCTTGCCACCTAACCCTGCACTTCATCATTCTCATGCCACAGCCAGCCCCTGTATCATCTGATGCTGCCAGCCATGCCGCAGTCAGCCCCTGTATCATCTGATGCCTCCAGACACCCTGCTAGCCTGGGGCTGCTCCGCCCCCAGCTCAAATGGCTGCAATCCTGGGCGCACGTGTAACACTGCACCTGGGAACAGCTGACTGGCATGAACTGCACTGGAGTTTATTGCATTGGGGTAATTACACATGTGGCTGCACCTGGCAAGGAACAGTTACTGACCTGGAAAAATTCTAATCTAAACAGACAAGAAATATGGGGAAGGGCTTCAATTAGTATCTGAAGGGAATCAGAGCAGGTGGTTGGCAAAAATGATGCTAATTCTATGATTTTGTTGCTTTGTCTTCAGGATGAGTTTCAATGAATGGGATAATGTCACTAGTATCCACTAGCTTGTATGGTCTGATTCATGTGGAGTTCTGGTGCCTAGAGACTAGTCATGGGACACAGACTGCCTCTAGGAATTCATGCTACTACTATCCTTGAAAAAAACATGGTGAGGAGATGCAAGTCCAGAACACCTGGCCCTGGGATGCCCCCTGGTCACCAGGTCCAGAACTGGGAGAAATGGAGGAGGGCAGCAGCTCTTTCTCTGCTTCCGGGTAAGGGACTTACACAGAGTAAGACTGAGTGCAATACAACATGAGTCTGATAGACCCTACAAGGTCCAAGAGTTTTGCTATGTGATACATGGACTTTATTAACTGAGGGCCTTAGCTAAAAAGGCAGGTAGGTGTCCAAAATCATTATCCATATAGTCCCTTTCAACAGCACTACCTGAAAAGACTAAGTGCCTCCTGTTCAGCCTAACAGGGCCCTAGACACTGTGCACACCCAGCACTGCCAAGGTTGTGTTAAGCTCTTACATACTCCCCATTGGAATCCAGAAACTCAGTAGAGTTAAAGTCCTCAGGGGGACTGATCCAATAGGCCTGCTCAGAGTACACCATGAACACACTGACAGAACTGGGGATGCTACAAAATGCTGCTTCTTCATTTTTATAACTTAGTCACTAGCGATTGAGCCAGTAAGCCTGGGGGGCTTACTCTATGGATAAGTGCCTCAACCACTAAGCTATAGCTTCACATTTCCTCCACCATCACTAGCAGATCCTGCTCTGTTCTTCCAAAGCTAGGTGTAAACACTCACTCTAGAAAAGGATTCCAGACTCTGGCTGCTGACTGACCAGGTGCCTAAGACCTGAAGAAGGAGCTCAGACAGACCAGTACTTAGCATCTCCTATTGGCCAGATCTTAGTGGCTTCCTGATCAATGCACATGGATAGCCCTTCTGGAGCACCTCTCTCCACCACGCACATTTTATTGGGAGCCTAGGCACACAATTCTGGGTTCTGGATACCATCAGAGGAGTTATATGTTTATAGGTTATGCCTTATAGCACCTAACTTCAGGCATCTAAGTCTGTTAGTGAATCGAGGTCTAACTTTACAAAAACACTAATGGGTGCCACTACAGGGGGTGTCTTCTTTGCTGTAGAGGCTGGCTTTGCTGGAGAAATCTATGCTTTTATTTCAAACTCCAAGGCAGCAAAACTCAGCTTCACAAGGCTTTGTTTCCCTGGAGGTTGCTTTCAAAAGGTACAGATACCTTGATCAAATTGAGGCTGGAGGGGAGCAAAGGGAACCTGACTGTGCCTCGTATCTTCTGCCCGATGCTGCTGCTGGCACAGCGCTGGATATCCCCTTCTTCCAGCCTATGGTGTAGACTAAATGCACAGGGTGATAGTCTGCTTCTCAGTGACTGGGGAGGGCTTCAGATGCTATGGGATGGCAGGATTCTTCTGTAAAAGTGGAGCTCATAACCCCTGCATGCCTTAGCTCTAGCCTGGCCTGTACTATGAAATGTAACCTCAGGATAAGTGTGAATGTTGTTGTATGCATGAAGAACCATGTTCTGCATAATGTGAGCTAAGAGAACTGACCTTGGCCTGAGGAAGGTTTAATCACTTGGATGACCTGATACAGTTCGCTGTTTGTCTCAGCCTGTACTGACCCGTAAACCATGTCCAGCACCAGTTAACACCATGGCTCCCAACCACGTTCAGCCACAGCATTTCAGAGTGCAGACCAGACCGCCACTCTGCAAGAGCTCCTCTCCTATCACACCTCACTGTGATCCTAATGCAGTGCTCCGTATGTGGACAGGGACAGTTGGTTCAGAAGCTGTTGCAACCTGCATGGAGTGCAGAAGCAGCAGCAACCCTGGATAGTGCTGTCTCAGCAGGCCCATGACATCCTCTCTGCTGCTGCTGAGGCTGGGGGTTGGATTCCTTGGCGCTTCTACTGACCCCAATTTTATCACCTGGGGAAGGATTTGGCCTATGTAAAGGGCTCATCATCAAATGTTCCTTGCCTTTGGTAATGCTCAGGAACACCATCATGTGGCTTATGTGTCGCTCCATGACTTGTAAAATCCTATCTAATCACTTGACTGTCCATGGGTAAAATACATATGCCTAGAATCAAAGGTCAGAACTGAAAGACATCTATATTCTTCTTTCTGAAGATCTCTTTTGTATTTTCAGGGCCAGTCACAATTATGCTTAGAGGAAGGATATGACAATAACAGTAATGAGAAGAGCACCTTGCAGACAAAAGGAAAATGAAGCTTGAAGGAACAAAATGTAAACACTAATTTTGCCTAGTGCGTGGTCCTGAAACAGATTTGAAAGGACAACATTTTGCAAATCAACTTGAAGGAGCATGAAATACGTCATTTCCTCCTACTCTCTTTGGAACCATTATGCTCGATTAAGTCCTGTTGAAATGGGAATGAAATCATAGCCAAACTGCATATTTAAAAAGAAACATTTGAAAAGGCTTTAGAAACTCAGTGAAGTAAGATCATCATTCCACAAATTTTGAAGCCGACAGATGTAACTAACTGATGCTGTAATCCCAGAATAAATACAAATGCCCCCACTGTACCTTTTAAAATATCATGTTCTGCTTTCCTCATATCATAACATATCTCAGGATTCTCTGTCTTTGGAGAATAATTCATCGCTGTGGGGGAAGGAATATACAACATTAGGGCTTGATCATGCAAACATATATGCATGCAAGTAACTGTTAACAAAAATTAATAGCCCCGATTTCCCAGACAAGGATCCCCCAGTCCACGTATAGAAGGTACACCTGGCACATAGATCTCTCCACTTCAGTGTAGGGTGTGGTGAAAGATGGATCACCTTTCACTCCCCCTTCTGCAGACCACATGAAGTAGTTTCATATGATTAAGTATTGACTTTGGCAAAGGCAGCAGGGGCTGGATGGATTTGCAAGGAGGAAGGGCAGGCTGAGATAAAGACCACAGGAGGTACATTTCTTGCTGCTCCCATTTCAGAGATTCCTTGAAAGACTTTATATGAGCAAGGAGTATTATATCATTAGCATGGAACTGGGGCAAAACCTCCATGAGGATATTCCTAACCCAAAGTTGCTGACCCTCCACAGCTGTCCAGGGGGCTAAGGCCAGCTGGGCCCAAGAGAACCATCAGGGCAGAACTTCATGAAGGCCTCCATAGAAAATTCTCTCTCCAGAGTTTGTCCTGTAGGACTGGGAATGATCAGCGACTCTTTCTTTTTAAATGCCTGCAAGATCCCGCTCTTATTTTCTATTTTTTAGCCCTTCTTTCCACACAGTTACCCAGTTCTCTAAAATTCCCAGAGAGACAGGTATGATAACTCTTTCCTGCTTAAATATTCATTTCTATTTCTCTGGGGATTTTACAAGGGTTAAGTAAATATCCAAGTTTCTTTGGGGTAAAAGTAAACTATGAAAATCTTTACCGGTAGTTATAAAAGGAACATAGAGCAAGACAGTGGGATGTTAAGATAGGTCAGAACTGAAAGGCATGGATCCTATACAATAAGAAATAATGAAGTAACTACCTTTCTTGTAAAGCACCTTCCACATTGCAAAAACCACAAGATAAGATAGTACATTAATGATTTTGTAGATCACAAAACTTGCCTGTTTAGAATAATATATCTAAATGTCAGCCTCAGTTCCAACGGCCTAGTCTGTCACTTCCCATTTTCTTTGACTCACTCAAAACGGGATGTATTACTAGCTTGTCTATTTTTTAAAAACTTGTCCCTGGTCCTACCACATGTTCTGCTTTCAAATACAATCATGCTGCACTGAATGCATTTATCTCGGTCATCTTGTAACTGTTTTACTTAGACTACAGGTAGTGAAGAAAACCACAATGTCAATTGTCATACAAAACTAATAAGCCATACAAAAGGTGAGCAAAATGTAATATTTTTTTATTGTTGTTGGCTTTATTTATTAAATTGCTGTTTTAGACCCTTTTCACTTTGACCATAGAAATGACCCCCAGTCTTTTCATTTCTAATAACAAAGATGAAAAAATATTAATCTAGAGCTGCGTTTTTCCCCCAAAATACTGTGCATTCAAAATCCAACCACTCAGCTATGGTTGTTTATAAGAAACAGATTATTATGGTAAAAAAGCCTAATTAAAAAGGTGTTTTAAAGGTTCAAATAAAACTGATTGCCCAGAAGGAATAGCTGATGAAGCCAAGAGCAGCCCTGTGGTAGACAGCTGTCAGTCCTATTCCCGGCATTACCAGTGACTGCAGATGTAATGAAACTAGACTCTCAGGAAATTCACAGACTGAAAACTTGATTAGGTATGGCAGCAAGCCTAATCTGCATTCAGTGAAGGATGCAGGGAGGGCTGCCAGAGCCTAAAGTTAAGAAAGCAGTGCATGGGTGAAAATGGGCACAAACTCTGCATATATCTTGTGACTTGGCTAATGATGAGCATCTGAAAAGCTGTCAGATCTTTTCCACAATGGTTTTAAAATTTGATGCCTACTCATTCTCCCATGTTGAGAAAATTTAGCATTGTGTAAAGACAGGGTTTGTGGTAATGTGAGACCCAAAAGTCAAAAGTGACTAGGAACAGCAGCAGTGACAAGCATCACAGCAGCAGCAGTAGCAGCTGCCACCAGAGTGCAGAGAGCTAGGGCAGGTAAGACTTCCAGTAGCTGGCATAATTCTCCCCCTCTGCTCACTACACATCTGGGTGCCAGGTCTGCAAGGTGGTGCCTGTAAACACCTGAATAAAGCCACCCTTTCTGACATAGGTCTCCACACAGAAACCAGAGTCTGCCTACATGTCACATGGCTGGATTAGGACCTAGATTGTTGTTAGCATCCAAATGGAGTGAAACAGGGAAAAAAATGCACACAAAGAACCAGCTCTCACATTCCCAAGAAAGTGTCCTTGACCCCAGGCTACAGGGTAGACTGGGTGGAAAGGCTCTTCATCCCTCCTGTTGAGGGCGGGGCTTTGGGTGGTGTAGAGTACAATATTTTTGAGACCAGAAAAAAGAAAGCACCAGGATGAGTGTGTTTGTATGCTAGAAAGCAGGATATGTTTTTGCTACCGAAGAGTCCAGGTTCTGTCCCTAGCATCATTTCTATTTTTTATCCAGTGACTAGATTCTGCGTTCTGGGTTCAAAGTGGATGGAAATGCTTAAAATTCCAGGAATGGGCAAGATTTCCGACACCCACCTGTGCTCATGGGTTGCTACTAAGTAGCTCTAGGCAGTTCCCTACTCAGTGTGAAGGTTTTTTGGATCATCCAATCAAAACTGAGGTGCCGAATTCTTCCATACATTGCAGAGGTAGTTCTGGCACTTAAATATGAGTTCTGTACTCCACTCTGGGGACAAGGCCCCTACAAGGTTAGACATTGTGGGACATACCTAATAGAAACCCAAGTTTTTGGGGGTTTTTTTTAACAGTTCTAGTCCTAAATTTTAAATTTTTACAGTTTTTGAGAAACCAAAGTAACATAACAGAATGTAAAGATTTCTTTTTACTATGATTTTCCTTTAAAATATGACATGCTCATGGAAATTTATTATGGTTGCAATACTGTGAAATAGCATTTGAAAGGGATTACACAGCCAACCATAACCCATAACCCACAATAATTCTATCAGTGTCAGCTATGCCTGAACTTTGAGGAGTTTCCTGCCTCTCTCATTTGGTGAGGGAGCTGGCATCCTTAATGTTGAATTCTAAGTAGAGGTCCCCTGTGGAAGAGATAAGATTTGATAAACTGAAGAAATATCACTCGGGTCATCCCAGCCTGTCTTTATATTTGACCTGTCCTCATTCTGACCACACTGCAGAATTCACACTGGAAGCTACCACTGGACAAAGATATGGACAGAGGACACAAGATTTATGGGACGAAGATGATGGCTTCCATCACTATTCTATGCAAGTCCCTCACAAAGACTTAACCAACCTTACTATAGGCTAGCATGTGTCACCATCATTTTGCGCATAGGAAAATGGAAGCAAAGTCAGAGAATAAAATCTGTCAGTGCCAGAAATAAAACTCAGATATCTAGAGAGCAAGGTCTAGGTGCTATCGACAAGACCATTCTCACTTCGCAGGTTATGACGGATGACCCACCGCCTGCCAGAGGAATAGAGATACTTCTGAGAGAGTGCTTCCTCTTAGCCCTTTAAATAGTGACAGGGGAGTCAGGATTATAGCCAGGCAGTAGCACAGCTGGTACAGCCTCCTCTTAAGCAGTCAGCTTTGCAGCACAGAGGCTTTCACCCTGCATGATGCTGCGTATATCACCAATCTGTGAAGAATATGAGTCAGTCTCTACAGATTTCCAGGGCTGAAAATATCAGCAGCCTCAACAACTTCAGCTACTGCAAGGCATTTTAAGCTGGAAGTGAAATCTAATGCAGCAAACCCAGCCAGCAAAGGGCAGGCAGAGGTATCATAGTGACACAGTTAGCTAGAGTCAAGTGTCTGCCACTGTTTCCATTATAAATCCTTAATTCCAGGGGTTTGCAACTCCTCTGTAAATAATTACTCCTGGGTGAAGCTAAGCAAATCAAGTCTCAGCCCGAGAGCACAGTTTCTTTTTCAACAAATCTGAAACTATGACTCAGAGTATGAGCATGTGAAAAATCAGAGAACTTTGGTGCCTTGAGATTTTTTTTCATTTTGAAATTTAATAAAAATAGACTAAAATGTAGATTTATAATAGTGCACTTAGAACAAAGAAGCCTAAGGCCCTTAAAAGGTGACTAGTACATAATAAGTTACTTTACACATGTGAGTAGCTCCAAGGAGTACTATGTGATAACTCATACATAAAATTATTCACCATTGTAAAATTTTACCCATTGGTATTTTAAAGGCAATTTGTGATGTTTCTGCCATACACATGCTAGAGAGGGGTCTACAGCTACATCTCGTCCTTCAGATAAATTATTGGCTCTTAACCACTCCTCATCTGAATGCTCTGCCTTGCCAAAGCCCACCCTCCATGCTGGGGTGCAGGTCATATCCACAGAGATAGTCTTACCTGTACAACATGCATTCCCATGAGGAGAGCCCCTGCACTTTGGCTCTCCCACTTAAGCCACAGGGCCCAATTCTGGACCTCTTTCTTCCCCTCGCATATATAACATAAGCCCAAGAAAGAAGGCTCTAGGGAGAAAATATTCACAAACCCCCTCACAGAGATCCCCTCCAGTGTTGTCTCCTCATTGCAGTATGGTTGAAAAGGCTGTGAGGGACATCTCCAAGTCATACAGACACTAGAGATCAACAACAGGTGTGTGCATTCATGCAGCTCTGATTTCCACTGCTTCCTTGTGAAAAGTTAAGGTTTTACTCTACCCAGGTTAAAAGACCCAGAAAGAGGCTGGCATGTGGGTGTGCTTCTGCGGCCCACCCCATAGGGCCCTACCTGCCCATTCCTCTGCTACCCTCCCTCCTATACCTCCCCCTCAATCGAAAACCTCTCCCCAGAGAGAATCCCAGATCCATACTGACCTCACTATTGTATCCAGAGGAGGGGGACTGCAGGAATATGCGAGTCGGCTTTCCCAAGAAAGAAACAAGGAAATACAGTCCAAGACAGACTTCTCTATGGGCAGAGTTGGTGAAGGTGAAGGAAAAATTAACCTGGCTCCTGTTCTGTTACTCTGGCTAAAATAAATCTCAAATAACTTCAGAGAATTTCATATGATTATTATAGATTTCCTCTGAGTGATATAACTGCAAGAAGAAATGGTCCATTGTGTAGTGCTTAAATCTTCTAGTCTGGGGATAAAAGTAGGTTGGTCACTGTTTATAACAAGATATTTTGATGCTGAAATAAAATCATTGCTCTCTTTCTCTCAAATTACATTTAACACTGTCTCAAAGACACCAGTTGCTCTGATAACGTGACAAATATCTTCATACAACAAACAAGCGAGTAGTTTTTCACTGAATACACATCTTTCTGTAGATCAGCCAACAAGAGCATGTTAAGTGAAAGATGTCTGGCTGCCTTTGTAGTAAGAAATTAAGTACAGGTTGCTCAAGTAAAATAAAGCAAGCATCTCCTCTCTTCCATCATTTATATAACAACTCTCTGCTTTTATCAATTTGCACAGATCTCTCAACTTAATAGGGGTATGTTTGTCAAGTTGGATTGTTTTAAATTTTGGTCTTAGACACGCTTTTTATGCTAAAATATCATACATACAATGTCCATAACAAAGGTTCGGATGACAGGGTGGAACATACTATAAACCTGAGGACAGGGGTGACTAGTGCCTCCTGAGTCTGTGGGGGTACAATTTGGGGGCAGGCCAAAAGCCCCATATTCACTCCTATACTTCTGCGCTGCAGCTTAGCCCCCCCATTCCCTACACACCACTGGCCCGCATGGCAAAAAAACTGTCCTGCCCTGAGCAGTGCCAAGTCAGGGGCTAATCTCGTGGGGGGGGGGGAGTGCACCCCTACCAGTTGCCTGTGCCTCAGGAGCAGATTGACAAGCAGTTTTTCCTCATAGTTTAAAGTGGTTTTTTTCCCCCTTTTTGCTATTGTACTAATACCATGAAATAAAGGATTTGCCCTGTTAAGTAAAACTGTGCTAGCTGGCTGTGGCTGTGGGCTGATTTCTCAAGAATCAGAATTTAGGGAATGTTTTCAGGAAGAAACATGTGGAGTCAGTACAGTGTACCAGAAACCAAATTCCGAGAACCTTATACAGTCATGGCACAGAACAACATTCTTCGTGTGCAATCAAAATTAATCCATGAATTTTAAACTTAAAACGGTTCCATCCAGGAAGAGCACACACCAGCTGCTGAAACTTCCTTAGCCTGATGAAGGGTTTTTGAACCCGAAAGCTTGCTTAATAATTGTTTTCCAACTATTTAAGCTGGTCTAATAAAAGATATCAGATTCACCCAAAAAACCTTGTCTGCCTATGTCCTTAGACCAACGTGCCTACAACCTACACCCCTGTAAACTTAAAACATTGCATCTTCTTATGAACAACCTATAGGCATAGATTTACTTGTAAAAGTGTACTATAATTAATGTCAAATATTAAAAATATTGGGAAAAAAATCTTAAATCATATGTAGATATAACAGCAATTTACAAAGTTATATCTGCTTTAAAAAAAAAGGTATAGTCATCAGATGGATTACTGCCATTGCATAATTTGTTGAGAACTATGTAAGACCTAGTATACAGACCTAGTAGTAGAACTATGCAAGACCTAGTATTCATAAGTACAAAAGTATATTTTAGCATGTATTCAGGTACTGGATTCAGTTAAGATAACATATCAACTTTTATGAACTACAGCACAGAAAACTATCTGAATTAGCTGGGACCAAAACCTATTTGTAAAATCAGATTGTTTGACTGAGTTGATTAATGAAGCAATGGAGGCACGGAGAAGAGCAAGCAGAAGGCAAGAGCCCTACTTTCAGTCTGGTTACTGCCACCAACTACAACTGCACTTCAGAAAGAGTAACCTCCTCAAGGTAGAAATGCCTTTTGATACAGTGCGACTCCACAGCACTACTTGCCAGGATATCATAGTGAATGTAGCAAACACTGAAGGGAGTGAGAACAACAAGTATAGGAAGACACTTAAACAATGTTAAATACATTAGTGAGTCTGGATTTAGAACAACAGGCAAAAAGGAACCAACCAAAATTAAGCAGATGGCAATTACTGCATTGCAGCGGTGTTTCTCAAAGTGCGTGACAGGAAAGTATCTACCCTGAGATTATTTTTTATGGGGTGTGGAAATGAGGTACTGTCAGAAGCAGAGTGATGAAAAACTCAAGAGAGATCAATGTTCAGTTGATCAATAGGACAGGGCAGCGTTCATCCCAGGATTCTGAGGGAATACAAGAACAAAGGGACTTATCATGTCATCAGTTTCTAAGAGCTTCCCATTGACTGCAGTGGGGGGTTAATCTTAAAAACAGATGGCACTATATGGTCCAGTGTATCAAAGTAACAAGACAGCTTCATTGAAAAGCAGCTAGTATTCCAGAGAACTGGAGGACTGCCAATATCATACCAACACTTAACTTTGAAAAAAAGGCTTTGGCTTGAATTAACTCTTGCACTGGGGGTTGGTAATGGACTAGGGAGTCATCCAATCCTGTTGCAAGTTATTCAGATATGATGTAAAAACCATTTTTAACCATCTCAGGATCTTTATGACCAATGTCAAATGAAAGAACAGTCCTAATCTCACTGGATAAGTTTGTACCATCCTAGTTAGCAGTAACTGACCCCTTTGTTGCCAATTTTCTCAATAGGATAAAGACCGAGGTCCCAATCCAGAATCCAGTTAAATCAATGGAACTTCTTTCAATCCGGCCTTTGTGGGCAAACAGAGAGACTGAACCAAATCCTCATTTTTAGTAGGGGCCACAGAACTGATTGAAAGTAGAACCCTTAGAACTGACAGAATGAAGCCTACAGATGACGACCTTGCATAAGCACGTTAAATCAACTTGTGGGTAGGCTGAACAGTTTAGCTGGTCTCTCTCACTAATGCTGCTTTGGCTTAACATTCATTTTCAAGTCTTATTTTAGATGTAGCAAGAAATTGTGGTGAGGCATAAATTGCAGTCTATGGAAATTGAACATGGAGGGGGCAGGCAAGAAGAGGGTTTTGATCAGGGCCTTGAATCATCTCAGTCATCTTCACACCCTCCTCACCATTTAGTAAAAGGTACAAGATGTCTCTCTTTTTAAAGGTCTTTTACTCATTGTCTGTTGCTGTTGGTGATTCAGCTGCCTGTTTGCAAAGCCAGTTTTTACTGCCTACACACCATGGAGGCTGTGAAATTACTTTAATTCAATCAAAGCCTGAGTTTGAATTTCAATTTTTTTTATCTATGTTGTGGCAGAGGTTAGTGTACAGGTATGAATTGTTTTGCCTGACACTCTGATTGTTGCTGAAAGATGAAAATGGGCACCTAGAGGTCAATCAGATAGTTCTGCACTTGCTGTTAGCAAGGTAAATGTGGGCAGAATTAAACCCAGGAACCAGTTCCTCTAGCTTCCAAAAAAACTCTCTACCATTAAACTAAGATCATACCACTATCATAGAAAGAAGGCCTGGGAGGGACCTATGAGATCATCAAGTCCAGTCCCCTGCCACGGGCAGGAGGAAATTGGGCTCAAATGAGCTCAACGAGGTATTTGTCCAGCCTCCTCTTAAAGACCACCAGAGATGGCAATTGCATCACCTCTGCTGGAAGTGTCTTCGAGATTCTAGTTACCCATACATAAAATAAGTATTTCCTTATATCCAACTGAAACTTTTCCTCGACTAGCTTGTGTCCATTGGTCTGCATCTTCCTGTGTGGGGAGAGGGGGGCAGGGGAAATGTGTGGCTTTTCAGAAAAGTTGTTCACCTAGGTCCTGGTGTTCTCCCTTGACATATTTGTAGGTGGCTATCAAGTTGCCTCTCAGCCTTCTTTTGCTCAGGCTGAACAGTCCCAGATCCTGAAGTCTCTCCTCATAGGGCCTGTCTCCCAGGCCCTAGATCATGCGGGTGGCCCTTCTCTGCATCCTTTCAAGCTTGTCCACATCCTTCTTGAAGTGTGGTGCCCAGAACTGGACACAGTACTCCAGGTGTGGCCTCACCACTGCCAAGTAGAGGTGGAGGAGCACCTCTCTGGATCTGATGGCGACATCTGCTGATGCACACCAGAGTTCTATTTGCTCTGCTGGCGACTTTGTAACGCTGGTGGCTCATATTCATGTTCTGGTTGATTGTCACCCTTGGACCCCTTTTGGATGCCGTGCCAGCCAGTAGACCACCACCCATCACATAGATATGGTGAGGGTTCTTTCCTACCCAGATGAAGGACCCAGCATTTGTCCCTGTTGAACCTCATCTGGTTTTGTTCAGCCCATAGGACCAGCCTGTCAAGGTCTTCCTGAATCCTTGACCTGTCCTCTGATGTGCCCGCTTGTCCTCTGAGTTTGGTATCATCAACAAACTTAATCATTGCACTTTTAACTCCTTTGACCAAGTCATTAATAAAGATATTAAAGAGCACAGGCCTAAGCACTGATCTCTGGGGTACAGGATTAGGCCACCCCATCAATTAAGACTTGTTAGGATCAGCTGCTGAGCCAGTTCTCATCCCATCTCACTGTAGCATGGTCTAGGCCAGTACTCTCCAACTTAACTGAGAGGATTTCATGGGAAGCAATATCAAAGGCCTTGCTGAAATCTAGGTAGATTTCATAGACATCAGGGCTGGAAGGGACCTCGGAGATCATCAAGTCCAGCCCCCTGCCCAAAGGGCAGGAAGTCAGCTGGGGTCATAGGATCCCAGCAAGATAAGCATCCAATTTACTCTT
>NW_017728886.1:224094256-224100332 GCF_001723895.1 Crocodylus porosus
TCAAGGTGTTCCTTCACGAGGTCAGCATTTATGGAGGGTAGGGGATCCCCATCACCCGGATCTCCCTGTCCCATGTCCAGGTGGTTAGTTACCTGGTCATAAAAGGACGCCAGTTTTGTTAGGCAAAACCTCCTCTCTACAAAGCCATGGTGGTTGCTCTTGCTGGTTGCACTATTGGTGCAGAAACTAGTCTGATTATTTAAAATACCTTCCTAGCTTGGCTCTTCTACCACAGATTTACTGAAATTAACCTCTCTGATCTAGGAAAAGTGTCTGCATTTGTAATTTAGGGAACCATAATGATATCACTATTTTGACAGGCCTTAAGGCTCAGATCTGCTTGCATCATTGCCATTTTCCTGTGATACTCCAGAACACCAAAATATGAGCTGTTTATTGGGTGGATTGGGACAAGCAGACAATGTAGTGGTTGTCTGACAATGTAGGGGGTGGTTAGCTCTGTTTGCCTGAAGTCGGGCAAGAGGTAGGACAGGGTGACACCCTAAAGACTAATTGGTTCAGAAAGGCATGAGCCTTCATAGGCAGCAACCTCCTTTGTCAGATGCTAGGAATAGACTCTGCAGTTGGGGGTGCAATAAAGATGCTTAAGACAAAGAAACAGGTAAATTCTTGACATCGGTAGCCAATTCTACCCTGGTACAAGGAAGTCCCATTGCCTTCTGTGAACACATCACTTGCTTATACCTGGACTCAATTTCTTTTTGTAATTTCTTGAAGAAGTGATTACTGGTCATATTACTCGAACATCTGCCCACTAAAGGCCACAAACTGCAGCATTTTCCAAGGCACTGAAATCATTGGTAGTTCAGCCTGAGTGAGGTGTGCAGATTAGGCATTAAATCATTTGTTGAAAATCTGCCTCAGGTCTAAAACACTTGTGCTAACCACAGATTAAGAGAAAACCTTGTGTTTTAATAATAGTGTTCTTATCTAAGTTAAAAGTGAAATGGGGACATTTCTGTTATTTACAGGAGAATCATACTTACAGTATTATATCAGTTCTGATAAACTGACAATTATTAGACTTCTACATTTCCCACTATTTAAGTCTACCTTTATATATGCTGTCAATGCAACTCTTTCTTTGAGTTGGCTGGCACAAAATAGAGAGCTACTCATGCCCATGCTGCCTGCAGCATCTTACCATATAATTACAAGCACTATGTCAATCAACCCAGAATATGTACTCTTACAAATAGAATAAGAAAGGAATGAAAAGGAGAAACACTGCAGTTTTTAAAAAGTAAAGGGTGGATGAAAAAAATGCATGTCTTTATAATATAATGTAGCTCATTATATTTTTTCCTGGAATTTCTAGCAGGCTTGCCATCAATAGGTTCTAGCAGTTTTAAAACCATCTTCTGTCCTCCTTGCAGTGTGACTCACATTCTTAGAGCATTGCGGTTTAAAATCAATCCACCTCTTGATACTACCTGTTTAGAAAGCCTGTCACTACCTGGATTAAGCGATCTCTTTACAAGAGACAGCTTCAGGTTCAAGCAAATGAATCTTTTTTCATGTGTTGAAATCTAGAACAATCATACCCAAGAGACAAGAGTTCTGTTACGCTAGTATGATGTCATCTGGCAGGGAGAAGGCTCTTTAAATCCCTTATTGTTAGAAGGTAGCAAGCGGGGGGAGGGAGGAAATCTTACTCTGTGTTCTATAGTTTTTCTTGTCTGTTTCCTCCTGAGTTATTACACAAAAAGCTTTGCTGTCAGCTCTTGGGCAATGGTCTGGCCAAATTGTGTAGATCTCGGAGGCCTGAGGATGTGAAATGCTTGTACACCACTGCAATATTCTGTGATGCTTTGGTACATAAGAAAAATCAGAGCATCCCACAGCTGTTTTAACATCTACCAACTGATAATGGTTCCCTCTAGAACCATTACACCACAATCATGACAGCATGGCAATACTGTACTTCAGTTACACTCTCTCCCCAGGCAAATTCCAGTGTGCCTGTTACCCTATAGGTTGGCTGGGTTATGTAGCAGAGGGAGATCTATGCTCTCTCTGTATGCTCTCTATATACACTAGAGATTCCTTTAATCCCAGGATTCCTTTATACTGCTGTGCTACTGAGCTTTTTTTGGACCGCTAAAGCAAAAAAATGGATGCATGGATCAAGGATTTATTATATTAGTTTTACTGGGAGTTTTGTCTAAGAAAGGACCAGAGGCCTTTGCATAAAAATAATTTATTATCCATTAGAACATGTATATTAATATGAGCCGGTGAATAGCCAAACAGGGGGAAAATGGTGAGAGAGAAAAATCTTGGTGGAAGACAAAAATCAGACTAAAAATTCATTATGGATTAGAAGCTATGAGCTGCATGAATGAAAAGCCTGCCTTTATGCTACAGTGCCAACATTATGCCAAAGCAGTATTAGAATTCACCGAAGTAGCCTTCAACTTATGTGCCTACTTCCATTAAAATTCTCTAATTGCCTACTGCTTTACGTAAGAGACAAAGAAAGCTACTTCCCATCACTCTGAGCACATAAAACATTTACAGAAATCTTCATTTATTTAGATCTTTTTATTATGCCACCCACAGAGTGACACATACAGTAGATCTTAATGCTGGGTTGACCTTGACTACTTAATGAGACGTGTAATGATGGCATTGCAGGCAGAAGCAGGGCTGGCAGAACAAATGCAAGCAGGCTATACACAAAGATAAGATCTCTTGCTTTCTGCAAAGACAGCACGGAGGGGGGAGCAAAGAGGTGGATGGGGGAAACACGCTGATAAAAAAACTGGGTGGCACCAAACACTGAGAGAAGGACTAACACCAGCTGTTGACCTACATTCCATTAGAATTCTTTTGATAGCATAGGTCTGCCTGGAATGTAACCTAGAGGACCTGCACACTTTAAAACAACAAGTGCTAATGCAACTATTTGCACAAAACTCAGCCAAAATAAATGCACTGCACTCCTCTTCTGTCTTGGCCCCTCATGGTTCTTTAAACCTGTGAAAAATGAGATTATTTTGCATGTCCAGGATAACCATTCCAATCTGGTGGTATTTTACTCAGTGACTACATAGGGAGAAGAGCAATGAAGACAGAGGCTTTCTATGTTATGATTGTACAACAGTGCCTAAAGGCTCCAGACAGAATCGGTGCTCCATTTTGCCAAGCACTATACATACACACACGCACCCCCGCCCCCCAAACCTTACCATGTTAATGCTAGATTCTATCTTCATGCACAAACCTGAACAAGAGACAACGGACAGGTACACTGTTCCAGCTGATCATGGGAAAACTATTTCAGAGACAGTACTGCAGTTCCCTTTGGCACTCCCAGAACCGAAGGCAGAATGTAGGGTGTATGTATACAGGAAATAAGGGTGCACCTAGAGCTCTGCCTTACCTGTACTTTTCATTAGGAAGAGAATGGTATCTGGCATAGTCCTTGTATATGCCCTTCAGTATCCGAAAATTCACCCTGGCTAGCCTCTACATAGTTGTAACTTCCCAACTCCCTGTATTGGCTACGAAGCATGTTACACTTAAAAGCACTTATAAATGCATGTTATACTTTAACTGCACTTAAAACACAAGTGTCTGCTTATTTAAGCCATAAAACACGAGCTAAGTGTGTCTGTATTATAGCAAAGTTAGGCCTTTTTGTGTGAGGAATATCTCCAGATTGTATTAAGGAACACATGTTCAGCTACCATCAGCCTGCTCCACAGAGATAATATGAGCAATCTTCAGTCTTCACCCAGCCGTGACCTCAGCCAGGGACTCCTGTGCTGTACCAAGTCTCCAGGTCAGATGAGGAAGGACCCATGTCAGGAGGAAAGATCCTGGATCTTTCACTTATGTGATTTCACTTGTCAGGATCAAGTTAAAAGCCACGTGCCTGCAGCCCTGGAGGGTCCCAGGTCTAGGACTGACAATCAGCTTATTGTTGTTCCCAACCCCAGCACTGTACTAGAGTTATTTCACGACTCTGGTGCAGTGCCAGGGATGGGACTGACCATCAGTGAGTTGTACGTGTTAGAGACCATAGTAAACACTACCATGAAAGCTCTGTGTGTGTGTGTGTGTGTGTGTGTGTTGGGGGACAGAGGTAAGAATCACTCAATATAGATTTTTAAGAAAAACCACCATTCAATTTTTTTCAGATGATTCCTTTTGTTTAGGTTGGCTGTGGAAGACTTTTTAGAGGTATTTATTTATTGTTACAAATCAGGAGTGTACTCTGGCTTCTCTCTCAGGGTGTGTCTGCACAGGTAAATTATTTTGTGCAGCAAGCTGCAGGGGGAGGGGGGACTTTAGAGTGCACTAGTTTCTCTGCATAACCTACTCATGTGGGTGCTTGAAGACTATGGCTATGTACAGACATTCAAAAAGCCCAAGGCAAAATTGATCTAAGTTACATGGTTTTCTGTAAGCAGCATAGTTTAAATCAGTAGCAAATAGAACACACATTTGCTATTTGGTGGGGGGCAGGTGGCAAATCTTAGAGCACTTGCACACATGTGGCAAGCCTGCTCCAATGCACTGGAAATCCGGCATGTTGGAGCAGACTTGATTAATCAAGTAGATTAATCGAGTCTGCTGGAGCACATAAATTGGCTTGTTCTGGAAGCCTTACACAGCATGTGCATCAGTGGTGTAGTGTGTGTCTGTGCTGAGAAAATGGCAGTTGTGCCCTTTGAATTAAAACATGTTCGATGTGCTTTAGTTCAACGCACACTGCCGCCATTTTCTCAGCGTGGAGGCACACTGCACTGCAGATACACATGCTCCCGACACAGTGCCTGGCACTTTTAATTAGCACACATCACTAATTAAAAGTGCCCAGCCCTGCACCAGGAGCACATGTAAAAATACCTTTAGACGGGGTTCCACCATTTTTAAACTGGTCTATGTATGCTGAACTTCTGTTTTGTCACAGGTAGACTGGCTTCCAATCACTTGTACCAGTAAAAGTGTAACGTCTGTACCTGGCCTATGTCTACACTGCACAGTGCATACCAGATGGACATAACTAGAAACAGCATAGCTCTGCTAGTGCAGCTATCCAACCAAAATATTTTATCCCAAGAAGCAGACTCTGATCATCTTAAACCCTGATATAGGGGAGCATGTTACAAACTGTTTCCATAGTCTCTTCCTTACCTTCTCTGTAAGGGCTGCTTCCAAGGTAATAAGTTTGCCTCTCATCATATAGGAGTCACCAGCCTACCTACACAAAGAGTTGGTGTGTGGGAGACAGCTGAATTGGAAAAGGACTTGTGTCAAATATAGCAGGTTGGGGTTATCTGCACGTCTTGTCTATTACCATACTCCTAGAGGACCCTGTATAAGTGAAGTAACTCTTAGGCTTCTGTATAGCGATTTGTAATCAAACAAAATATAAATATATACTCTATAGTTCCAATGTTTTTAACAATCATCATAGCTACACATTTCAGCTACCAACAAAAGACATGATTAAGGCTTTATCATAAGACCTGAGCACTGGATAGTACATTGTTATGCTGCTCCCGGAGTCAACTGAGTCACAAGGAGAATAGTCGGGGAAGCACTGAGGTCCTGGAGGGGAGGGGAGCCAAGGAGAGTGGTCGCTCCTTAAGGAGACAATCCTCCAAGCCCAAAGGGAGGTAATCCCAACACGGATCAAAGGGAGCAGGAGGGCACATAAGCCCCCATGGCTCACCAAAAGCATCCGGGAATGTCTCCTAACTAAAAGGGAGGCGTACACCCAATGGAAGGGAGAAGCCATCACCAGGGAGGACTATACTGCAGTTGCCTGGGATGTAGGGGGGCAGTCAGGAAGGCCAAGGCGGATATGGAACTGGGACTAGCTTCCCGGATTAAGGACAATAAGAAGTCCTTTTCTAAATATATAAGGGGTAAAAAGAAGGTTCCGGGTAACGTAGGGCCCCTGCAGGACACGTTAGGAAATTTGGTCGTCACACCAGACGACAAAGCCAACATATTTAAAGATTTCTTTGCCTCCATTTTCCTAAGCAGGGACCGGAACAGTCACCCCCCCGCTGGGTCCCCCTCAGGCCCCAGGGGAGGC
>NW_017728886.1:224100432-224111969 GCF_001723895.1 Crocodylus porosus
CCTGTTACAAACTAGTCAGAGGGGACCAGCAGGCATTGGGGGAGTCCCTGTTCCCCCGAGCACTACCAGGAGTGACTAGGAATAACGGTCACAAGGTGGCAGAGGGTAGATTCAGGCTAGATATCAGGAGGTGCTACTTCAAGGTCAGGGCGGCTAGGATCTGGAACCAACTTCCAACAGAAGTGGAGCTGGCTCCTACCCTGGGGGTATTTAAGACAAGGCTAGATGTATACCTTGCTGGGGTCGTTTGACCCCAGTACTCTTTCCTGCCATGGCGGGGGGTCGGAGTCGATGATCTACTTAGGTCCCTTCTGACCCTAGAAACTATGAAACAATCTGGTTTCTGGATGTTCCCTATAACTAGACTATCCCCGACAAGCATAGAAGGTTTGTCAGCCAGCGACCACAAGGTACTATTGAAGCTAAATCTCTGTCACCTTCCTATCCCATCCCACCCCCTTTTGAGGCACTTGTTATTAACTTGTAATCCTTGCTCCTGTCACCTTTTTTTGCATTAGTTGACCCAAGAACTCTTTTGCTGCACTCTTGGTCCACTCTTCTATTGGAGGGGGTTACTAACAGTTTCTGTGTGGGCTCAGGTACACATTTCCTTGTGCATCAGAAAGGCCTTTCCCATCACACCCACTTTGATGGGTTGAAGGATATAGAAGCCCTACAGAGTCTGGTTACCTATATGGGCTAGTACCTATGATGAATAGGCAACATAAGAAATAATCCTCTTTATGCCCTCACACAGCAATGCAAGCCAGCCTAGAGTCCCAGGGAAGTGACCTTTTTCTCTTCAGGCCAGAAATAAAATTACTCATTGGAATCCCATTAACAATGGGCACAGATTTCTCATTAGAACAACATAGCATTTGATCACATCTTCCTATATGTTTTCCAATATTATGATCCAAGAAAGATTATGTACTTTGGTCATCCTTTATGTCTCCACAGGCATTTTTAAAACACACATGGCACTTCTTCAGATATACTTAAAAGTTTAAAGGCATAGAGTTGATCTTCAGTTAGTTTGAAAGAATTGTAATATATTTATTAGCTCTTTGGTGGTCCCAGGATGAAATCTGAAGAACCTACGAGCAAAACAGTAACATCAAATTGGTTTTGACCTCTTCCACAAAGAAGTTAGTAATTAAATCACAAAAAGGAAGCTTATAAGAAGTGGAAACTTGGACAAATAATTAGGGAAGAATACAAGAGCATTGCTCAGTCATGCAAGGATGAAGTCAGGAAGGCCAAAGCACAATTGGAGTTGCAGCTAGCAAGGGATGTGAGGGTAATGAGAGGGTTTCTACAAGTATGTCAGTAGCAAGAGGAGAATCAGGGAAAATGTGAGTCCCTTACTGAATGGGTAAGGCAGCCTTGTGACAGAGGATGCAGAAAAAGCTGAAGTGCTCAATGCTGCCTTTGTCACAGGCAAGGTCAGCTCCCAGATTACTGCACCAGGCAGCACAGTTTGGGGAAGAGGTGAGCAGCCCTCAGTTGTGAAGGAATGGGTTAGGGACTACTTGTACATGTCCAGCTTTTTTAAGTCCATGGAGCCAGATGGGATGCACCTGAGGGTGCTGAGGGAGTTGGCTGATATGATTTCAAACCTAGTGGCCATCATCTTTGAAAACTCATGGCGATCAGGAAAGGTCCCAGATGATTGGAAAAGGGCAAGCATGGTGCCCATTCTTAAGAAAGGGAAAAAGGAGGATCCAGGGAACTACAGACCAGTCAGCCTCACCTCAGTCCCTGAGAAAATCATACAGCAGATCCTCAAGGAAGCCATTTGTAAGCATTTGGAGGAGAAAGGTGATTAGGAACAGTCAGCATGGATTCAGTCATGCCTGACCAACCTGACTGCCTTCTATGATGAGATGACTGGCTCTGTGGATGTAGGGAGACCAGTGGATGTGGTGTACCTCTTTTGATGTGGTCTCCCACAACATTTTTGCAGGCAAGGTAAGAGTATGAGCTGGATGAATGGACTGTAAGGTGGAAAGAAAACTGGCTGGAGCATAAAGCTCAGAGAGTAGTAGTCCATGGCTCAATGTCTAGTTGGCAGCTGATATCAAGTGGAGTGCCCCAGGGGTCAGTCCTGGGGCTGATTTTGTTCAATGTCTTCATCAGTGATCTGGAAGGTGGCATAGAGTGCACCCTCAGCAAGTTTGCAGATGACAGAAACTGGGGGAGTAGTAGGATATGCTGGAGTGTAGGGCTAGGATTCAGAGGGACCTAGACAAATTGGAGGGTTGGGCCAAAAGGAATCTTATGAGGTTCAGCAAGGACAAGTGCCAAGTCCTGCACTTAGGACAGAACAATCCCATGTACCGGTGCAGGCTGGGGGCTGACTGGCTGGACAGCAGCTCTGCAGAAAGGACCTGGGGGTTACAGTGGACAATAAGCTGAATATGAGCCAGGAGTGTGCTCTTGTTGCCAAGAAGGCTAACGGCATACTGGGCTGCATTGGTAGGTGTGTTGCCAGTAGGTCAACGGAAGTGATTATTCCCCTCTATTCAGCACTGGTAAGGCCACATCTGCAGTACTGTGTTCAGTTTTGCTCCCCTGCCCCCTCCCCCTACAGAAAGGATGTGGACAAATTGGAGGTAGTCCAGCGGAGGGCAACAAAAATAATGAGGGGGCTGGAGGATATGACTTATGAAGGAAGACGGAGGAAACTGGGATTATTTAGTTTGGAGAAGAGGAGACTGAGAGGGGACTTAACAGCAGCCTTCAACTACCTGAAGGGGGGTTAGAAAGAGGGTGGAGCTAGACTGTTCTCAGTGGTGGCAGATAACAGAACAAGGAGCAGTGGTCTCAACTTGCAGCAAGGGAAGTTTAGGTTAGATATTAGGAAGAATTTCCTCACTAGGAGGGCAGTAAAACACTGGAAAAGATTGCCCAGATATGTGGCTGAAGCTCCATCCTTGGAGGTTTTCGTACCTGCCTAGACTAAATTTTGGCTGGGATAATCTAGTTGTAGATGGTCCTGCTTTGAGCAGGGGGTTGCACTAAATGACCTCCTAAGTTCCCTTCCAGCCCTAGCTTTCTATGATTCTAATGGCATTATAATACAAGTGTCAGGGACCTAGCTAATTATACACGTGTATTGAAGTGAACTTCACTAGATTAAGGTGTCTTTTTTTTTTTTTTTTTACAGACTAGATAATTCTGAGACCACAGCACTGAGATATTCTGCCTGATTACTAAGTACCCCATGAAAGACAATGGTTATCATCCTCCTGGGAAATTTCTCCGCAGCACTAGTGTCAGTACTTGGCAAGACACACTGATCTGCCTGTCAAAGAGCTCAGTGATGAAAAACTAATGAGCTACCTACTGTATTACTATTGCATTACCAGCTAGAAGTCTCAAATTTTAGACACAGAACCACAGCGTGTGCTCTCTTTCAATATACACATATAATAGATCCTGCATCTTTCCTGGAATAATCAGGTGGTAGCAGCCAGGAATGCCAAGGCCTAGCCGATGCAGTGTAATTTACACCTACTCACTGAGGTGTAACACACAAAACTTATTAATTACCTCTAAATTTGACCTAAATTGTCCCCACCCTTTCCACATATTTCAATGAACCTGGTAAATCTTCCCATACACCAGAGGAACGAAAGCTAGGCTGGCTCTGCCCCAAATACACTGACTCTTTCAAAAGCTTGTAAAAAAACATGTAAGGACACATATTGTATCAAACATCCATTCAGATGCTAAACAACCAGAAAGCTTCCTTCATATGAAGGAAATCTATCAGCTTCAAAACAAAAATAAAATGTCTATCAGAAGAAAAAAGCAGTAAACAAATCAACACATCTCTTTAATCTGCACTCCAACTGGTTGGAAAAGAGGTTTTTTCCTATGAAAAATCCATTTGCAGCATATTTTTCTTAAAATGAATAAAGCTTTTATATGCAAAATATTTCACTAAAACCACAAACATGTCTGTTCTTTGGCCATTTTTTCCCTACAGACCACCCCCCAACATTTTCTGAAGAAAATAGACCCTCATCATCATCCCTGACAGTCCCCTTGTTATAACAAGGGTTTGGGGGTAGATTCAGAGTTAATTGTGCTCCAGTCATCCTAACTGGTGAAGCAGCCTCCGGGGTCATTACAAACTGACACACATTAGGTAAATCTCAGCAGTTGGTAATATAGAAAGGTGAGTTAGAGAAAGCTGGATCTGCTATAACAAGGTGCAAGCTGAAGCAGCAGAGGAACAATGTCAAAATATTACTATTTGCAGTAGTCTTATTATGGTTTTGAACAAGCAACTGGCTTACATTTTTGGAACAAAGGTTGAGAGCTGAAGAACAGTCTCTGAGCAAGAATTAACACTTTTCTCTGTTCTCTGGCCCATCTGCATTCTATCCAGGAATCACATCATTCAGTTAGGGCCACCATGGAAATAAAAGGAGATCCAAGGGCAACAAGGACAGTTTGAACTCATTCCAAAGTGGCTTCCATTTAGCAAATGAACTGAATGAAAGCAACAGCGATTCATTTCATTTCAGATAGGACTCCGAGCCCAGTATGTGCTGTCACAGAAGAAGAATAGAGAGAGAACAACCCATCAAACACAGAACACGGATCAGGTCAATAAAGGACAGAGTCAGAAGACCAAGAATCAATCTCATTCCGGTTCACTGGGTTAGGTAGTTTCACACCGTCCTGTGCAAGAGTAGCTAGAGATATGGTCTCACTGATTACCCATCTAGTCAGACATTTCAAGAAAAATGTGAAAAGATTACTTCACAGGAGAAATAAAATATGACTGTGGTTTTCACCATGTATGAAGAAATACTATAAAGCAGAACTTCTTAGCTATAAAATGATAAAGAGACAGCTGACCCCAGTACATATGGGTCATTCTCATTAGGAAATAGTGCTGCCTTAGTCAGGTCTGTCATTATTTGGTAAACTTTTTTTTCTAGATCTACCAGCTCATTTAGAACAAACTTCTGCAATGCTGCAAACCCACTTCCACCTGTAAGCCCAATTCTGAGAGAGAGAGTACTGGTGGGAGACACAGGCACTCAGATCTAGCTCTCACAGGAATCCTGCTAACCTAATCTCTCAGAATTACTTCATTTTTCTTATTAACAGAGAATATATTTTATACCTAAAAACCCCTACTATGTTAATTTCTAGGATGGAAGAAGTTTCATTAGACTTAAAAGAAAACAATGATAGTATCAAGCCATTACAGTTATGTCAAGCCAATAGGAACACAGGAGTAAAAGAGGTCTCCTGGGCCACTGAATCCATTTCCTTGCATTCCTAGGCAATTGTTAAGCCAAGGGATCTCCAGAATCTATACTGTAAAACCATCATCCACAGCTACAAGACCCAGTACTCCAAATGCCATAGATAAGAAGTCAGGGAGAAAAGTGCACTATCAAAACCTAGAAATGAAGGAAAATAGTTGATTTATACATGGTCAGAAGAACTTAGGAGAAAACCTATTCCCCAAGGTACAGAAAAAGACCCACCATCCATGACAGTCTGACATAGGAGAAACATTTCTTTTGGATACAAAATGTGATGATTAGCATGACCCTAAGCAGAAAGCCAAGAACCTTTGGGTTCTCTCCATCTCTCCTCCAAGTACCAACAGGAGCACTGGCACACTCAATACCCCCTCCCCATCCAGACTTAGCAACAGCCAATGCCCCACTGCCTCGGAAAACCAGCCTTCCCACCAATGTTTCTCCTCTCACCCTCAAACCACCCCCACCCACTCCAAAACAAGAAGAAACTAGTAACATTCATAGGAGTACCAGTCACCTTTCACATTACAAGATCTCCTTTGCACTACAGCTGGAGGGATGCAAATAGCTCCAACTCTCACACACTTATTGATGAGCCAGAACCCCCTGCCCTATTATATCATTCCTTCTACAAACTTATCTAATTCAGTTTTAAAGCAATGCTTGGCATACCATTCCAAAATGTCATTTCTCCGCTACATATAAATCTTCTTTTAAATTTATTCATAGCTAATTTGTAACCATTTGTCCTTATATCAATATTTTTAGGCTAAAAGCTCCTCTTCTTCCCTAACATCCACCCCGTAAATGTATTTGTAAAAACCAACTACATCCCTGCTCAGTCTCCATTTTGCTAGACTCAACTAACCAAACCACTTTAATCTTTCATATGAAAAGATGTCTATTCCCTTAACTATCTTAGTGACCTTTTTTTTTAACTTGTTCCAGTCTAAGTTAATTTTTTTGTATGCTGGGGCCCAGAACTACACAGTAGTCTAACAGGGCCTTAAAAGTGCCTTGTACAATTGCACTGTACCTCTTTTTCTGTATTGATGTCCTTTTCACTACACAGATGTAGTCTGTGTATCCTGGCAGGAATAAGAAAAAAAAGGGGGAAACAAATTACATAAAACTCTTCTGTTGACTAAATTTTGTTTTGGTTCCATCACTGACCTACTAATATTTTTAAAGATTCTTCCCCAACTATTCCAGTTTCGCACACCTCCCACATATAAGCCCTAAGATTTTCTGTATTTATAGAGTTTTATTTTGGAGGACATTTTGGAGAATGCAGTTTTGTTACAGATGTAGCGTTCCTTATTTTAGCTAAGGCTTCCAATTGGGATTGGAACACCGGCTGCCATGGGACACAGTCCCAGGAGACAGTCATATGCTGTTTGGCTGCCAAACAGAGCTGTAATGCAAGTGACTCACTCTACTAAAGTTGAATAATTTACAAACTCTAGGGAAGAATTAGTAATGGCATTAGTCTTTTAAAGGCAGCTGTTCTATATCAATTATTTTGATACCACATTTTTGTACATAGATTAAGCTCTAATTACAGTTAATAGAATTTCTTTGTTCAATTTTTTTGAATGAAACAGTCTACTTTAAAATGAATATTTTCCTTCCTTTCAACTTTTCCTACTTTTTGACAAATATCCATCCCTCCCCCACCAAAAAATCCTAAGTGAACATTACAAATTATTATTTGCATTTCGGAACACTCAAATAGACAGGACTATGAACATTTCCTTTATATTTCTGGTTTACCCACTCCTCCTCCACGTGGAATTAGCAATGGCGATCCTCGTGTTGATGAGTTCCAGGAATGTTTATTGAAATTCGTTGTACCAAAGTATGAAACCATTGATCCTAAAAAAGCTCGAGTTTTTTAGGCTCAGAATATAGCAGGCTATTGAAAGTGTATCATCCCAGTGCTTAAGGCTTAACTGGCTCCCCACTGATTATCAGCTTGTGTTCAGGACTCAGTTTTTATCTTTCAAGTACTCTGTGGAACCGAGTCACCTGAAGGACTCTCTAAACCTGTTTGATCATAATCTTTTATGACAGGTATGTTCCACTGAAATAAGCATTCTACTAGCTGTAAGAGTGAAACTCTTGTGCAGGAGACAGCTTTCTTGACAACCAACCCATTAAACCAGCATTCACCTCTGGAAGTTGCCCAGGAGTGCACATAGACTTTACAGCCTGGCTTCAAATGGCTGCTTGTTTTGCATAGGCCTTAGCCTAACCCAGTGTTATTCTCTTGTCTCATAATCTGTGATCCATGATAACTTCCAGACTCTTTTTTTGCCCTACTTAAAAAAGCTGAAGTATAGCACTGGTACAGTTTTCCAACTATCTCTCTTTTTTGCACCCACCAGATTTACTTTACCTCTATTTTCCAGGCTTCTGGAGTTTACTACTCACAAGTTTATTGCTCTGCTCCTGCTACTATTAATGATCTTGTGTGGCTTGAGGCTGGGAAAAAACTATGTTCCTGACAATGAGGTGCAGATAAAGAGGGGCAGTGCAAATTTGTCCCAAAAGATAAAGCAGTGGGAAAAATTCCTTCAGCAGGAAGGAAGTTCAAAGTGTCCCTCTATACCCATAGTATTATAAATATGAATCTGTACAACAGAAAGGAAGTTTGCACAACAAGAAGTGTGAGAAAAAAGAAATCCAGCTGTTTCCAAATCCTCTTAAATGCTATTCTTTAGCATCATAGAATCGCAGAGATACAGGGTTGGAAAGGCCCTCAGGAAATCTTCTTGTCCAACCAGAGGCAGGGTCAAGTATGCCTAGATTGTCCTCATTGAATACATATCTAACCAGTTCTAGAAACCTCCAAAGAATGATGCTTTGGACTCCCCTGATATAACCCCTTTCCATGTTTTATCCATCTAACAGAAAGTTTTCCTAATATCCAACCTAAATCTGTTTCTTTTTTTCTTTTTTTTTCAAATTAAGCAAACTGATTCCTTTCTTCCCCCTGTGGCCTGAAAGAACAGTTGGTCACTAGTTTCTTGATAACCAGGAATCCGGGTTTTCTGTTTCCCACAGAAAAATGAAAAAGAAAATGGAGTTTCCCTTAAAATGAGAAATCTGCGTTTTTCTCAGTTTAAAATGGAGAAACACATGGCTTTTCCACTTTTGCAAAGCGCTCTTTGCAGGCTGGCAGGGGCAAGGGGTGCCATATGCATGTATGTATGTATATATAGTGGCATTTCATTTTAATTGCACATTTTGGGGTTTTTCTGAGAGAATTTAGTTTATCAGAGAATTTCCAATTATTAAACAGAGAAAACCAAGGGCCCTCTTGATAACATACTTCCAGTACATAAAAGATTATTATAATGTCTCTTGCAGTCTTCTCTTTTCTAGACCAAACAAACACAATTTTTTCTTACAAGTGCTCATCTTCTCTTAGGAGTAATACCCCAAACTAGATACAGTACTCAAGTGAGGCCTCATCAGCATCAATTAAGAGCAATATAATTACCACCTGTGGCTTATATATGACACAGCCATAAGTACATACATAAATGAGACTGAACATTTTAACAGCATCACACTCTTGATTTATAATGTGATCCACAAGAACTGCCTTATTCTTTTTTGCCCTGCTTTAATATAGCAGGAATCCATTTTTCTCTGAAATCTCTAACAGGCTTGATTAATTGGCTCATTACGTATCCAGGAACTAAAAACTTCTCTCACTGGACTTCTTGCTATTTTGGTAAGACACAAGGCCGAAAGGTTTCTTGACCCAGCCTTAGCTGCTAACTGTTGTAAAGTGATAACCTAAGAGGTTAAAACACTGTATATCCTAGACACTTAGAATATGGACAATTTACAGTAGGTAAGAGGGAAATGCCATGAGATTTTACCATATGTAAGAACTGATGCATATGCTTATGCACTTTCTATCCCTTAAAATAAATGTTTACCTGTTCTTAATCCAGGATAAATTGCTCATATGTACCCTTCCTTACAAGGGAACTTCCTGAAGTCAGGATCAATTGGAACCAACAAAAAAGAAACCATTCAAAGAACATAAATCACCATTTGCCTATTGAGCAGAATGAACCCAACAGGCTAGAACTATTGTACCATTATAGTGAAATACCACACACACTAACAGATATCCTGAAAAACCAGGATAAAAATTTCAGATCATGGTATAAGAGGGTTGCTCAACACCTGTGTGGGAACAATTCTGTGGGTTCACTTAATTTATTTCTAATAACTTAAAAAAATGCAAGTGTGCACATTATACAACTATATTTGTTCATCTTTCTCTCTCGTTCTCCATGCCCTCCAAAGGTCACATTTTATCTTAGATTGCAAGCCATTTAAAGCAGTGACCGTGTCTTCTTGTGTGCCACATAGTACATAGTACAGTTCCTACTGGGGCATTACTGCAATATAAATGATTCAATAATAACTACCAACATGAGGGAAATTCCAGTCAGCTTCATTAATCCATTCCAAATTGGCATCTTTAAAGTAGGGGGCATGATGGGCACAGATTCTTATGTCCAGGATAGTTACTTAGGAAAGGAATCTTACTCTTAGACTCTTCTTGTTCTGATGATCCAGGTGGGCTGGTCTCTGCTTTCACTAGACACAACATGGCACCTAGGATACCTGAAGCTAAAAGATACTACTTGCATTGTTTCTTTGAGTATTTATTTATAATCTGCTACTCAGTTCACTTCAGTCATATGACTGCAGTAATTCCCAGACAGCTTTCAAAACAGCTGTACAAACATATCCAGGATTAAAACAAATTCATATTGGCACAAACATTCATGAGATCCTCTTTCCTGAAACATATTTGGAAACAAAAACTGTCTCATCTGAGTATCTGCAGAGAACAAAATAATTTCACATACCATTGATGCAAATACTGCTCTATTCAGTTGGGGAAGTTGTGTGGCTGATGAATATAAGGGGGTTGGAAGCTCAGTAAACTGTATAGTCATTGGTTACCTCCTTCTGCTGGTTTTTCCTCATTGTCAATGTAGTCAACAATGTAGTCAATAGATATTACTATCATTCAACGGATCTCAAAATGCAAAACTACAAAAATGGTCTTAAATAATACATAAAAAAATGTACAGTTTTAATTTTTAGGAAAATATTACTGCCATGTTTGGATAACAAGCAAAATCATGCATCTCAGGGTGCAATATCATATGCCCCATAAGAGCTAGAAACTGCAGATTTTCTATCCCTATTCAGAAGTAATCAAACTTTGAAGCTGCAACATTATGTGTGCAAAGCCACTGTAGGTTAGAAATGTAAATATGTATGCATTATCATTTCTCTCTACGTGAGGCATGTCCAATTGGTACATAGTACCCCAAAACAGTTTGGCAAAACAGGCAGAGGTACAAAAATTAGAATAAATGGAAAGTTAAAATACTAATATATTCCTAAATAGATTGTCTGTGAAGTATGTGGCATGGAGGAAGTGCAGGATGGTACATGTCATATAAACAAGATTTTTGGCATGCATTTGAAATAGCATTCAGTCTGATAAAATCTTTATACTGCACCACACCAACACTGGTGCCTAACTATTATGGTGTTTGGTGATAATGTAAGATAGATTAAGTTTGACCCAAAACAAAACTGTGAATATAAACAAACACCAATAAATGTAGCTGATGTTCTGGTCTGAAATATATATACAAGAAAGCAAATATACATTATATTTTTTTAGCAAGACAAACTGCAAGGAAAACTTTCAGATCTCTTCTCCTATTGGATACTTCTCCTTTTCCTTTTGCTCTGAGCTAGTATGTTTCCCACTTTTCCATGTGCACATGCATGTGCACACACACGGTTCTTCCTATTCTATTCTTTCTGAACTGCAGATTCAAGATTAATTTTTGTGCAGCTCCCAAATACAGCCCTTAGCATACACTCACCACAATCTTTCCCATTACTTTCCTCAAGAGCAACATACTGAGATCATCATATGCTCTATCATGTAATCATTCCCAGGTGCCCAAAGTCTGGAGAATTGTAAGGTCAATATTTTATATGTGGCTACACACACACACACACACACACACACACACACACACACACACACACACACACACACACACACAAGATATCACAGCCTACTTATTTATACATGTTTTAGGCGCACATATTTGAAAATGCTAGTTCTAATTCCCAAATAAGCTAACATTTCCCCTTTGAAATGGGTTGGGTGGGGATCTG
>NW_017728886.1:224112069-224127539 GCF_001723895.1 Crocodylus porosus
AGAGAGCTGAGATCCTTAATACATACAGAACTTCCATTTTCTTGAATGGGGGTCACGGGCAGGGCAGAACTCCACAATTGCCATATTTAAAATTTATTTGTATTAGCAGAGCACCTAGAACCCAGTGTAATAGGCACTGTACACACACAGACAAAAAGAGGGTTCCAACCCCAAAGATGTTAATATCTATATCAAATGAGAGAAAACAGATGGACACAGACAGGTGGGGGAGTATGAGGAGACTGTGCTGGTCAGCATGATAGGGAATGAACTCACCACATCGGCAGTATACCCACTGGGTGCACTCACAAGTGTGCTTTCCTGCAGAGTTGACTAATTAACTCTGCAGTAAAGTGTCACAGTCTATATGTGCTATATAAACTAATTAACTCTGCTGTAGGATAGTACTGTTGGGGCCAGAACTTTCTTATGGTGGAGTACTTTACTGCACCAAAATGCATGTGTAGACAGAGACTGGGGCCCAGCTAGCCAGGGCCCTGCTCTGCTCCAGTTCAATTGGTGCTGTTCTGGGTGCACATGTAAACACTGAGCCCAGGAGCAGTTGACTTCAGTATGAACTCTTCCAGAGTTTATTATGTTGCCTTAATTTCAGTTGTAGATGCACCCACTGTCAAGATTTTTTGTAGGCATAGAAGCTAATGTAGATCATTCATGGGAGATGATGAGCTAGCTTTGCAAGGAGCTCTCCCAAGTATGCAGGGCAGCCTGGGAGAGAGCAAGAAGGTGTCATTTTGAAAAGAGAAGAGGACACAGGGTATTATAGACTAGACTAGTCGGCCTGACTTCAACACTTGGGAAATTGCCAGAACAAATTAGAAGAACAGTCAAATTAGAACAGTGTAATATCTGGAGAAGGAAGGGATAATCACTAGCAGTGAGTATGGATTTGTTAATAAGAAATCATGACAAACCAGCTTGTTGTGAAAGGGAAACTCTTTTGGTGGATGAAAGGACTGAAGTAGGAGGGAGAGTTGCTACCTGAGTGTCCAGCAGCTTTTACACTGTAACTGCTATGTGTACATGACCTTGTAGTGATGCAAGTGAGCTGAACTGCTCCAATTTTAATCCTGGATGACAGAGGGTTAAAGTTGGAGCAGTTTTGTTACACCTGCATTACTACAGGCTCATGAACATGTCATAGTTTCAGTGTAACAGTTGCTGCATGCTCACAAGAAACCTCCATCTCTTCCTCTGCTCTTGAAGCTGCTACAAGTGTACAGTTGTCCATACCTTTTGACACATTCCCACAGGACCTTTTTGAAAACAAAACTGGAGAAGTTGTGAGCTAGATAGGTTTCTATCAAGTAGAAATTGTATCTAGCTCATTAACCATGAGCAAAAAATAACTATTAGTAGATTGATATCAGATAGACAGGAGGTCACAAGTAAGGCTCCACACTCTGGATCAGTTCTGGATCCTGTTATATTTAACATTCTTAGAAAATAAAAATGGGAAGAATTTTAGACATTTTGGAGGGTAAGATCAAGTGGAAAATGACAGTGATGAACTGGAGAACTGGGCTACTGATGGCAAAATGAAGTTCCCCACAGCCAAATGTAAAGTGCTATACTTTAGGAAAAAATAAACATAGAGTGGGGGATAACAGGGGTGGCAATAACATGGCTGAGAAGGATCTGGAGTTTAAGATGGGTCATAAACAACCAGCAGTGAGATGCTCTCACAAGAAAAGCAAATGAAGTCTTGGGTTTCATTAACAGAATTATAATCCAAGATTCAGGAAGTGATAGTACCACTCTATTCAGTATTTGTTAGGCCTCATATGAAATATTTCATCTAGTTTTGGGTACCACATCATAAGGATGTAGAGAAACTAGAGAAGGTCCAGAGGCAAGCAACAGAAATGGTAAAGGCATTGGAAAGTCGGCCATGGGAGAAAAGTGCAATAGCGCTAGCTCTATTTATTTTGGAGAAAAGAAGATTAAGGAAGAACAAGATAGCTATTTTCAAATATTTGAAAGGCTGCCATAAAGAAGATCAAGAAACCATTGTTCTCCATTGCCATGTAGGGCAGAACACATGGCAATGGGTTTACAATGGAGCAACACAGATTTAAATTAAACTTTCAGGGGAAAAAAAACTTCCTGTGAGAACAATAGCATAAATAAATAGACAACCTAAAGGAAATCGTGACGTTTCCGTCCTTAGAGGTTTTCAATAAGAAACTGGATTAGAACCTGTTCGGGATAGATTAGGAACAGCAAATCTGTTTGGGGGTGCATCTCTTCAGGGGTCTGACTAGACGGCCCTTGAGGTCCTTTCCAACTTTGTGCTTCTGTATAAATTTAACAAATAAGCAAACGAGGTTGGCATCATGAGCTGAACAGAAGCTGAAGTAAATCTTGTGATACTGCATGGGGGATGATCTATAGGGTGAAGCTAGGGGCAGTTCCAGAGGAGGTGCAGTGGCACAGCTGCACCCTCCTTTTGGACTGGATCCTGCCCAGGATCCTTGAAACTTTTTAAAGTCTCAAAAGCATGTAAGACTTCCCCTCCTTCCCCTTCATGCTCAGGAACCTCCCCTTCTCTGTCCTACCCTTCCACTCCCTCTTCTGCTGCTGCTGCTGCCGGCACTCACTCCCCTTTCCCTCCCTCACCCCCACCTGGGGCAAGATAAAGCTTCAAAGCTGCTTCTAGGGTGGACTCTGCCTCTCCTGCTTTCACTGGTCCCATCAATGGGCAAGGGGTTCCTTTTTCTCATGCCTGCTCTGGGGGACCAGGCAGGGTGGGGGAAATCGCTCCCTGCCCATCTCACTGCTACAGCTGTTACTATTTCCAGCCCACATGTATCCCAGCTGGAGCAAGCAGGAGTAGCCTTGAAGTTTCCATGCCCTCCAAACAGTGCAGAAAGCAGTAGCAGTAGAAGTCATGGGGAGGGAGGGGTGGGAAGAGAAAGGAGAGGGCTGTGCTTCTGCACATGGAAGGGAAGGTGGGGATTCTTACATGTTTTAAGAGTTTTCTTAAAGTCCCCAGAGGCTACCCCAGTGGGCTGGGGTCCATTACAATGGGGGGGGGAGGTTGGGAACAGGGGTACAGCCACTCCTGCAGTAGGGGGAGTTGCTGGTGTACCCCACTTTGCCAAATTGTGGATCCACCCCGGGTGAAGATAGTTTATGAGGTCCTGAAGAGTGAAAACAAATAATTTATACTGGATGCAGTAGAGAAGGCAGAGGCAGTAGTGGAAGTAAATAATGGAAAAAGAGAGGTTAGCTGGTCAAAGTGACAAACCAGGAAAATGATCTTTGCAGTAGCATTCTGGATAAATATGCCTGAGTGGCAAGTCTTACTGCTGGGGTCGCTAGTCTGTGATGGCATATAATTGGGTGCTATCACTATAATAAAATCCCGCAATAGGGACTGCTTAGGGTGGAAAATAGAAGCTGACTTAGGTATGCAGTTTAAGTATGTCTTTAATCTTTCTTTCTAAAAGGTCTTTTTGTTTCCCTGTAGCACTGCAGCTCCCCTGTGAGAGTTGGAAATTAACCAAGATAAAGTGTTCTCAAGATTAGAGAATGAAGTTATATAACTATGAAGCTTTTAATAAAGCCAAACAAATACTTGGACACTTGCAATTAATATATATCTTGATCTATTTATAATAGAATTTTAATGCCCTGGGACCTCTGGCATCAACTACTCCTTTTTACTTTGGATAAGTTTAGGAAAATTGTTGCAATACACAGTCCCCATAGGAGATAATAAAAGTGAATTTCTCATATGCAAACTTTGTAAAGAAAGAAGGTTAAATTTAAATTAGGTCTACCTTAAAGATTTCATTAAAGTCCCAATCCTGCTCCAAGAGCTCCTATTAAATTCAGCAATGTGGGATCAACATTAAATCATCATAAAAGGTGATCGTCTGTAATGATGAAGTAATCACAAAAAGAATACTCAGTAACTAAGAGGTAAATAATAGGATATAAACAGTCTCTTGAATATACAAAAAGAGATTTAAATTCTGCTGTCTTTCTTTGATGAGGTAAAAGACTATAATCATAAACATATTATTTTAACCCATTAAACTGTAATACTGAAGTAAGTAAAAATGTCCCTTGCATTCCTATTCTGAGGGAAAGTACTGTAGGGCCTGATTCAACTCTTACTCAACTCAGTGTGAAGTTTTCTATTGCACTCAAGCTAGGAAAGATTCATGAAACAAAACAGGTAATGATAGCATATCATCAACAGCGGTCCCTTGAAGTTGAGGATGATGGTCCGTCAAGCTTGATGGGTCCTCAAGTGACTGAGGAGCCTAACTCTGGATGCACACATTCTTTGGCAATGGGGGCATGTTGGCGTGAGGGGGAGTGGGGTTCACAGCCCTGGGGCGGTCTCCTTTTCCTTCCTCTGCCGCCGCCATTCTGCCTCAGTACCGAGTTATTGGGCCTCGAAGTGGCGTGCATCTTGGTGGACTAGGTGGTGCCACACCGAATGGTCATCAGCTTGTTCCTCCCACCCATTGGTGTCGATGCCTCCATTCTTGAAAGTGACCTTGAGCATGTCTTTGTACCATTTCCCTGGGCTGCAGTTTCAGATCTTCCGCGGTGGCAGTCATATCATCATGCTGATGTCTAAGCATCGTGACAAACTTCAGCAGGCAGCCAAGAATATAGTAGCTACTCTAAAAGACCAGTTTCTGCTCAAAACTTGAAAATGAACTAGTCTACATGAGTACTGCCAGAAGGGAAGAATGTGTATGGTTAAAGAAAGAAACAACAACAATAGCAAATTACAAGAAGAGATAGATTGTTCAAGCATGCTGCTATAATATAGCAATGGTCAGTCTGTAGAACCGTAGTGCCTCATTACATTATTTTTAATACTTTGACATTTATGGTACAAATCCTTCATACTGTTCCATTGCTATTGCAATAACATGCAGCATACAAAGATAATTCTGAGAATTAAAAAGAAGTGGTAATTGAAATAAGGTCAGCTAACAGATAACAAGAATAACAGATAACAAGCAGCAAGGATGGGGGAGAAGATTAGCTGAGGTAATTTCAGAGTCATTGGCTGTGATTTTTGAGATCTTGTGAAGATCAGATGAGGTCCCAGATGACTAGAAAAGGGATAATATAGTGCCCATCTTTCAGAAAAGGAAAGGAGGCGGCTCTGGAGAATTAAAGATGAGTCTAATATCCATACTTGAAAACATCATGGAAAATGTCATCAAGAGATCTATGTCTAAACACCTAGGGGAGAATAAGGTGTCAGAAACATCCAATGTGCATTCATCAAGAGAAAGTCATGCCTGGCCAAACAAGGGAAGTCATTCTTCTGCTCTATTAAGCACTGGCAAGGTCTCACCTGGCACACTGTTTTCAGGTTTGGAGACCACACTTCAAGAAACAGGTGGACAAATTTAAAAGTGTCCAGTAGAGCAACAGGAATAATTAGAGGTCTAGGAAACATGGTTTATTACAAGGCCAGATTGCAAGAACTGGGATTATTTAGTCTGGAGAAGAAAAGACTGAGAGGGGATTTGATACCTGAAGTGGATGGTGATGGACTATTTTCTGTGGCCTCAGAGGACAGGACTAGGAGGAATGATCTTAAATTACAACAAGAGAAATTTAGGTTGGATATTAGGAAGAACTTTTCCACTGTGAAGATGGTTAAGCACTGGAACAGATAACCTAAAGAGACTGTGGAATCTCTATGCTTGGAAGTAGACAAACACTTGACTGAGATGGTTTAGTTAGGGATGATCCTGCTTTAAACAAGGGATGGATTAGACAACTTCTTGAGGCACTTTCCAGCCCTACTTTGCTATGATTCTACAATGAGGTCACTTTTAACTTGGAAGACAACAAAAGGTATGAAATAAGTGAGGTAGCCAATTTTTAGATCATTCTTATGTTGTTCTTAGGAGACCAAAGTCAAGCCACTTTGTGTAAGAATGAGCATGCTTCCTATATTATTTTATCTGGAACCCAGTATAGGATGTATACTTGTCATATATTGAAAATAGAAGAACCTGTAGAGTTTTCAATACAGTTCACAGAAATCCAAAGCATAAAGGTTGCATAGCTTATTATGTGGCAAACCTATCTCATAGGCTAATCAGTTCATATATATTACACATATTTTAAATAAAACCCAATATTGAGTTCTAAATCGTCCTACAAACTTTCCGCATTGTCAGAGTCTTTGCAAGATTCTCAATTGCTAGTAGCTCTTTTAAGAACTGTGGAAAACCTGGTATATTGTAAATATCATTATCCCAATATTGTACCATGTAGGATAAGAAAGGGGTTTCATCTTTGTCAGCATTTGGTTGTGTGGATGTAGCATACTTTCTTACAATTTAATAAAAATCTCCTTGATATAAAACTTGGTCGTAGCTCCCTACTACACTATAGCTTTATTAGAACAGCATCCTCTCAAAGCACAGAAATGCTCAACTCTAAGATAAGGACTAGAAAGACTTGAAAAATGTGTTTCTCTAGCTAGTATGAAAATGGATTGTATTTGGGCAGCTCAGCATATCCTATAGATGCTGACTAGATGCTGCATGAGCAAATCACTGTCTTAATCTCTCAGCCTAAAAATGAAAAGATAGTATGCTGATAAACTAATGCAGCATGAACATGGAGCTAGCCTTTAAATGACAAGTTAGAACCATGTGTTTGAGCCTAATGTTCTCAGCACCCCCACCCTGCCCCACCCCACCCTGCAAGTACTCCTTCCTGAAGACCCAGGGGAAAGGACAAGATTCATCGGTATCTCAGTCCATCCTTCTTCAGAGGTATTTGTCAGGCAGAGTTACAGGCCCCATCAATCTCTTTCAACTTCATGTGGTTGGGCAAGAAATTGCCAGAACCTCCTGTAGGGCAAAGACAGTAAAACTCCTCTCCTATTAAAACAGCCCTTAGCTTGTGGGGCAGGTAGCTTTTAACATGGCCTGTTGTGGTAGCTTGAGAAAACTCAAAAGTACACCTTAAGAACTATGGGGCTTCATTCCATTTTATGGTATTGTTTGGGAAGCCCTGAAGGTTCCCAGCTATTATTATAGGTCTTAAAATCTGCCTTGAGGGTTACTGTGGGGCCCACCACAACAGGAGAGTGAAGATTTTCCCCTCTTCCTGCCTTGAAAATGACCAAATCCTATTCTCTTCTGTAGCCTGTTAGTCTGAGCTGTTGCCCAGTCTAGCATTCTAGCATCTCTCCCAACTTTGGAAGAGGGGCACCTTCTGAAGTTCTAGAAGGCAGCAAGAATGGGGTAGGGAGTGACTGGTTGTCCTAAAGCTGGCACTAACAAAGAAGGGGTCCTGGAGTTTAGTATGAAAATGGAAGATGAAAGTGGCCTAAAAGAAAGAAGGAAGGCTGGACATAGACCAAGGAATGACAGTTCCCTGCTGCGTAAGCCAAAACATTGTACAAAACCTTAAATCCACAGCATGGGTTAGTGGAGACCTATCACTTAATTGCAAATGGTCACACTGCATGCTATGTGCCTTGTATAAGCTAACCAAGTTACACAACATTCACAACTTGAATAGTCAAGTAACATCTGCTGTGTTAAAAACTACAGCAAAAATAAATCGCGCCCCAAAGCAATTTGCACCAAGCATCTATGGGCCAGAACCTTGTCCAAGTAAAATCAATATCAAGCCATTAACTTCAAAAGAGTTAAACTGATTTACACCAGTTATGGATTACACTCCATTTTCTTTAATAATAAAATAAAAGAGACCTTTTGATTCCATTACACCTACAGGCACTGGAGTAGTAAATTCTAGCTTTATGATATCACTCTCAGCATTGAGAGGTCTGCTATGTTTTTTTGTTTATTTTATACCACCTATATATTGTGCCCTAATGACACTGATCATAAAACCAAAAAAAAATCAATAAAAGAATAGTTTGAACAAGTGTAGACTGCATAATTTTGCATAGAAAATGTATGCATCAACCTGCTTTACTGGCAAAACCTTCAATAAAAAAATTATTTGAGGATTTGTCTTTGGAATGGAAGCTTGTTTCATTTGGTTAGAATAATATCTTCCCCCCTCCCCACCCCCAACATTTTTTAAACAAAGCACTATATTTTAATGGGAAAGCAGGTTGTTGAAAAATTTCAGCCAGCACTACACTGCCTAGCCACCACTGAAATGATTGCTGTTGCCCAGTGCAGGGGAAAGTAACCCCTGGCACGGGTGCCAGAACATGGAACTCAAAGGCATTTTGCTTGCGTTGTGCGCCTCGTTGCATTGCTATAACAAGGATCGGGCCCCTCATGACTTTCCTGCTGTCTGCTCCTGGCACATTAACATCTTACAAGTCGAGATTATGAGTGTTTTTGATACTCTGCCCAAACACATTGCCAAACCCTGGCCTAGAGGGATCTTTATCTGAACTGCCACTTGCAGTTGAAGTTTGTGTTAGGTCAGTTGCCTTTCATTTAATCCTTGGCCTGTTTCAACGTCCTGTGGCTCAGCCAAAGATCTCATGACTAACAAGGGCACTATGCAACTCAGAAAGGGGCTCCACATCTCTACAAAGAAAGAAAGGGAAAAAATGCACCAAACTAATGAATCTCCAGGCTAGAGTTACCATACATCCAGGTTTTCCCAGACATGTTCTCCTCTTAGATCCTCCAATCTCATTCTGGATGTTTTTTTAAAAATACAATCAAGTGTCCAGAATTTTGATCAACTCAGCTTCAAAGGTTTTCCTGGCACCTCCCAGCTTACCCTAGCAAGATGCTACTTGGGGCTGGGCAACTGGGACAAGGTACCCACACCTGGTAGGCTTGTAGCCAGGCAAGTGGTGGGAGCAGTGCGGCAGCTGGATACAGGTACGTCTATGTGGGGCAGAGAGTGTGTGTGTGTGTGTGTGTGTGTACTTAACTATGCTGAAATGCATGTGTGGATGGTGACATGGGCTGGCTGGAGCACAAGCATGCTAAAGTGCAGGGGCTGCCTGCAACCTAGCCCTCCACTTCAGTAGCTTCGTGGCCTAGCCAGCCCCTTCACTGCCACCTCCTGGAGCCTAAGGCTGACCCCCCAAACCCTGTGCCAGCCTGGGCATGCTCCTCCCTGGCTCAAATTGCTGAAGTCTTCAGCACACATGTAGAAGCTGTGTTTGAGAGCAGATGGCTCCAGCGCAAACTACACCGAAGTTTATCACGTCACCTTCATGGCACATGTAGATGCACCCAATAGGTATAACAAGGCCCTAAACCCAAAATTCCACATGGAAGGATTTCTTTCCATAGTCCACTTACTGTTTTCTTTTATGGAGGAAACCTTTGGGATTTGTGTACAAATCTACTCTAAGAAAAGCAGGAAGCAAATACAAGCTTGTCTGCATGTTCTGTGAACCCTTTATTTGTAAGACCCAATCGAGGCTTATGTATTATGAAGTCTTTGCTTTGTAAAATTTAAGACAGAAAGTACATCCTCCTTGCTGATTTCTTGCAGATTTCCATTAGATTTATTCCAATTTCAACCAATATCATTTTCCAGGGGGAAAAAACCACTCCTAGAGCACTTTTTGAGCTCAGAAGATCTCCATGTGTAAGGAACAACGATGACAGCAAGAAGTAATTTC
The DNA here is from genome assembly GCF_001723895.1 of Crocodylus porosus. Taxonomy (NCBI): domain Eukaryota; kingdom Metazoa; phylum Chordata; order Crocodylia; family Crocodylidae; genus Crocodylus; species Crocodylus porosus. The sequence continues at coordinate 224,121,668 of NW_017728886.1, forward strand.
TTATCTTTTAAACAGTGGCAGCTCCTCATTATAATTCAACCCAGGACTGGGTACAGTCAGTCAGAGTAGTTACTCACTGTATGCATAATTTAATGGGTGGATACAATGTCTTAATACAGCATTAAGGTTGAGAATGTAAACACAGGGAGCTGAAGATATGCCTCCCACAGTAACTGAAACTAGTCATCAGAAAGCATTATCAGATACAGCGCACATTAAAGAGAAAGCGCACTACTCCACTTTATGTGCTCAAATTTTCAAGAGCAATGCCTATTATACTGGTGCATGGGAGGTTGGTTAATGTGACTATATGCATTAGAGGCCATATGTGAGGGGAAGGTGGACTTGTGGACAAAGCAGAGGATTGTGATTCAGTAGATTTATCTTCAACTTCTTGATCTACTGCAGGCTTGCTGATGACTTGGGACAAGTCACTTCACACTTTAGTTTTCCCTGGTTAGTAAAATCATAATTGACTGATGTCTGCAAAAATGTTTCATGACTTGCAGAGAAGGCATGGAAGCAGTGTAAGTTTGAGTGTACTGCTCTCCAGTGATACTCTTTTGTATAGCCTCAGTGGCCATTTCTACATGCCACAAAATTGGCCTTTAAAGTGGCTTAATGCCCTTATGTACCACTTTAATGGTGCAGCTGTTTGCATGTGTCAGCAGCATAATGCGCGTTAAATGACTTTGTAGATGTTTTATTTTGCTGCATCCCAAAGTGGTTTCATTTGCCGTAGAGGGAAACACCAGGCCCCGTGCATCTCAGGGGCTGTGCAGGCAGTCCAGGGGGAAACTGCGCAGGGAGACTCCACTGAAGTAAAAAAGTGGCAAGCCTGGTCTTTTGGGGTTTTTTTTGGGGGGTGGGGGGAGGAGGTTCCCCTCCCCAGAGCCTGCCTGCCTGAGCTGTGCAGGGGCCCAGTGCTTTCCTCCAAAGCTGTGGTGCTCTCCAGGACCGCTTGGGCCAGGTACTTGCAGGTGGGGGCACGGTCACTGTCATGGAGGGAAGCACCAGGCTCTCCCCACCCCCAGCTCAGGGACCACCTGGCTTGCCAGCAGCTCGCCCACCCTTCCTGCCACCAGAGAGGCAGGTAAGGGTCATGCCCAACCCTTGTATAGATGCCACAGAGGTTTACTTCATCCTAAATTGAAATGGTGTTTTTAAAGACCCACCACTTTGAGTTAAGGGGATTTAAATCGAAGTAAACCCCCGTGGCATATACAAAGGCCCAGTGGTTGCAATTATGCTCTTCATGTCCTTCACATAAATGAGGCCTAGGCAGCTAAGGAGAATGGTGCTGATCTAGTTTGAGAGCTATATCATTTTCCTTCCCAGTGTCATATAGTTGTAGTAAATTTGTCCCCCTTATTCCTCCCTATCATGCTTAACTGGTAGCAGGATGCTGGAGTCTATTTCAACAGTCACAGTATATATCAAGCCTCCCTACTATTTCTCCTAAGACCTTGCCAAGTTCTGCAGAATCTGAATGTCATTCAAGGTTGTAACCTGAGATACAGCTCTCCCTTGCCCGCAGCCAAGTGCTGACTCCTAGGTCTTGCCCATGAATGTTACCAAAAAAAAAAAAAAAACAATGACACATCTTTACGCTCAAATCTAATTTATTGTGTAACTTCAGGGCTAAGATACCTACAAAAAGCTCTCGAAAATTCTGTTGGCATTTCCACTTTTGAATCAGCAAATTTTGACACATTGTCTAATTTACCTCAGGAGCTTAAAGAATAAAAACAGTTCACTAGCACACTGCTAATGCTTACTCACACCCTGCAGCTTCATTGCAGTAGTGAAGGATAAAATCAGTACCCCGAGCAAACTTTAACATCTTTGTCCTTCCCTCTGCACAACTATCTCCCCCCCCCCCCCAAAAAAAAAGTAAAAAATAAATGCTTTCTATATTTCAGTTACTCAGGCAACCTGTCTAATCTACCTCAAAGGAAAGAGATGGTTTTACCCCTCACTGCTAACTTCTCAAACTTTAGAAGTTTAAATAGACATAAGATATCTGATGAGTTTTGTGCCTATCCAAGAGTTAAGAAAAAATCCTGACCATCTGCCAGCTCCAGCCACCACCTCTGCTGCTCACCCCTGGCCAGGTAGATCCCAACTGGGGGTCCCCAGGGAAAGGGAGGGAGGAATAAACCCCCTCCCTGCCCCTTCACCTTGGGGGGCCATGCTGGCCAGCATCTGGTCACACCTCTGCCCCTGCCAGTGAGGGGGGCGGGACCCTGACGGGGTTGGCAGCCCCTGTCGTGGTGTCCTGGGGAGCACAAGTCTCTACCCAGTGGGGGGGGCTGGGCTGCAGGCAGGATTAAGGTGGGCAGAGCTGCACTAGGGGGTTTTGGGAGGTATGGCACCCCAAAATTTGGCTTGGCTCCCATAGCCACCCCTCCCAGCACTGCCACCACTGCTTGCCCCGTGTACATTGAGGAAGCTTAACCTGTCCCACTCCTGCCCACAGCACAGCCCCCCGCCCCGGGAAGAGGCTTGTGCTCCCCAGGACACCATAACAGGGGTTGCTGCCCCTGTCAGGGTCTGGCCCCCACCCCGCCGCTCCAGTGGCAGGTGGAGTGGTTAGTGGTGGATATGGCCAGATGCTGGTCAGCATGGCACCCTGATGTGTAGGGGCAAGGATGGTGGTTTATTCCTACCACCCCTCCTTCCTCTCTCCCCCTGGGGAACTTCAGCTGGGGTCTGCTTGGCTGGGGGTGATCAGCTGAAGTGGTGGCTGAGGCTGGCAGACCCCAGCTGTGGTCGCCTAGTGGGAGAAGGGAAGGAGGGGGGAAATAAACCTCCTCCCTGACACTTTCACTTTAAGGGGCCATGGAGACTGGCATCTGACCACACCCCTGCCCCTGCCACTGGAGCGGTGAGAAGGGAGGGGTCCTGACAGGGGCTGCATCACCCCACCCCAGGAGAAAAGCGTGTAACTTATGTCCCTGGCCATATTGGTCAGGGGCACCATATTTCCAGGATCAAAAAAGGAGACCGGGGGGGGAGGGGGAGGAGAGTATATGATTATGGGGTGGGGGCAGTGATATGCCTGTGCTCTGATTCTGCCCCATATTCCTAAGCCTCTGCCCCCCACAGCCTTGCCAGTGCCCCTCACTCGCAGCCCCCTGCTCCCACGTGCTGCTGGTGCCCCTCACTCCTGACCCAGAGCCCGCTCTCCCCCCAGTCCTGCTGCCCATGTAACTGCTGTGCACACTCACCCACACAGGCCTGCATCTAGAGCATGTGACCCTCAACAGCCAATCACTGTGCCCACTGCTCCCAGCCCCAAGCTCATGCTCATGCTCAGGAAAAGTGGAGGCAAAGCAAAAACCCAGGCATTTGCTCACATTTTAAAAACCTGCCTGGACACAAAGACAGGGGGCCAAAAAAGAGGGTGCATCTAGGAAAACACAGACATCTGGTAACCCCAGTGTTGGTAAATGAAGTGGCTGTACCCAGGCTAAGAGTGTAGTCTTGCAAACTCACTGGGATTGCTCATGTGTGTAAAACAGCCCATTCTAATTACCCCATGTAGTTCTATGTTCATTTAAAAGTTATATAAAGATTAGATGTGAAAGTTAAGTGCAAAGACCATAATTTAGTTTTTTTCTTCTTTGAGTTTTTATCATAGATAAATGACGTCTAATATTTCACAGGTCCCCTCTCTATGCCCCTTCCCCACCTAAAAAAACCCACTCTGCCTTTTTTTCTTACATTTGAAACATCATCCTTTCTCTTTCCTCTTTGTCCAAGGACCTTGCCATGATCTGAAGTATCTAAATGATGTTAAATAAGGTTGTAATCCAAGCTGGAGCTGTCCCTTCCCCCTCCCACTGAGTGCTGACTCCAAGGTCTTTTTTACCAATGTTAAAAATACATGAGAGGCAAGGATTTTTTGGTTGATATCATCTATTGGACCAGTTGCATAGTTGGGATAAGTCAGATAAGCTTTAGAATGCAAATGATTATTCTTCAGGTCTGAGGAAGCACAGTACTGGTTAAGATGGGTGAGTAGAGCTGTGAAATTGGGGGAGGGAGAAATTCCCCCCCAAAACAAAACCTGGTGTAGTAGAGGGGAAGCTGTAGACTGTAATTCAGCAAAGCAAAAATGTATGCGCTTTTCTCTGAGTTCACAAAGAGGTGCTCTGCAGATCGGAAAATCAGGCCTTAATAAAATATTCCACCTCCCCCATCTGGAACTCACGTTATAGCTAGAGCAGCCTGAAAAATGAAGTTGTATTTTCATCCAAATTTTAAAACTAGAAGGTTGTTTCGATTTCACAGAGTTTGAAATGGACCCATTTTTTTATTATTCTCTTTGTAATACTTTATAAGGAGGTTAATAAACTTTTTCACAACAGCATTACAGAAATGTCTTGTTTATTGACAAAATAAGCAAAGGTTGGTTCTTTAAGGGTTTTAATAATTTGAGGGAACAATGCAATTTATAAACAAGATTTCAACCAATGACAGTTGTACTTCCAAGTGACATCATTAATTAACCGAGCTGGATGAATGAGGCAGGTCTTTGGCCACAATCAATTTGGGTTTAACATAAACAGGATTTTTTTAAAGAAATGAACAAACCTAAAATGTTATTGAGTCAACTTGAAACAGTTGTTTTAACCCATAGTGAAATGTATTTATTTACAATGGAGCTAGATAAGCAAATTCAGGAATCATGTTCAAATACCCTCACTTTATGTAGGTTCTGTATGTACAAATTCACTCTTACATGATGACCCTTTTATGTAAAAAATTCATTAAATGCGAGGTAAATTCACTCTTATGCAACCTGTGTGGTGGAAGCCCTCACACATCTGCTCTGTCTGGTGCACTGTGGGAGTGATGTGCACCAAAATACAGTCTTCTGTGTGGATCCGTGCTCCTTGCTCATTGTCTGCAACATGTGTTTCTGTAGTTGCCACCCCCATTATGATAGTGCCCTGCGCTTGTGTGTACCCTGTGCTGTTGGCGAGTACCAAATTGGCTTGTAAAAGTGGTAGAAATGAGTCTGGGAGGTCAGTACAGTTGAGGTCTTAGAATGTATCCCTATTTGTTACATGGTAAAGCAGGATCCCTTTCTGCAAATTTGAGTTATACACCGTTTTCCAGGAACTCATAGTTTCATAGTTGTTAGGATCAGAAGGGACCTGAGCAGGTCATAAAGTCCACCCCCCTGCCATGGGCAGGAATGAATGCTGGGATCAAATGACCCCAGCTAGGTGATTATCTACCCTCCTTTTGAAGACCCCCAAGGTAAGAGCGAGCACAATTTCCCTTGGAAGTTGGTTCCAGATCCTAGCCACCCTGAGCGTGAAGTAGCACCTCCTGATGTCTATCCAGAACCAGTTCTGTCAATTTAGGGCCGTTATTCCTTGCTAATCTCAGTAGTGCTCAGGGGAACAGGATCTCTCCCATTGCCTGCTGGTCCCTCCTGGTAAGTTTATAGATGGCCACCAAATCCCCTCTCAGCCTTCTCTTGTGGAGGCTGAACAGGGTCAGGTCTCATAGCCTTTCCTCGCAGGGCCTACCCTGCTGCCTCCTGACCATGCAAGTGGCCTTCCTCTGAACCCTCTCAATGCTGGCCACATCCCTCCTGAAGTGCAGCACCCAGAACTGGACGCAGTTCTCCAGCTGCGGCCTGACCAATGTCGCGTAGAGGGGGAGGATGACCTCCTTGGTCCTGCTCGTGATGCTGATGTAAAAATCGCGGTTCGTTTCTCGGGAGGTGAAAAAAAACCTTCAGCCACAGACACACTCTATTAGCAACACAAAAGGTATATATTTGCAAATAGGGTCAGAGAGAGAGACAAAAGATCAAACACTCTGCTGCCCCCGAGGGAAACTGTCTAGCTGG
>NW_017728886.1:224127864-224137020 GCF_001723895.1 Crocodylus porosus
CTTTGCAAAACAAAGAGAGAGTGATACCTTAATACAAAGAGCTCTCAGTAGCTCTCCCAGTTCTCTCACCAGGGAGGGCTGACAGCTGCGCTGTTTTAACAAGACTTATTGATAATACATTTTTAATAATATTTCTAACAATGCATCTGTGGATGCATGACAAGGTGCAGTTAGCCTTACTGTACACATTTTCACATGGGTGGCCCATGTTCATCTTGGAATAAATAATGACTCCAAGATCCCTTTCTGCTTCTGTGCCAATGAGAAGGGAGTTCCCCAGCCTTTCTCCCTAGGTGCAGTACCCTGCACTTGTCAGTATTGAATCCCATCCTATTCTTATCCGCCCACCCCTGTAACCTGTCCAGATATAGTCATAGCCTGTCCCTCCCTTCTAGCATGCCCACCTCTCCCCATATCTTAGTGTCAGCCACAAATTTGAACAAGGTGCTTTAACCCCCTTGTCCAAGTCACTGATAAAAATGTTGAACAGTATGGGTCTGAGGACCAAGCCCTGGGGGACTCCACTGCACACATTCCTCCAGGCTGAAAATGACCCGTCCACCACCACTCCCTGGGTGCAGCCCTCTAGCCAATTTGCAACCCATGTGACTGTATAGGCATCAGTGCCACAGTTGCCTAGTTTTTTAATAAGAATGGGGTGAGAGACCGTGTCGAAGGCCTTCCTGAAGTCCAGAAAGACTACATCCACTGCGACACCTGCATCCAAGGATTTTGTGACCTGATTGTACAAGGCAACCAGGGGACCTGCCCCTAATGAACCCATGTTGGTTGCCCCCGAGCATAATTTCCCCTGCTGGTCCCTCACAGATGTGCTCCTGGATAATTTTCTCAAAAAGCTTCCTCAGGACCGAGGTAAAACTAATGGGCCTATAGTTACCTGGGTCCTCCTTCCTCCCTTTTTTGAAAATGGGGACCACGTTGGCCTTTTTCCAGTCCTCTGGCACCTGGCCAGAGCACCACAAATGCTCATAAAGCCATGCCAGGGGCCCCACAATGACCCCTGCCAAATTCCCTCAGCACCCTGGGGCGGAGAGCATCTAGGCCTACTGATTTAAACACGTCCAGCCCCACCAGCAGTTTCCTGACTAGGTCCTCCCTGACCCTAGGCCTGGTGGTGCCTCTCTTGAGTTCATCGGGAATCCCAGTAGGGGAGATGTCCTAGTCCCTGCTGATAAAAATGGAGGCGAAGAGTTTGTTAAAGAGGTCAGCTTTATCATCTGGTGCAACCACCAGATTGCTAAGCATGTCCTGCAGTGGCCCTGCTTTACCCGGTGCCTTCTTTTTACTCTCTATGTATTTAAAAAAGGACTTGTTATCTTTGATCCTGGTTGCTAGTCCTAGTTCCGTTTCCACCTTAGCCTTCCTAACAGCCCCCCTACAGTTTTGAGCAATGGAGGTATAATCCTCCTTGGTGATAGCCCCTCTCTTTCACCAGATGCACGCTTCTTTTTTAGTTTTCAGACATTCCTGAATGCCTTTGGTGAGCCATGGGGGCTTTTGAGCATGCTTGCCCCCTTCAATTCGTGTTGGGACTGTCACCCTTTGGGCTCGGAGGATTGTCTCCTTAAGGAACAACCACTCGTCTTGGACTCCCAACTCCCCTACCCTCCAGGACCTTAGTGCTTCTCCTACTAGTTTCCTTAACTCATTGAAATCAGCCCTCCTGAAGTCAAGGCCTACCGTCTTGCTGCAGACACCCTGGCTGGATAATGAATTCTAGCAGGCAATGATCGCTATTGCCCAGGTGGTTGAGAACCTGCAGTCCCCTCACCAGGTCATCACCTGTGGCCAGGACCAGGTCCAGCAAGGCATTTCCCCTGGTGGGACTGTGCATCTCCTGGGTTGGTGGAGGTCCTGCATCTGAGCTAGGAACATACCCGAGTGGTCTGACCTGGCTGACTGCTCCTCCTAGCAGATGTCCAGGTAGTTTAAATCACCCATGACGACCACATCCCTTAACTTAACTGCCTCCATGACCCAACATGAGAATTCTCAGTCCAGTTCTTCCCGCTGTTCCGGTGCCCTGTAGTAGACACCCACCATTAAGTCCCTTTCCCCATGACCGCCTTGTATTCTTACCCAGAGCACTTCATTCTGCCCCTCCTCTGAACCCCTTCTGTTTGTTGAGGATGTGTATTGCTCTTTGACGTAGAGTGCCACACCCCTGCCTTTCGCACCTGTACAGTCTGTAGCTCCTAATGTTTACTGCCCAATCATGGGTTGAATCCCATCAGGTTTCAGCAAGCCGTACTATGTCCTGGTTTGTGCTAGCTAGCTGGAGGGCAAGTTCCTCCTGCTTGTTCCCCATACTATGAAAATTAGTGTAGAGGCATTTAAGGCCTCCTATGGGTGCTTGCACCACCCCCTTGATCCTAGGATTACCCAGACCTCTCCCACTTACCTGGGTACTTCTTGTGCTCATCACCTGTCTTGACTGGGAAGTGTCCTCGTGTCCCGATCCCCCAGCAAATCTAATTTAAAACATGCCATGTACGGCATTGTCTGTTTTGAGAAATGCTATCTTTCCCTCTACTACTCCTGACCCTATTGAAATCCATTGTTCACTGTTTTTTCACTCTTCTCTTTCATAAACCCTACCTGTGGTTCTATTTGCTCCCCATGGGTTACTTCCTACAGCTGCAGATAGTATATCCTAGAAGTACTCTATTTCCTGCCAATACTTCAACCTAACTTTATTCAAGAAATAAATTTGATACCCAGCATTAAAAGATGGAGGCTAAGAAAATCCAACACTTTCTTTTGTCCTCTTTTGTTTTGCATCTTAAACATTATTTTTTCTTGACTTTTCAAAACTTCTTCTCCTCCCATTCCCCATTGTTGTAATGCTTATTTAAAAAAAACCTATACTGTAGTTGATTGCTTTGCTTAACAAAGAGATCATCCTTACACCTCTCACCTTATTGGGGATTACAAAGCATTCTCCACAAACCAAAACATGGATGAAAAAAGACAGGCAGGCAGTTAGATCTCTTTCATCATAAGAGATTTTATAGTTTGGCTCCTTCACACATTTACATGTTTCTGTTGCAAAGGTCTTGCACTTGGCCTCTGCATAGGGGTGACTTAATGCTCTGTTTTTAAGTAAGACTAATGTATTCTGAACATTCACATTAGTCTTCCTTTGCACCACTCCAAAAGTTTAGCGTCAATGGACTTCATGAATTACATATGAATACAGGGTGAAATCCTGCCCTATTGAAAATCATTAAGTTTCTACCATTGGGTTCATGCAGCCAAGATTTCTCCTATACTATGTTACATAAATTTTACCCTGGTGTTTTGAAAATTGGCTTTTTTTGCCTGATGTGGCCAATAAACGCGCCGTGCATGTGTGCAGCTGCAGTGTAGCATGTAAGCAGTGAGGAGCACAGCCCGGTAGTGAGGAGAGCTGCGTCCAGCTGGTATGTTTGTTGTGGTGAAAAGGGAGGGTGGAGGAATGGGGCACGGGGAAGGGGGCAGATCAAGGCCCCCATGGTGAGGGAAGAACTGGGGCTGAGGCAGACATTGCTGAGCCAGGGCGGGGTGCAGAACAGAGCCAGGGCTCGTCTTGGAGGTGTGGGGTCGGGGTCAGCTCCCGCCAATGCACGCACTCTGGGAGAGTATGGGGGGAATGTGCCCCCTATCTGAGTACAGGGTGGGGTGGGCTGCCACTGCATGTAGGCTCTTCCTGGTGGGGGACTGGGCCAGGCAGTAGCAGCACTGGGCGGGGAGGCTAGGGGGGGTTACAGCAAATTTTGGGGTGGCTGCAGCCTCTCTGTAGCCCCCTCCCAGTGATGCTGCCCAACCTGCCGCAAGTGCAGGCTCTTCCAGCCCCTGCTAGGAAGAGCCCAGCACAGCCCCAGCCTCAGCCCACAGCAGCAGCCCACCTCACCCTGCCCAGCACAGATCCAGGGGCACATGTCTCCCATGCTGTCCTGGAGCGCATGCAGTGGTGGGAGCCACCTCCCCTCCCTGCAACCCCCAAACAAGCTGCAGCTCCATCCTATACCCCACTGTGGGTGGGCAGCACCTGTCCCAGCCCCACTCCCTCTTCACTGTAGGAGCCTTGATCTGCACCACCCATGCCCCTTCCCTCCCCATTCCCCTTCCACTGCAACAGACTTAACAGCCAGATGCTGCTCTTCAAGCTTCTGAGCTGGGTATCAGAAATCAAATTGGTATCGGCCTATATGCCTCCTTAAAGATTTTTGAGGCTGATACCAATAGCTGATTTTTATTGGTGCACCCCTAAAGATTTGAATTCAAGTTATGTTTCCTCACTGGCCTGCTGTATCCTCTGAGGCCTGCTGTAATCATGTCTCTGTAGCAGCTGAAGCTGATCCTATCAAAATAAGACAAACCTGGATTCTTCAGGCTATAGAGGGTATAATGTACATAAAGAAATTAAGTCTCTAATGTATACTGTTACACAACTGGAGTTTGATGGATTTGGTGATGATGCCATTTATAAAATGATTCATCTTACTTTCAAAGTTTCATTGTTTCCTTCTACTGCTTGAAACTGTAAAGGCTAAAAACAAGGAGTCAACCTGGTCAGAGTCTGGGTGGAGATGTATTGCTTCCCAGACATGAAAAAAAAAAATCTGGTGCCTCCATCATCATCAGGACATGCCATGAAACGGACACATTCACATTCACACTTACTCAAAATAAAATCTGCTCCAACTACCCAGAGTGCAAAGCAATAAGAGATAGCCCATCATGACTGGGTAGGGAAACAAGGTTTCAGAATGTAAGAAATGCAGGAAGTCTGCTCTTAGAGGTGAAGAAACTAGCCAAAAACAAGGCAACCGACTTGGCTTATGCCAAAATGTTGCCGTTACAATGAAGAGCCACATTCAAGAAATCACACCAGCAGGGACCCAAGAAACAGGGTAGCATAGGGCAGTGGAACTCAGAGAGGTCTAGGTAGAATACTTGGTTGAAATCCTGTCCTCTGCAAAAGGAGCAGCATATACGCCTTTCTAGCATGTAGGTGACAGAGGATCTGGCTACAACTTCAAGGCAATAAGTATGCCTCTTTTTGGGCATAGGCACTGGGGATGGGGAGTAGGGTGTCAAAATTAGTCAGGCTTCTTTCCAAAGGTTCCATGTACAGAGGCATAACAATCCAGCTGGGTGGCTGAGACAGTGGGATACATGAGGGCAGTGCTAACTTCCAGCTGCCACTGTACTGCTGGCACGCCTGCATCTGTAGCAGCAGCTGTTATTTTTCACACCCCCTTCTTCAGTCAGTGCCCAGGGCTGCTGCCCCAGTCACCCTGCCCTAGTTATGAGACTGTTTAGGTGTGTCCCTTACCTTGCATTGATCCCCAGTGAAGGGGGGGAGGGAAAGGAGCTGCCAGCTGCACCCTCTTCCTCCACAAATCATAGAATCAGAGGAAATGAGGGTTGGAAGGGACCTCAGGAAGTCATCTAGTCCAACCCCCTGCTCAAAGCAGGACCATCCCCAACTAGATCATCCCAGCCAATGCTTTGCCTAGCTGGGTCTTGAAAACCTCCAAGGACAGAGCTTCCACCACCTTTCTGGGTAACCTGTTCCAGTGTTTTACTACTCTCCTAGTGAGAAAAAATTCTTCCTAACATCTAACCTAACTTTCCTTGCTGAAACTTGAGAGCATTGCACCTTGTCCTGTCATCTGCCACCACTGAGAATAGTCTAGCTCTATCCTCTTTTGAACCTCCCTTCAGGTAGTTGAAGGCTGGTATTAAATTCCCCCTCAGACTTCTCCTCTCTAAACTAAATAGGCTTGGTTCCCTCAGCCTGTTCTCCTAAGTCATGTCCCCCAGCCCCTTCACCATTTTTGTTGCCCTCTGCTGGACTTTCCAATTTGTCCACATCCTTTCTGTAATGGGAGGCCCAAAACTGAACACAGTACTCCAAATAATTCATTCTAGAGAAGTTCAATTTTATACAGATGGAAGAAATCAGAGCTTTCTGCAGCATTTATTAACAAAGTACCCATGCACCTTCCTATTCCTCCAAAAGCAGTTATGAACCTCAATTTATTTTTTTTCCTTATGTATTATTTTCATTGCTGTTTTTTTCTTCTGACTGTAGGAACACTCAGATATAGATGTGTGGTTAGCACTTTCCTCAAAGAAGGTTGCTCTCAAAGTTTGTGATAATGTCTGGTTTCCTCTTGTGGGGAGCTACGTGCTTGACAACCTTGGGCTACCCTCTGTGAAAGTTATGTTTCTTTAGCATTTTTGAGATTGTCAGTTTCATACTTCCTGAGGAATACAACTGCTGAGAAAAAAAAAGATCAAGGGGACAGAGAGATGCTTTCTTAAGTAGTCGGGGTCAGTTTTATGAATGTCTTTGAAGATTGAAACATAGATTTTGAATACCAAGAACCGAGTTGTAAAGAAGCTTAATCTGTTGGTACATGCTACAATTCATAAAAAACATTAATGGGAGTTGCCCATATGCATTACAAGGATAACAACATCAATTATATGGATTTTATTGCTAGTGAAACAGGAGGCTTTCCAAGTCTTTTGTAATCCCATAATTGCTAATAATCAAGGAACGACTGTCTAAATGAATAGAGTAAGATGCCTAACAGACATATGGGAAAAAGCTTTGGAAGATCCAGGTCTGATTTTTCACTTAATTTCAAGCATTACTTTAAAAACAAAATAAAAGGTGATGGACAGAGGCAAGTGTAAGGAGAGAAATAGACTTTGTCTTCAAGACATTTTTAAAAATAAAAAAGGACAAACTTACATAGGGGCTTATCATGTAGGCCTGACATATTCTCTCTCAGAGAAATCTCTGAGAAAGAAAAGGGTCAAAATTGTGTCAGGGCTACACCATCTGGATCTTTCCTATTAGAAATAATACTGTGATGTTAGAGTGAAGTTGCAACCATGATGGTCCAGGAATTATGCAGGAGGCAAAGATTTCTTAGGATGATATATTTTATTGGGCCGACTTATTCATGTCTGAAGAGTAAATATCAGTATGCTAAGGACTGACTCAAAGGCTGCTGACATCAGTGGAAAGATTTCAACTAACCACACAAGCTTTAGATGAGGTCCTGTATCTCTGAGATACTCTGTTACCGATATAGCAGTGTAGGGGTATAGACCACATTTCTGTGGAGGAGAACAGACAAGTAGCTACAGAGCAGCTCAGTGGTCTCTACATAGAGGTTCCTATCCTGCACTGCTCATTACTTTGTGAGTATAGACCCAGACAGGGCAATAGGTCTGTCACCCATCTGGTAGCATTGTCAGGACTTGGCCCATGATAAATACAGTACACTGGACAAATAAAATAATGGAGCTTTGACAGTTTACACCAACTAGGGGCCTGTCTTAGAGTGCATTGTTCAAACCATTGTATTATCATCAGCATTAGATGCACAAGTCAAATTGTACCATCTGAGTATTTTAAAGGTGATTAAACCTACAATCTGAGGTCAGTGGAACTACAGCAGTTGACACCAGCTGAGACTCTCTCTAATGGTTTACTTTTGTTCCAAAGCATGAACTAAGGGGAAAAAAATGCACCCTACCTACACAGTGCAGTATATATGATCTTAAATGCAATCAGTATCACCAAGAAGAAAAAAAATAAACTCTGTTTTCTGCAATTGGGGTTTCATCAATTTATTTAACTTATTAAAAGTAAGTAAAAGTTATTTCAGTGTGCAAAGTCACCAGAAACCAACAGAAGCACATACACCACCCATCTACCCAAGCCACGTAGACAAGCAACTATTGTATTAAGTTCCAAGCATACACAACACTAATATGCTGATGTGCTCTGCTTAGGAGGAGTCAGGACTTGCTAAATGAATAAGTACAATACAAATGTGTCAATGGGTTGGGTTATATTAATAATCAGAGTACAATTAATGCTTATAGCTCATCTAATTCAGAACACTGTAGATAGAAAAAAGGCATAGGAGCTCATTAAGTTCTGCTGAGACAACTGCAAAAGAAATACTTTGTCAGTAAGTGATTAACACTTTAGCACCTCTTAAAGAATATTTCATAGGCATCTTTTGCAGCCTGTAAACTGTCCAACATTTGGTATTACAGAGTCCTGGCAATTTCTCTTTTCCAATTAGAAGAAGTTCAGCATCAACCTTCTCAAATAGCTCTATTTACAACAAAGAAAAATTGCTGGGAAAACTAACTGATGGTTTATGCTGCTCCAGGTCTACATTATTAGGTCTGCTTGATAACGTAGGAGTAATATTTTAAAAGTTTCCCAGATCCCTTAGCGCAATAGCAAAAAAGCTCTCAGTAACAGTTTTCTAGTTGACAAAAGGGAATTAAGTGGGCAATAGAATAAAAGCTTTTTGTACCATACTCCTCTCACAGCAGCATTTTCACCTAAGTCTCTCATTTGGTATACTACATATTCACCATAAAGAATCCAATCAGCAAGCTTCAAGTGTTACCAAAGGATCTTCCCTGAATCAGTCTTGTGTTCACCTCCCAGAATCAAGACCACACTGTTTGCACAGCTGGTTTTGATATGGGGATGTTGGGGTTTCAGCATAATATTAACTCTCCCTCAGGTCATTAATCAGGTGATGCAGTGGTATGGAAGTAATATTTAACCCAATCAAAGTTACTTTGACACAGATATTAGAAATGTGACAAGGATCAAGTCACACAAAAATACTGACATATACCAAGCATTTGTACTGAACAAAATAGGCAACCACATGGTTAAGTGAATGAAATACAGGCATGCACACATTATATACATAAGTTTATTGCCCGTCAACCACACACAAAGCCTATACCAAATCATAAAAAAAATATCTATTCCCCTCCCTTGTAGTAAGAATAAAAGCACACAAAAAACAAGAATTAAAAAAAAAATTCCTAACAGTCACTTGTGCAAGTTGTATACTAGAGTCAACAACCTTTTTGTCAAAATGACCCAGATCTGGACCAATTTAGGACGGCACTAGGACCCAGGCACTGCTACCACTACCATTTCTCCCTGCTTCGGAGTGGGGGAGCATGAAGCCCCTCGCTGTGAGTTGCAGCAGAGAACAGGCAAAGTTCCCATCACCAAATGCTGCTGAGAATTATTCTGCACTGGTCCAGTCCTGCAGGGAGCAAACCAGGAAAGCCAAGGCTGCA
>NW_017728886.1:224141334-224142756 GCF_001723895.1 Crocodylus porosus
GATCTCCCGAGGTCCCTTCCAGCCCTGATGTCTATGAAATCTATGAAATCTATGAAAAAGTGAAATAAGCGCCACTAAAAGGAGAAGGCTCCAGAAACATGCTCTTTTTCTGTCTCCTACAATTATAATTTCTTTTTTAAGGTCTTAATAGTGCCTGAGAGGAATGCTTATGGTAAATGTAGGGATATGAGTTTCAAGTGTGAAATTAAAATTTTATGTAGCTATGTCTACTTCACTGTGTAACAGCTTAGAGAATTATTAATTCATGAGTAATCAAACATTATACATATTATCAATGATATTTCTAATGTTTAAGCAACTGGTATAATAGTAACAGTTGTGGTAAGTAAATATGTCAACACTAGGCTGTTTGATAGCCAGGGCAATCACACAGCTTAAAATTTTATTCCACCAAGAGTGAAAATTTGCCCCTTTAAGTCACAATCCTCTCAACCCAACCCACTCCACAAATGTTTATACAATAATAACAAATTTTAAAAAACCAATACAACTTTAAAAGGCCAAGTTAACTGTTAGTTTAAAAGATACTTTTTTTCCCAACACCTGCTCAATAGCTCAGTAGCCCATCCAGTCTTACTCAGTAAAACTGCCATTGCCTTTTCTTTTGTTTTAGTTATTACTTTCATGGGGCCTGTCATTGCTAGTATATGTTCAACAGATTAAACCTTAATGCTGAGTCAGAACAGTTTGCAATGCTGGAACAATGTACCAGAGTTCCACATTCATGACTTTTTTTTGCAAATTACTTGGAAGATGGAAAGCATTTTATATCTAGATTCAGACTGGAGCTTTCCCTGTCTGGGTACTATGAAGGGGTACATGAAGCTTTTGTTTGTCCTTCCATCCTTTATTCTGTACAGATCACAACTGTAGGCTGTATGCTTCCTAAATTCATTCTGTATCCTCATGGTATGTAAGTCATCCCAAAAGAGGTGGGCAGGTGTTATTCTTATGAACTGCAGGCTGCTTCTTTCAAGAACCACTCCCCTTTTGCCATGTTTTGGGACACTAATGTAAAAAAGAGCACAAGAAGGAGCAGTTACTGCAGTCTAGAGAGCACGAGGACTTCCATTATAGCTGGTCCACACATGGAGGAACTCCATTCACAGAGCTCAAATCCGTATACTGATCAGATCAGATACTGCTGATTTGCATATTCCCTTTCCCCATCAAGTCTGTTTCCTTAAAGTCACAATGAAGCAACATAATAATACTAAAAAACCTAACTCAGAAAAAATAAAAGTACCCTCTCCCTCACAACTAGTAGTATTACTTGCTATATTTTTCCAAAGGTCCTCCAAGGCCACATGTGTTATCTGGAAAGCCAGCTGTGTGCATTTGCTCCTCCCTGTTCTCAACTACTACTACCACAGAACAGAAAGTAAGTTGAAGCATATCTGC
>NW_017728886.1:224142798-224144645 GCF_001723895.1 Crocodylus porosus
TGTTACTTTTACAGTAGTGTTTTGCAGTTCCAAGTGAGATTAGGGCACTGTTTTGCTAGGCACGGTACACACACTGAATGAGAGGTGCTATTCTGTCCAGAGGAACTGTGAGATTAAGCAATGGCTTAGGTGGAAAACAAAGGAACAGGAAGGTAAAGTGACTTGTCCAAGGTCACAGCTAAATGGGGCTATCATTACAGGTTTATAATCCTGCCAGTTTAAAAGACCCTCTCTCTCCCTTTTTGTTATTTCTGCACCTGTGATAAAAAGGCAGGGTCAAGTTTGAGCCCTTTAGCTTTTGAATGGATGGAAGGAGCTTCAGCTTTAGAACTCATGGGGAGAGTTTGAGGAGTCCAGATCTGTTGTCTCAGTCAGCATATTGTAAAGTCTTTTTCCCACAAATATCTGGGAGGGTGAGAAGATGATGCATTTCTGTTTGTCTGGACGGCTGTGAAGATGCAGAAGGCTGCTGGGTTTGTGAATATTTCTTTAGATGGTCTTTACATAGACTGAATTTTATTCAGCATTATCTAAACTATTTCTTTTGGATACATAAAGAGAAATAAAATATTTGGCCCTGGCTGTAGGAGGTTCAGTGATTAATGGTTTGGTGTAATTATCCTTTATATTCATCTGAGGCCAACTGCACACTTGATACTACTATAAAATTCATTAAGCTAGACCCACATAAAGGATATATTATTATTCAAAGTCAAATGACTGTGCATTCACTATTATTAATGAGAGTTACAACAGGAAATGTAACATCAAAATTCTAATGCACAGCATAAAGCACATTATTTTGTTAAGCATTTGATCAGGTGACTACCACACACAAGAAATCTTTTAATGATGGTTTCACCCTATTTCTAAGTCTTTTCAGATTTTATGAGGCCTAAAAATGTTCACCTTTATTACCAGAAATGCATTGCTGGTGAAGTGGAAACAGAGTTGGTATTAAGGGTAACATTTTCTTTTTTCTCAATAGATATAACACAGGTAAAAGGTATTGACCTGCGATCCCTGAGACTATTATCGTTATTGCTATTATTAAAAATGATATATTATATAGCACTGTAGGTCTCTACAGAGGACTTTACAATGTGCCAAACATAAATGCACCCCATACTGAAAAACTCAAAGTGAGCTCAGAACAAGTAAGAGAGTGAAACAAGTTTGATAACAGAAATGCTTTTCAAAAGGTGACGTAGAAGAAGGTTCTCACATTTATAGCTACTTACTATGCTGGAGCATACTTAAATCTAGGGATGATAAGCTAATATGTTTCAGTTAGGCTAGGGGCAGACATTCAAAAACACTGAGCTTGAATTGATTCAATCTTTGCCGGTTAGTCTAACCTGGCTCGGCTGAATCAGTTTGTAACCACCCCGGCATCCCCTCTAGACTGAAGAAATGCAGGCACATGCTTACAGTGGCTCAAGCTAGAGGTCAGGGGGCACTGGAGCACTCCTCCCTTCCTTTCCATGGTGCTGAGCTGAGGGAGGACGTGGCCAGGCCCTGGCAGGATGCTTTGATTAGGGAGAGATTCCCCTCTCTCACTGCCCTGACCAGCAGGGAGTTACACAGCATTTAGTTACACAGGGAGTTGACAGCTTTTAGCACCCCATCAAGAAAACAACAGCCATTCTTATTAATTCAAGCTCTTCTTAAACAACCTTTTTCCAAGGAAGAAATGGAGGGACATTACAAACTACCTGTTGATTAGCTCCAAAAAACCCTAAATTGACACTGTCTTGTCTGCCTTTGTCCTATCAGACTTACACAGACACCTCTCAGCAGTAGCTAGCA
The DNA here is from genome assembly GCF_001723895.1 of Crocodylus porosus. Classification (NCBI taxonomy): domain Eukaryota; kingdom Metazoa; phylum Chordata; order Crocodylia; family Crocodylidae; genus Crocodylus; species Crocodylus porosus. The sequence goes on from NW_017728886.1 coordinate 224,144,608, forward strand.
TACCACATGCTCGTTATGGTCCATGCTGTGGGAGAGGG
>NW_017728886.1:224145618-224220075 GCF_001723895.1 Crocodylus porosus
TGTGGGGTGGAGCAAGGGGAAGCCAGGCAGACACTGCTGAGTCTGTAGTCTCAGCTGGAGCTCCAGGTAGGGAGGAGATGGATTGGGTCAGCCTGTTCTCTGGACCACAGAGCCCTGCCCAGGGCTGCAAAGCATCTGGGATGCTGGGGGACTCTAGTTTAAGTTAAACCAGGAAGAGGTCTGAGGCAGACGTTGCGTAAATTGGTTTGACCCAAATCAGTTATGTCTGATACTACATTCAACCAGGTTTATCTCAAACTGATTTCAGCCATTTTCAAACTGGTTTATATGCACTGAGTGTCTGTTCTGTTACAGGTTTAAACCAGTTTCTGATCACTTAAGCTAGCTTATGTGTAATGTTGGTCCCTAACCTTAGAGACAGGCAAACAGCACATCCTATCCTGTTATTCAGTGTCAAATGAAATACTCAGCTAGGTTTCCTACCTTTTGGACACAGAAATAAAAATGTTCAGAATCTAAACTTGCAGCAGACCAAATACTACTTCCATAGGGTAAGGTACAATACAATTCCATAAGATATAATACTTCTGATACTAATACTTGAGAAATTAACTGCTAAATTTAATCATCCCTAGTACCATTAGGGTACTGAGCTGCATGGTTAAAGTTTTGTTTTATTGTTTATCAAGGCTTAAAAGGAATATTGTTAGTTACTTTTAAATGCTTCTAAATAGTGTTTAATTTTGTCTTGTAAAACTAGCAATTCATCTTTAGAGAAAATATATGAAAATTTATGACTCACTGGGCATGTCTATACATGCATTAATGTGCTGTAGCTACTGTGCATAACATTTAATACCTATAATAACAGGTACTAGTGCAATGCACAGTAAACAACTCTACTGTGCAGAAGTGCCAGCACACACTTTTTTGTGATGTTAATGCACAGTATACTAACTCTACTGTGCATTAGTACATTAACACAATTTTTGTCTGCTGCGCTAATGCACAATAGAATTAGTCTACTGTGCATTTAGAGTCTTGTGTAGATGCACCCACTACAGTCCAGAGTACAATTCAAGAACTTTGGCTGTAACAGAAATGTGTATTTATGACTGGATATGGTAAAACCTTGGGAGGGATAGATATATACATTCTTAGGGACCCATTAGAGAAGAACTCCAGTGACAATACTGGAACTTCTAAAGTACAAAGGGTAATCAAATAGAGGGTTTAAGTTGTGGCTAAATGTAAACCCATGCCATTTGCATAAATCACATCCAAGCATAGGTACTCTGTTGTTAGCTCTTAGCTACAGGCCTAACGTTGCAGTCTAGCTAGTAACTCACATTCTCCTGGGAATTAACTATATTTGGTATCCAATCCAGACACACTGGAGGTGAAAGGAATTTAAAAAGTTAGTGAAATCTTTTGGAGCAGGATGAATTACTAGAAATGCTGTAATTGGAGTGGAGGATTAAACAAAAAGAAAATGTTCTTTTGATTAAGCAGTTGCTATGCAGGTTACACTGTTCTTGCAAGTGCTCTATTGCTGAACACTTGAAATATGTGTTTTAAAAAGAGTACCATACCCTGTATCATTTAGTATATGTGCCATTGCTATTCTAACATTATACATTAGTATATAATAGCATTCAATATGTTAATGACTCACAACAGTAGCAGCCTACTGCTGCTTCAAATGAAACTGAGTATGCCCAAATTAATGGCAAATTGCACACACGTGAGGCCTGCCAAATACAGATGGCTGTGAAATGGGAATTCTTTAAGTTTCAGCTCAAGTAACATAAAAATCTGGGCACAGATAGTGCTGGTAGGACTGAAAAAAGTGGGGAGAGCAGAATCTGTTCAATCTACAGAATTTCTCTTTAAGTAAAGACATTGTACATGAATATGCTCAGATTGTGCCTGACCTGCAGAAACCCAGGGAGTGTATATTATCCGTTCTGTTAAGTCAATGACACTGAACAGTGGGTGGTCTATTATATAGTTTATTACTGCTTTTGATGCATGCAGTTAGATTTCAAAAGCATTATACTTATCTTTAATTAAAGTAAAATTAACAGCAACAAGAAATCCTTGTATTCTTTGTCAATAGCACAGCTCTTCCAGTTGCTAAAAGAAGGTTCAAGAAAATAGCACTTGACTTGGAAAACTTAAGTAAACAGCAAGATACTTTTTGACTCCATTTCTTCTCTTTTACCTTCAAGAATTAACTTATTATATAGAAGCTTTGGACTTTTGAGGTACTGAGCATCTGGATGTGGTATAATTAATAAAGCACATTATTAAATTCTTTGGGCGTGTGTAGACGAAACAAGGGGCATGTGTGCATGACACTTTAAAGCGGGTTAAATGTTTTTGCACTGCTTTAATGGTGTTGGTGTTTGCACGCATCGGTGGTGTATTGCACCTTAATTCCAGCCACTGTAGCACATTTGGCAGCATTATGCACCTTAAATGACTTTGGGGCACAGCAAACTAAAACACCTCTGAGGAGTTTTAGTTTGCTGCCCTACAGCCATGGAGCAAAGCACTGGGCTCTGTGCGGCTCAGGTACTGTGCAGGCAGCCTGTGCAGGCAGGGTCCAGCAAAGGGGGAAAAAAAGGTGGAGAGCCTGATCTTTTTTTTTTTTCTCCCCCTGGAGCCTGCCTGCCTGCATGAGCTGTGTGGGGACCTGGTCCTTTCCTCCACAGCTGTGGTGCCCCCCCAGGACTGCCCAAGCCACCAGCCCTGCCCCAACAACCCAGGGACTACTGTGTCCACTGGCAGCTCACCCTGTCCTCCCCACCAGCGGAGAGGCAGGTAAGACACTGGTGTACATGACAGGGGGGTTTACTTCGCCTTAAATTGAAGCAGTGTTTTTAAAAACCCACTGCTTCAATTTAGGGCCCCTGTTTCATCTACACACCCCCCATGAACTAACTCACAGAAATCATAGAAAATTAGGGTTGGAATGGACCTCAGGATTTCATCTAGTCCAATCCCCTGATCAAATTCATGCTACTCAGAGCATTAGTATAGTTCTTAATGCGTGCATCTACATGTGCACTTTACTGTGGAGTTGATTAATTAGTTCTGCAGTAAAGCGTTATTATCTACGTATGTGCTGGTACTAGGGTGTATTAAATTAATTAACACTATCATAAGATACTACTGTTCAGGACAGTACTATCCTGCAGCGAAGCAATTACGTGTGGTGAAATGCACACGTAGAGAGGCAGGGGCTGGTTAGAGCATGAGGGTGCTAAAGTGCAGGGGGCGGCCTGCTGCCTAGCCCTACACTTTAGCATCGTCGTGCCTCAGCCAGTCCCTCCACAGCCCAACACCACCATCCAGAGCCCAGGGCTGACCCCCAGGACTCCTGCCAGCCCTCCTGTCACTAAAAAAGTGTCCTCTCCTGTTTTCACTATTGTGCATTAGGGCAGCCTAATTAGGCAGATAGGAGTCTTTGCTTATATTTTATAACATAAAAGATAAACAAGGACTTAAAAGATAAACAGCATTTATCTTTTATAACATCGTTCTGTATTAGCAATTGTATAGAATTTCTGTTAACGCCAGCTCCACAGGCATCTGCGGGGCACCGTTTCAAAATAAAAGTGAATGGATCCACATACCAAAGTACCATGACTTGTCAACAAGGACTCAAAACACCATGCTACCAATTTCAGCTTTGTTGAGCATAGATTATAATCTTGCCATTGCCCTTGGCAATGTCTTTAATGTCATCCAGATGACCACAATGGCTTGTCATAGTTACTTCAGTAGGAAAAACTGTGCAGCCCAAATGGCTCAAACTTCCAGTAGGTTATGCATGCTGTCATAATGGAGCAACTGAAAAACATGGGGGACACAAAATTTACCATATGCCTTCATTGCCGCCCCTAGGCAATAAAGCCAAAAGCCAGCAACTCATTTTAATTTTATACAATAACAAGAGAGGAGGTAGTTGTACCACCACAGCCGGGCTGGATTCCATCCTACTCATTTGCATCAGTGTCCAGAGCTCCAGGAAATGAACTGACAGGGCTGGAAGAGCACTGTATCTGCAGTGTAAACCAAAAGATTGGGCACTTGACTTTCCATTAAATCTAAGTCCTTTTTTCACTCTGGAGGCCCAGAACTGACCTGTGCGACCTCAGAAGTGGGCAGAACTGGCCATAGGAACAACATGGCCAAGACAGCCAGAAGATATACTGATTTAGATCCTGATTTAATACCTAGTGAAATGAATGCAAAGTCTCCCCAGTAACTTCAATGCACTTTAGATCATATCCTCTGACATCAGTACATTGTTTAGCAACCTTCATTCACGGCCCACTCACAAATGAAATCATTTTCCTTTGGCAGACAGCAGCTCTCTCCTATGGGCAAGCCCCAGACAATCTGGGCAACACCCTTTTGCATGAAAAGGTTGTGGTAAATTAGAAGCATCACCTCTACATTGCAGTAATACCTAGAGATCTTAGCTAGATTGGGGCCCATTGTTTTAGGCACTGTATGTGCAATTGGAGTGAATCCAAGAAACTGAGAAGAAAAGCTGCCCTTTCTCTTGCCCAGTGGTTAATTTAGAAATAGCCAAATCTAAAACACAGGTGAAAATGCAATCAAGAGCTGGCATATTCTTTCTTGCTGTGTTTCAACAGGTAGTAGCATAATTTCAGCTTGGATAAAGCATCTACAAAGTCAAGTTGTTAATCAAATCATGCCCTTGCCTGCTGAAATGAGGAAAGAAGCATTTTAGCTTTTAATAACCTTTTGTCTTGCTTTCTGAACACATGGCTAACACAGCCTGAGTCATATTTCTGACTGTACACATGGCTCTGCAATATGCCTTTGGGAGTGGGGATTTCATATTTCTAGATTAAGAAATAAATTTAACAATCACAGAAATTTTCAATTTTTTCCATTTTGCAAAACTGAAAAGTGAGCCCACCATGAAAACTTTTCATGAAATGATCATTCAACAGTTTTATGGATAACATTACCAAAATGGTCACAGAACTTTTGAGAACAGAAAACTTTTTTTCAGCTTGGATTCAGTGGATAATTGGGGCCCTCATCTAATAAATCCATGTTAGCTCACGCTGCATGTTCAGTGTCGGTCCGACATCCATGTATCCTTGGCATTCTATGAGGACATAAAGAATATTCACTTATTCCCATTGGAACAGATATGCATACCCACCTGGAGAATCTGCTTTCCTCTTCTCCACATCTCAGGCACTACTACTGAGCTATCCCTGAAGGGAAAGAGACTCAAACAAAGGAGCTGAGCTATGTGGTGTGTTGATCAAGAGCCTGCATTTTTAACATCCAAAATATCTCTACTTCCAATAATGTAAAGCCACTGGTGCATGTGAGCTGCTTTAATACATGCAACACTGGAAGAACAATGGAGCGGTGAGGGGTCCCAGGCTGCTTCACTAGGGGAGATAAATGTCCTTATTAACTCGATAAGAAGCTTTAGGGACAGGTCTGCCACATCCACCCTTGTTATTGTTCATTTTCTGGGGGAATAAACATCTTGGATTTTCCATGATTAGGCATCTAAGTACATGAACACCAAGAATGTCACATCTTTTTAACCGTAAACAGACACATTTAGTCCACTGAAATCTAATGCAAAACTTTCAGAATGTTTAAGCATGTTCTCCCTTTGTATAACATGTGATTCTGTATTCATCACAACATGTTTGTTCATTAGTGTTTTATTTTTCCATATCCGAACAACAACAGGTTTTATAAAACAATAAATGTTTTCTGCAACATCTCTGAGAAAAAAATGGTCGTTGCTGATGTATGTGAACAATTCACCAACAAGCAGAAGTAGAGCAACCCGGGGGTCCCATTTGAAATGGATAGATGTCAGAAGACAGACTGGGTCACGGTTAACCCCTCTGCTATCAGGAATAACAGATACGTTTTCCAGCAGTAGAACGCAAACCAGTTTCTAGAGTGGATTCACACTGTGAGGCACTAAGAACCTAATTCAAAGGTGCACCTGAGCTTGGCAGCTCCGTTTCTGCAGATGAAGCCATGCAAGGGGGTGAGATGACTAGCTTCACATCCGGATATTTGGAATTCTGCAGCCCATACAATCAAGTATCCATTTACATTTGGTGCAACTGGAAGTGGCCTCTGCTGCAAGTCTGGAGCAGGGCTCTAACTCATGCCCCTGTAGCCACAGCAAAATATATTAACTACTACATCAACTGCTCTGGCACTACATGCCAAGAATTCTGGGATATGCCTCCAAAAATCCTAGCACCAAACACAAATAGCTGTAGGACCAGTGTGATTTTGGTTATTCAGTTATGAATGGCTCATTGCAGCTTTGGTTAACCCTTGTCCTCATGCATGTTGGCCAGGATGCCATCCTGCAGTATAGAGTGCTTGATCAGTTACTTTGCAGTACATTAGGCAAGTGAGTTTAAAGTGGACATAAAATCAGCAGGGTAGCATTTAGCATTCACTGTAAATGCCTTCACAAAGAGCAGGGCAAAGATCTTTTGGGCCCAGAATTCTAAAAATGTAAAAGTGCATTCATAAGAAATGAAGGCATCATCATTTCATATCCATGCATTTTGAAGCAGGGTTTTGATTCCTAAGAGCTGAACAATTCCTGCTGCTCTCCCCACTTGCAAATGGAATCCTGTATATGATATCTAAAAGGCTTCTGCAAAAATGACTGCAATGCTACAAAATGATCCTAACCTCTGGGGACCTCCTTTAGCAAGAGAGGATTATGACCTCAACTGACCTCAGTCCAAAGCAGAGGATTATGATCTCAGAAATAAGCGGTGGGACCAGATGAACTGTTTAAAAACAAAACTCCTATTTGAATCTAGTTCTCTGAGCAATATAGTAAGAAGGAGAAGAAATATGGAAAATAAATGTGATGTGGGCCCAGCTGTTTGTAAACAGTATGTTCCTTTCCAGAAGTGGCTACAGAAGCTTCTCAACCATTTCATTAAAAATTAAGGAAATGCATAATAAGTGCTATGCATAAGAAAATACAGTGAATGTAATAAACTATAACTGCTGCTGAACAGTTTAAAGCTGGAGATGATGGACTTGACCTGGTTCTAGTGCACAAGCACTAGGGAGATTACAATCACTTCTCTACAGCTGGCACAAACATGCTGTAAAGCAAGGGAGACAGAATAAAGGTTATGCCCTATGCTATAACTAACTGCATTCCACAGCTTTTAGGTAGGTTCTGGCCATCTCATGTATGCCTGCACTGTCAGGGAAGAAGAAACTATTTAGTCCATTGTTGATCTGGAAGGTGAAAGTCCTAAAACATATGTAGGTGCCTAACTCCCAATGAAATCAATCAGAGCTGAGGATCTGAGCCCAGTAAAAGGTCACCCAGGTAGCTTCAGCAAAGTCAAAAACAGAATATAGAACCAGGCTTTCAAAGCAGACTAGTGACTGGCAGTCCTCTGAGTGCCCAACAGGAATCTTTTAATGGGGCCCATATTTTTAGAAGGGTAAAGCCTCCAAAAAATCATTAACAATTATTAATGCGTTTTGAAGATCCCAGTCTACATTTTAATGCCTTTTTTTGTGCTGCATGCTCAAAACTATGCTTTTAAACAGGGGTGTTAAAGCTAGTCCCAGCAGGCCAGAGCCAGCCCACACACCTGTATCTAGTTGCCCATGCTGCCTGTGGGTCTCAGAGGTTAGGGACAAACATTCAAAAAACCTGAGCCTGAATTGATTCAATCTTTGCAGGTTAATCTAACCTGGCTAGGCTAAATCACATTCTAACTGTACTGGCTTTGTTCCCATATAGCAGAGAAGCCTATTTTAATCCACCCCCAAACAAAGAAGCCCTCTTAAAACAGATCAGTGTTTTCAGTGAGCGTATGTTTAGTGTTTCCACTTTTTAAATCCTGACGCTCAACCAGTTCCTGTTTTCTATGACTTCTGCTCCCTTTCCCATGTGCTTTACTTCTTTTTCTAGTTGCTGAAGCTATATTTAGGCTTCCACGTTCAAAATTCTTCTCTTTGTAACTACTGCCTCCTGCACTTCATTGGTATTAGGTCCGCAGAGAAAAACTGTAGGCGCCCTATGTGACTGAAAACACATACATTTGATTAAGGAATCTCAAAATCTGGAACAATACCTAGCACTCTAAAAAACTGATTAAAATCCCATTGAAATCAATGGAAAGAGTCTCATATAGCTCAGTGGGCTTTAGGTCAGAACCCAAATGAGAGATCAGGCCATCATGAGGAATGCAAGGCTGTAATGTCCTCTGTATATCTTTGTGTCTGTTATCCACACATCCACACGGCTGTCTGTGGAGAGACCAACATAAAAGAATCCCATCAAAGTTCTCAGTGAGGTTTACTGCTTCTTAATTTGTCCCTTTAGTAAGTAGAATACCAAGGAAGAAAGATTTTCCTTTTGATAATTACCTTTATTTACCACCAATATTTCTGTCTGATTTTGGTTAACAACAAAGTAAACTCATCACACATGCTCCCCAATTGAAGCATATTGAGCCAGCTCGCAGGAACCTTGGCTGGCAGGGGGTTCAGGGGCTCAGCCTGCCAGCCCAGGCTGCTCCTCCCAGCTCAATGTGCTGAAGAGGGGCTGGCTGGGACACAAGGATACCTCAGCATGGGGCTTGCTGGCAGGGAGCCCCCACAATGAAGCACCTTTTTGCTCCAGCCAGCTGGGTCAGTGTTTACATGTGTACTGCTGCACACAAAAAAACCCTCTTCAGCAGCGTAGTACTAGTAGTTATGCTGAGACATTTACTGCAGAGCGAACTAGTCAGTCACAGTAAACATCTTGTGTAGATATGCCCACACTATATTGATAACAACCTACTCCTTGTTTAGAGGCAATTTCACCACATGGACACATATATATTGGTCGAATAATATAAAAACTAGAAGGAAATTTTAGATATGCTCATTTTAAAATTCCTGATGGAAGACAGTTTTGTTCATCACCAAAAACTGATTCCTGTTTTCTACATCTGGCAGGAATCATTGTGGATTGGTTTGCGATATACCCACCATATCCCCTTTGTCAGTAATGCAACAACTCATGGTCAATTATATTAAAATTACTGATATGTTCCAGAATTATAAAAATGGCTCACTAGTCACTAGTAAACTAAGGAGATTGCTCAAAATTTTAACCAATATGTATTCAGTCCTTAAAGAAGAAAAGGCCTAAACCCAGACTTATACCTCTTCATCTCTACAGGTATCATAAATGTTTATATTAATATTATAAAAGCCTTAATCTACCTGTCTGTCCATACCACTTTATTTGCACTCTGATAGGCTGACTGGAACAGTCAATCAGAGTGCAAATAAGCATTCGGACAGGAGGTGGCAGTGCAGCAGAGCACTGCCATGATAGCGTGGAAAAAAGGGGTTGGGGTGGCGGGCTGAAGCCAGCATAGCTGGGCTTGCCTGCTGCTTCCGGGAGGTGGTGGCAATGAAGTGAATGGAATGGGGGGGAGGGGTGCAAGGCCAACAGTACTGGCCTTTCCCGCCCTGCCCTGTTCCCTGAAGGTGGTGATGATAGAGTGGGGGGGGAGGGGGAGGCCACCAAATCTGGCCTCGCCCACACCCATGATCCTTGAAGGTGGTGGCGGTGGTGGTGCAGGGGGGGAGTAGGGTTGGGACACCATGGAGGAGGGGGAGGCCACTGGCACTGGCCTCAGCTCGCCCCTCCCCCCTTCTGTTGTTGCTGCCTGCAGGGATGACATGGGCTGACACAGCAGCGGTGGGGGGAAGAGTGGGCCCACTGCAGGTGAAGGGAGTAGAGGTGTGGCGGAGCACCTCTGGGGTGCTCGCCACATGGCAGGGGCTGCTGTAGGCTGGGGCAGAGCCCAGCAAGGAAGGCAGCCAAGTGAGGCCCCCCAGATCTCATTCCAAGGGGGAGGTGTGTGGCAGAGCACCTTTGGGGGTGCTTGCCACTTGAAGGCTCTCACAGGCTCCAAGGGAAGCCTGCTTTGGAGGAGCAGCAGGGGAAACCTCCCCCTGTTACCATTTTAAGTGGGGAGGTGTGTGGCAGGGCACTGTTAGTGCCTGCCACTTAAAGACCTATGCCAAGCAGTTGGCAGGTGCCTGATTGTGGTGGCCATTTTAGAGCTCTGGCCGCCTATATAAACAGAGCAGTTCGCTGTTGGCTGCCTAGGCAGCAACATTACTTGGCTGTGAGGCTCTATAACATTCTGGAGGTAAGGAAGGAGCTGTAGGGGATGGTCAGGAGGCTCCTGGTCCTGGGCATGACCTAAAACTGCACCCTGCTGGGAGTGGGTGGCCTGGTGGGGCTCTCAGTGGTGTGGGAGCCCCCAGGAAATGCCAGGCCAGTTACCACCCCAGTGAAAGGTGGGTTGGGGGTGCCTTAACCCCAGCTCCCACAACTGGGTGGGTTAACCCTGAATAGGGCCAAAAGGTGGACCCAACAGTGAGAGTGGGGCTAGAGGCTTGGAGGCCCGATTTTTTCAGAGTACCCTTGACTGGTCAATGCTGGGGCCAGGACCAAACTGGTCAAAAGGGCCAGGGGGCCACTGCAAGGGATGCCCAGAGCTGGGGGCCTGCAGTTCCACCTGGCCTTGGAGGTGATGCCAGGGCCTGTGTGGCCAAAGGTCCCAGGGGTACCATGCCTGAGAGGGAAAATGATTCAGGGAGCTAGGCAGCCCTGAATGAGGGTGGGGTAGGCTGCCTGAATGCAGGGATCAAAAAGGGTCCTAAGTGGAGGATTCTGGAGCCCAGTGTGGGGCTGGTGTGATTAACAGCTGAATGCCATCTGCGAGGCAGTGTAGGGGAGGTACGGAGCTGCAGACAGCACCCCCTGGCATCAGGGCATAAAAATGGGCAGCCTCCTGTCTTAATTAAAATTCTTAATTAATTAAGAACAAGGTGTGGCATGAGAGTCAGGTGGGTGGTGTGCCCAAAGGCAAGTGGGGAACCTAGCACTGTGGCTAGGTGGGGAGCCCCACTTTACCACAGGCAGGCACACTTCAGCAGCAGTGGTGGTGATGGGAGTAGGGGAAGAGTGGGCCTGGGCCTGATGTGGGGGGTGGGGGAAGCTGGCCTGCTGCAGTGGTGGGGGAGGAGCAGTTCAAATTAATTTTAACCAATTAATTTGGCCCTGCCAAATACAGCCCAATGTGGCAGCGGCAGGGGGATGGGAGGAGTGGGTCACCTCCCAATCTCAGGCCTGGGCCCACTCCTCCACCACCCTCTCTTCCCCCAGGCCCACTCCTCCCTGCTACCGCTGGGTTGGCCTGGGCATGCTGCTCTCCCCTCCCCTGCTGTGGCAGGCCAACTTCTCCCCACCCTCAGACCCGTTCCTCTCCTGCATCAGGCCTGGGCCCACTCCTTCCCTCCTCCTGCTGCTGTGATGGGAAAGGGGAAGCGGGCCCAGATGGAGTGGGGGGGCATGGGGCTTTGTCCCTGCCCGCTCCCCTGACCCCATCATTCTTGATGGGCAACTGGCTAGTATTTTTAGTAAGTATTGTAAACTAATTCAATTTCACAAAACTTAAATGTAAGTCAAAATTATGACCGCTATCCATACCAGTATCAAGAGAGGACTTTTTAAAATGGGGCACATTTTGGTGTGATTAAAAATGGTCTACAGATTTCCCGGAGAAAAGAAGTACTTATAACTAAAGGCATCCCTAGGGGCAGCCAGGAGAAGCAGAGGTTTGTATCGCAAGGTCTCTGTCTCAGGAAACTTATACTACTACAGATATCCTTGACATAAAATATATCACATGCAACCAAGAAGTGAATAATTCAGAGCAGGGGTGGGAAATTATTCTGGGTGGAAGACTACTTAACAGATTTTGATGAGGTTTTGAGGGCTGCAGAGGTAGACCTACCCCTTGACAGCTGTCCCACCCCCTGGTCACCACCCCTAACCCCTGACATTTGCCACCAGAAGTCCCTCCCTTTGCCCCTCAGAAATAGTCCTTTTGGGAGGAGGGGAGGGTTTGCCATCTTAGAACCAGAAAAACCCCCCCAGAAATTAAACACTAAGTCAAACTCCTACTACAACATATTTTAATTTTATTACAAAAAATATTTTTGTCATGATTTGTGTTTGTGTACTGTATAGAGAGGTGATTGCATAATAATTCAAAAACTAAGTCTTCTATATCGTGGGGTGTGTGTATGGTGGGGTGTGAGGGTCTGTGTGGGAGGTTGTGAGGGGATGTGGCTATGTGTGTGGGGGCCATAGAGTATGTTGGGGGGTTGTGTATATGTGGGGGGTTGTGGGTGTAGGGTGTGGGTATGTAGCATTTGTGGGGTGCGAGGGAGGCTGTGAGGGGTGGGGGGACATCCACACTCCTCCCATGACATGGCAGCAGGTGGGGGCGCACATACCCGGTGGCGCATGGCTCCAGCCAGCACTGCACATTGCGGTGAGGCATGCAACCCCCTCTGGGCCATCTATTGCCAGCACTCCTCACACTTCCCTCCACCTTCCCCCCAGTGGTAGGTGGGTAAGGCAGCCAGCTCCAGTGTGTGGGGCTTCCCTCCCTGCTGAGCACATAAGGAGGCTGCACGTGCATGGCATGGGACACCAGCAATAGAGGTGGCTCAGTGAGGGCTGCGCTCCTCACCATGATGTGTAGCGCCAGCTGGAGCCACACATTGCTGGGCACCAGCACTAAGTACTAGTGTCCTGAGCAGCCCCACCTGCTGCTGCTGCTGCTGCTGCCTGCTTAGGTTGCACACCATAGGGAGGGTTTTGGGGGGGATTCCCACAACCCCCCACCCACCCTCACATCCACACCCACACACTACCTATTCAAGTTCCATGCTGCTGCTGCCCCCTGGGCATGGGCTCTGCACTGCCACCAGCCCTATGCTCCAGGCTCCCACACAACTGCAGCTCTGCCTCCACCTCCATCACTTCCCTACCAGCTGCCCGGAGCTACCAGGACTCCAGGGAAGCTGAGCAGGTCCCCAGCGCCTGCAGCAGTGGTGGCAATAGCACCGTGTGGAAGCTGTTTGCTGGCCAGGCTGGGCCCTTCTACCTATGATGGTGGGAATGAGGCTCAATAGGGTAGGATGGGGAGCATGTGTATACATGGGCACCTTGCTCCCATCGTTGTGGGTGGAAGGGCAGGGCAGGGTACAATCTGTTGGTGGGCACCCACAGGCTGATGAAAGTGCCTGGTGGGCCAGATCCAGCACCTGGGCTGTATTTTGCCCATCCCTGGTCCAGAGTGAGTTATTCTGAACTTCCTACAATTAAAGCAGAGAAACATTGGGTAGTTGGTCTTTTCCATCTAAAAGACAAAGGGAGGCAAAATAGATTCACTTAACTGTGCCTTGCCTGGAATAATTCAGCTGACCAGTTCCCCTAATGTGGCTGGCTAAATTTAAGGTTGTGGTTACACTGTATGTTCACATAACTGTGTTGCTTAAAAATCTATAAACTGTGGCACTGGCGACGTGTAGGGGGTACACATGTGTGCACGTGCACCCCCTGCGAAAAGGCACCACTGACACTGTCAGCAGTGTATGTGGGCAGTCACCACTTGTCAGCCCCCCCCGCACCCCGCTGCTGACAGCACCACGGCCGCCTGCAGGAGCTCCCTGCTTGCTGCTATCACACTCCTGCCACTGACAGTGCCGCCACCACCTACAGAAACTCACCGTGCCCCCCCCAGCTTCTGGGGGCACGCACCATTCATGAACTGTGGTATAGTTGTTAACTCCCACTAGTCATTCCTGAATTATGGTAGTTATCAGATACAGAAAACAGACAGAGTGGGAGAGGGAGAGAAAGTCAAGGGCCTCACCAACAGCTGATAATAGCTGGTGGGTAGAAGAGTCAATCCTGCCTATATGCTAAAAATAAATATAATGCCCCCTGCATCCACAGAAATCTGGAAGACTAGGGTTTTTTCCAGGGGGGAGAGGGTTAAACATACGAATTAGAAATTTTCTCTTGCCTCACTCTCTGAACACATCAACATTTTTTTTTTTTTATAGTAAGAGTTGCCACCTGTCTTACTGTGATGGTCCAATCTCATTTTTTCTGTAAACCTGAGCTATTTCTGCTGGTCCTGTACCTGGCAGTGTCTATGAAGTTACTTGGCTTTATTCCCTATTATTCCTGTCCCATCCATCACTTAGACCACTGACCGACACGGGGGGAAACCCCCCCCCCAAAAAACTGACACTTTATCAGAAGAAGAGTCATGTCACTTTGACCCAGCTCACCCAATGTCTGTACAGATGGCGTGCTTCAGCAGGGCTTTTTGGTGCGGTTATTTACTACCTGATCTACCAGGTAGTACATAAAAGCACCAAAAAGCCCTGCTGAAGCTCACTATCTATACAGACATTGGGTGAGTTGGGTCAAACTGAAGCAGCTCCTCTTCTGGGCATGCGCTGAGCTGAAAGTAAAGTGTCATTTTGTTTTTTGTTTTTTGATTTTGTTTTTCTTCCATAGCTATCAGTGGTCTTCGTTAGCATCCACAGGGTGAACTAGAACAAACAAATAAGCTGCCATAAGTATTTTCCTGAAAGGAATTACTTAAGTCTATGTAGCTAATAAAGACAAATAATAGTCAATACATCAACCAACAGAAGCTTCTAGTCACTGTTGTCAAATGTCGGTACTTTCTGCCTACTTTTCCAGCCTTGGCCCTTAGTATTTTACCTTTATTCTCAGCAATCTGCTAGTGAGGTTGACCTCAGTGCTCAATGCCCCTGACGCCACCTCTGCTGATTCTTAAACTGTGGCCACATCTACATGAGATGCTGACTTTGCAGTCATTTAGTACTTTTATAAATGTGCAGTAACTGGAGTTACTGTGCAGTAGAGTTGCCAAACAGCTTTTTCGTGACACTGACTGCACAGTAGCCCAAGACTACTGCACAGTAGCGCTACATCGTGCTTCCTGCCGTGCGACACTGCTGCACATTAGTCGCAGACTACCGCACAGTCAGCATCTCATGTAGATGTGGTAACACTTAAATTCGGTTCTTAAATCTTTAAAGTAGCAGCTCCTCTTTCCAAATCTCTATGGCTTTCACTCATCGGTGCTGGCAAGGAATTGAAATGGCAAAAATGTTCTAGAGCCAAGGCATTACGCTCTCAGTAGGTATTGTTCTGTAGCCACTGAACATGCTAAGACAAAGCTATAATTTAGACTGCAGTGGTCTGCAAAGGTACAGGGGTAGTTTTGAGAGAGACCTTGGGAAGGCAATAAATGAGAACAGGCAATCTACTACACAGCTTTCTTAAATACCCCTATGCAAATAATGCAACTACAGAATAAACAGGAATATTAAATAAGAAAGAACAAACATCTCCTGTGTCATAAACACTACTTATTCTAGCTTATAAAGCTCCAAGTTCATTAATAGAAAATCAAATAGATGGCACTTGAGTACTCTTCCTGCCTTTCCCACTTGTGGTGTCAAGATGCTTTCCTTTATCCTGTTTCCCAAAGATGCAGTATTTACAAATTGTACTTAACACTTTACAGATCTTTGTAATATTAAAGTAATATTAAAGTAAAGATTGCATATGGCAGAGGCATCCAAATTTTGCCCCAAATAAGACCAGCTTTGTAATCTGTACAAGAGCTTGAAAGCTGCACCCATGTTACGTAAAGTGCACAAGAATACAGTGGCAGTGCTTTCAGGATGGTGATGCTGCCTCAGAGATCCATGTAACGCAGATCTCAGCCTTATTCTATCTGTCCTGGAGTTTATTAAAGATTGCCAGTTGTTGGCTGCACATTAGGACTCTGTGAAATCTTATTTGGCCTATAGGCTCTAGTGTGAGCATCAGCAGCATTGTCTGCAGGTCATTCAGCTCCTCAAAAGACAGAACCTGGTCCAATAATGCTAGTCAGAGCAGTTCTTCAGAAGGAATGTTCTGAATACTTTACAATCCACAAACACTTTTACAAGACCAGTTCCAGTCACCTTTAGAGGCAATTTGATTCCTTGCATTTTAACTGTACCATTGTCCAGTTTATCATCTCTTCTGATTATATTACACATTATAACAAATAAAATTTCAGGTGCTCAATTATACACCACGTATATGTGCATACAATGACCACATATAAGTTTCACAGTATACGTAGGTGATTACCTGCGTAAACAATGATACCCATCGCTGTGCATGTGTTTCTGTTTAGGTAAAAGAGGGGTTTGCATTCAAACAAGTGTTTATGCAACTCCTGTTGGCACAGGGGCCGCAATGGAGCTTTGCTGGTGCATAAACATTGACAATGTTTGTAACTAGCTTTGAAAATGTAGTTGGGCATATTGGAATCAGGAAGGTAAAATAGTTCAGAAATTCTGGTGTGTTGCAGTTTAAACCTGATATCTGCTAAAATCTCAAGTCTTGTGATATATATTCAAGGGAAAGGTGACACTTTTTTAAATAAAGGTCAGTCACTTACAACTAAGAAATCTTTGCCTTGAGCACTGATTTTCTTTTGTAAGAGAAGCTTTTACATTCCTGCTTTGAAAGCCTCTCTATTGATATCAGCATGTAAATAGCCCAAATATTTATCTAACACTTTCATAATAACATTTCCTCTGCTGTAGCTGTAAGCTTGGAACTGGAACTGGGAATCATCTAATATAAAATTATTTAAGTCTGGAGTCAGCATAGCAGTGTCTCAGGGATCACACAAAATGTCTGTTATCCTGCAATATACTTACACATTTGGATTTTATTTATGCTTTTGGGCTGAGCACAAGACTACTCATGTGAGTAACATTATCCCTACACACAATATATTTTCAGTATTAGTGTGAAAATCAAATGTAGTCTTCATTTGAAAGTAGGATGACATCTTTTTCTTTTGTGCCCCCTCCCAACCTAAGTTCTTACTACACACAAGGCAACTTGGCATGACCATTTTAGGTCCTTTTCCCTCCTCCCTATCTCTTTCTCCTTATTTAGGGATAAGAGGGTTTTTTTTCAATATATTCCTTATCTCAAGGCACCTGCTTGCCTGCCTTCATTGTGATGCATAAAGCGGTTCGTTTCTCTGGAGGCCACAAAAATCACAGACACACACTCATTAGATGGCACAAAAGGTGTATTTGCAAATAGGGTCAGAGCAGAGTCAAGAACTCAGATTACTCCGAACCAACAAAGGAATTTTGCAGGCTGTATTTATCTTCTCCCTCCTGGGCACATGTGCAGAAACAGGAACTCTTACAGCTCACTTCCGTTTCATACAAGCATACATGTAGTTATATCACTACATACATCGCATGTATAGTATAATTAACTACTTATGTATGCAGGGTGGAGAGGTAAATATGCATCAGCTAATTAAGCATGCTCAGAAACTACAGCAGGTCGCCAGAGTTCAAACCCCCCCCCTTTCAAGGACACAGTCAGTTAAATTCCAGCTTCTGTAATCTGTATGAGAAAGGCTAGGGAGAAGCTGGGGGAGAGTCTGTGATTTAGCATAAGAAAAACTGTGGCAAGGCTGGGAAAGGAAAAAAAAGTCCTTGGCAGTGTTTCTTTCTTATCAGGTGCAAGATGCAAGCTGTGTATTTCTAACAATACTCCATTTCTAACAATATTCCATTTCTAACAATTGACACAGGCTTCATCAGGTTACGCTTTTTTGGTTTCAATGAAATAAGATTGGTCTGTCCTACACTGTGCCTTTCACAAACCTGTTGAGTGCTGTCACACTTGGTTTCTCAGTGACATGCCATTATATATATATATATTTGAAGTGTAATTGAATTTCTGCTCTGGGCTTTATAAAACTTTCCTTTTGTTTACAAAATCTAAAATTGGGTCCAGGAATGGAAAGTGTCTTTGTCATATCATAATAAAGAGATAGTCAGAGACCCATGCTTAGACTACAGCATGAAAGGCCATCTAGCCAAATAACACTAAACCTAGTGGAGGATGTAGAGGCTGTAGTAAAGTGTTTTGCTCTATCAGTCCAAAAGCTTTTCTATTTTTCTCCCATCCTTTTTCTCCTATTATCCTGCTTATTTTTTCCATGGTTCTCAAAAATACCATTTCCTTTAAAGGTTCTTTTATTGTTATTTAGGACTGTAACACAGATATATGAAGCTGAATCACACAGTATTTGCCAGCTTCATACCTTTCATCAATCTGTCACAGACAATGGAGGTAAAATAGCCCTTTCTGACTATAACTGCTTACTAAATCAAAGCATGTTTTCAAGGGAAAATGATCTAGACCAGAAGTTCCAAAATTAAAAACTACTTTAAAAAATACGTATTTCCTGTTTGCAGTGTTTTTTTAACCCTTCCACTGAAACAAAAAATGAGAGTGCAGGAGATGCCACCAGTGGCTTAGGGGAGGTTGCAACTGCCCCATGCTCCCCAGCAGATCGATAGAGTTGGGCAGCAGGTGCCAGAGACTCTCGTGTCCCTGAAGCAGGTAAGATCCCTGCCATACACACATTCTTGGTATCCCCTCCAGAAGAGGCACCTCCTCTCTCTTCCCATTTCCTGCTCCTCCTTTCCAGCAGGGCTTACCTCTGGGTGCATGAAGCAGGGGACCCACCTGCTGCTGCTATTATTCCCAGCTGATTTCAGGGCAGGAAGTGGCAGGGACTCTGATCAGGCAGATCAGCCTGGGCCACATACCTCAGCAGGCATACCTGCTTTAAACCTCAGCTAAGGGACTCTGTCCCTGTTTAGGAACAGCGAGCATCCTGACCGGCTGCTGGGAGTGCCGGCTATCCATATAACATCGGCTGGGACCCTGGGCTTGCAGGCCAGTTAACAGTTCTGCTGTGGCAAGTCTCCTGGTTCCTGACCCTGGTTTTTTATTTATTTATGGACTTCAGCTTTGGATTTCCCTGTGGATCTGTTTCCTGGCTCTTGACCCTGGTTTTCCTCTGTTTTTGGACTTTGCCATGTGGATTGCCCTTTGGACTGGTACTTGGCACTTGATCCCCAGATCTTAACCCTGAACTGTGTTCTAGATTCTACTTCTGGGTTTCGCTCTGGTTTTGGTATATAGTTCCTGCCCTCTGACCCAGCCCCAGGTCTCTGCATTAAGGCAGACTGCCTACACCCTGGTTCCTTAGAGGAGGAGCCCCAGCCCCATTCTTGCCCCTTTCCAGCCAGGGTTTCTTTAGGTGGCAGTGCAAGTAGCCAGGCTTGCCTAGGTGCAGTAGTGACAGGAAGATCTCCCCTATCAAGAGCTCCTGCTCCCTGGCCAGATCTGCTGCAAGCCCTGCACTGGCCAGGAACAGGTGTTGAGAGAGAGAACTGCTTGCCACCACTGACATCCCCAGCTAACCCAGGCACCCTGCGTAGTCACTCCCCATGACTGGAGTCCCTAGATTGGTAGGGGAACATGGCTGAGAGGGAGGAAGCAGGGTCCCATCTGCTGCCACTACTGCCTGGCATCCTGCAGCCTCTGGCTGAGATGTTGCAGGAGCAATTCTGAGGCTTCCCTGACTTCAGTCAACCAGGAACAACAGTAGGTGGGTCTTTCTTGCTCATATGCTCCTTCCTCTGTCCTTGTAAGTCTCTCATGCCAGCCCAGGGCTCCAGTAGTGCCTCAGGCTCTACAGGGGACCCAAGTATCCAGGGGCACAGGGAACTGGATCCACAAGCACATGGCATACACTGTGGGAGCAGGATGTAAGCATGCTGCTGCCTCTTCCCCCAGATCTGCCCTGGGACAGGGGGGTGGCAGGTGGAGGGGATAATAAGAAAGGAATACAACAAACAACTACATTTTTAAATTCAAGTCTTTCAAATACATAATGAGCAACAACAGGCCTTAAAAATAAATAAATCTGTATTATAAATCTGATAGCTGATCAAAAAGCACATCTTTGGTTAAAGGCAGATAGAAGCTTACAGTGTACAGAAACAGAAAATCTTCACTGGCAAAGAAACATACTGAAGATATATTTGCCTCCTACTAAAAAACACTGATAGTGAGAGCAGTTCTGATACCCAGGCTAAAATTATGATTTACGTAAAGTTTTTTGGGGTAAATAGTCTTATTTCCTGTTCTTCCAAACTCTTCTTCTATCTCTGCAGCTTCCCAAGTTCAAGTTCCCAAACACTTGAAAAGAGAGAATTCTTTGACCACAGAAGCTGAAGAAATGATTTAACTCATACTCTGAATCCTGCCATCTGACTGATATTCAGATTCTATCAGACACCAAGTACGTTTTTTCTCTGATGCTGAATAATTGGTGCATAACAGCAACTGGTTGGAACTTGTAGGGAACTAACTGGGCCCATAGATTTCATAGACATTAGGGCTGGAAGGGACCTGGCGAGACTATCAGGTTCAGCCCCCTGCCCAAGGGGCAGGAAGTTAGCTGGGGTCAGATCACCCCAGCAAGATAAATGTCCAAGCATTTCTTAAAGGTATCCAGAGTAGGTGCTTGCACCACTTCTGGGGGGAGTCTATTCCAGACTGAGTCTGGAGACATGGACTGTAAATAAGTTTTTCTTTATGTCCAGTCTAAAATGGTCTTCCAGCAGTTTGTGACCATTAAATCTTGCCTTCCCTTGGGGTGCCCTGGTGAACAGATGTTCTTCCAGCTCCTCATGCACACCCCTTATATATTTATACCAAGTCACCCCTGAGCCTTCACTGCTCCAAGCTGAAGAGCCCCATGCCTCTCAGCCTCTCTTCATAAGGCATGTTCCCTTGACCTCTGATCATGTGCGTGGCTCTCCTCTGCACTCTCACAAACTCCTCCATGTCCTTTCTGAACTGTGGAGCCCAGAATTTCAGTACTCCAGCTGCCGTCTTACCAACGCAGAGTAAGGCAGGAGGATGACTTCTTGGGTCTTGCTTGAGATGCAACGGTAGATGCAAGGCAGAGTTTTATTTGCTTTGCCAGCTGTGGCAGTGCATTGGTGGCTCATGTTTATCTCATGGTTAGTCATGACCCCCAAGTCTCTGTTCGTCATGGAGCTAATGAATGTAGCACTGCTGAGCCTATAAGTAGGATGCGGGTTTTTTCTCCCAAGGTGGAGCAGCTTGCATTTCTTCTTGATTTCTTCACATACAAATGCATTTAATTTTACCAATCTATCTTTACAAAGCAAATGCCAATAATACCAAATTAAGCAGAAAAGTTTTACAAATTTTTGCCTCTTTGGCTGCTTCTCAATGTTTTTCTTTCTTTCTGACTCGACGTACAGCTTGCACTGGAAATAAGACTGTAGCTCTTGGCGACTACCAGTGACTCAATACTTTTGATGCTGTTTTGTCTGCACAGAGAATTCCTCTTGATATCTCCACTGGCAGTACTGAAGTAAGAAGAGCTCTACATACAAAAGAAGGGTTTTTCAAGCAGTGTGAAATAAAACAAGCTTAGTCTTCAGTTCAGGCATGTTAAGATGTCTATAAATTAGAAGACCAGGAACTCTCAAGCATGGAAGCTCCAGACCACACATATTACCATTCCTGAAAAATAATTGATAGATTCATAAATATGCCAAAAGGACCCTTTATTACAAGCTATTCTGAAGATGATAATATTGATTTCCTAACATGACCATTGAACTACAACTACCAAAATTCTGCACAATCAATGCTTTAACAAAAATGTGTGCGCACATGAAAGAGAGAAGAAAAAAACCCCATAGAGGTCCTTTTTAAATTCAGAACTCTCCAACACATCCCACAGAGTTTCATCCAGTAATTTTTTCATTGAACCCAGTAACTAGTAATTCATACTGATTTAGATAAAGGAGTCCAGGTAGATGCTAGCCACAGGTGCTTCCAGGTAACTATATTTTGGGTTCATTTTCTGTTATATTAATTAGATTTCACAGACTCCTTTGAGCCACGTATACCTCATTACTGGTAATGGCTCCAGTAGATTAGGGAGTGTTTGTCCTGACACTGATACTATATAAAAAGGTGGTTGTTCTGAAGAAGTCTATCCTGATAAGTGGGTCTGTAGATTATAGCCTAAATCAGAAATGGTTAGGAACAATTTCCTTATTTCAACCTAATATTCTTTCCTGGTAACAGCAGCAATATGCAGGAAAAAAATTGTCACTGTAAAGGACGTAGGATTCTGGCACTGTAGATCTAGCCCAATGTTATGCTGCCTTATGTTACAATTCTGTCCAATTTCACAAGCTAAGCAGGTTGCTGTACTTGAATTGTAGTCTTCCGGTACTGTAAATATCTAGATGCTGCAGGAACAGCATGGGTGACTCAGAAGGTGAGCAGTCTGAGTCAGCATCAAAGTAATGCCCAGGCATGTGATTACTGCTTGACTTCTGATGACATGCAAAACTAAGGATGTTAATAATCCTTTTGTTCTGTGTCCAGGAATAATTTATGAGTCCTGATTTCCTGTCAAACTTCCCTTGGTTAATTAAATATCCTATGGATAAAATAACCTTCACATCATGCCCTAAACTATTCTGTAATATTCCTGGTTGCTGATGAAAACTTGCCATGTTTTCTTCCACGATGTGGCTGCCTTTCACTTGGCATGGAAGTTAGCCCAGTGAATTGTTTATGTATCAATCGGCAAAGCATTTTGGAATCCTTCAGGAACTACACAATATAAACATTAGCCCTTTGTTATAGAAACATTAGTTTATAGCAGCTTTGTCCTCCTTGCAGAGTACATTGATAAAAGAACAGACATGAAGAGTCAGGTGAGAAAAGACAAGAAGACAGAAGTGAGATGAAGTTGGTGCTTGTATGATGATTGGGCAACAGCTTTCTCACTTTCAGTTTTTGTTCTTTAATTCCTCTTTTAAGATTTTTTTTCCTCTTTCCTGTGTTCCTTTGAACTACTTTACTTAGACATGTTTGTAGTATGTGTCAAAATGTTAGTTCTTATAAATAAAACAATGGAAATTTTATTCTAATATGGATGGGTTATACTCTATATTCAGTCTGAAGAAGACTGACGAGTATGCTGAAAATTAATAAACTGAAAAAGCATAAAAACAAGCCTTCAAAAGAGTGAAGAGTTGAATCTGGTCAACATTCATTTTAAATTTATAAGAAATCTACACTTAAATATCTGAATTTGCCAATCACAAGGAAAAAAAACCATAGGCAACCAAGAGACAGAAACTTCCTGCAGTTTTCTTTTATAATAGCAAACAGTGGGAGGAACTTTGTGCTCAAATAAGCATTGTAAAACTGTTCAGTTTATTTTTGGAATGTACAACCTGGCTTTTCTTTGACACAGCTAGACAGAGTTTTCTAAATATTAGCTTGCTTTGTTCCTAAAATTTCTGTATCCATAGGACATGACATAAATCTTCTTAAATTGATGTTGTTTTAATTATCAGAGACATTTTCATAATGACTTTATCCAGACCTGCAGCTGTGTCATAACTGAGCTCTGTGAATAGACCAAAAGGGCTGGGTACCATATGCATTTCCACATATGCAGAACTCCCTTCTGATAGACCTTTCAAGATATCAGCTTCTCAGAGGTTCCCTTTCATCCTTGACACTGCGTCCAAAATAGCTTTGCATAGCATAGGATTTCCTAACATTTTTAACAGTGTGGGCCACATCCTAACAGAGAGTCCACCTCCCTCTCATTTGCAATTGCAAAAAGCACAACCAGTCTTACAGGAAACAACATCACTTTTGCAATGGCATTAATTGTTCACATGCAAATCATATCATGGATGTGTTCTTTTTGAAAAATTTAGGACAATTTAGGGAAGCAATTATTTGGGCTGGAGGGCCCTTAAGGAGTTTTGGAGAACTGCTGTGGGCCAGCGGGGCTGGGTGCTGACCCAGCTCAGCACAGCAGGGTCAGGGCAATTGATCCTATTCTATCTATAGCTCTGGGCCCATCCACCCAGTGCCTACCACTGGGGGTGCCAGACAGAGCGGGTGTATGGTTGGGGTCTTTATGAAGACCAAGGTAGGCAGGGAACAGCATCTAGGACTGGGGCAGGCAGGCAGGGCTGGGGCTAGGGCCAAGGCCAGGATCACAGGGCAGTGACAGCACAGGGCTGGGGGCTGGGGCTGGGGCAGAGCCATGATCTGCTCCCTGTGCGTTTCTGTGACAGGAGCCAATTCTGCAAGCAGGGACATGGAAGGAGCAGATTGCAGTTCTGCCCCAGGCCCTGACCCTGCACTGTCACTGCCCTGTGATCTTGGCCCTGGCCCCTGTCCACCTGCCCTGCTCCTAGACATCCCTCCCCACCTGCCTGCAGCTCCATCCCATGCGACTGGCTGAGAGCAACCTGCCTGCAGTGGTCCTGGACCAGTCTCCGTGGTGACCCTGCCCACCCGCTTCATATAGCTCTTCCAGCAGTGGGTGCAGGGAGGTTGGACTGAGATGCCCAGGCAGCAGGGTTGGGTCCAGTGGTGGCAGTGTCCTTGGCAGTGGCAGCCAGAAGGAGCTGCCAGCACTCTGGGGGCTGCCAGGAAGCTGAGTGTGGGCACTATACCACCCCCACCCTGTCATGCACCCAGGGGCAATTGGACCAGCTGCACATGCCATAGCCCAGGCTGTCCCCCATGCCTGAGCTGGGCAGGGCCTAAAGACCCACTGCAGTCCAGAGAGAACCCCTTGGTGGACCAGATCCAGCCCACAGATGGTATTTTGCCCACTTCTGTTTTAGGAAGTAGACAGCAGCAGCTGAACTTAGAACCATGTGACCAAGCAGCCACTTCTCCTTTCACACCGGGAAAACCTCTCGGGAGGTAGTCTAATAGGTCCAAGAGGCCATAGCCTCAAAATGACTGATGTACATAATACATAGAACCTATGCCAGAAGCCTAAGTAGATCTAATTACTACCTATATAAGCAAATGCAAATAAAGTACAGCATGCCAGCTGAGAAGGAAAAGGGAAATACATAAGAGATTTCAGGAAAAATGACTAAGTCAAGGAAACTTGGTGACTCAGGTAGTAGGAGGTATTGCTTCCCTTGTGAAAATGTGTATGACTATGACAAGAAGTCATAGATCAGGGAAAAGGATGGATTATCATATGAGACATGAAAAATAGATTGAGAGCCATTTAGATGCAGAGAGTTCTCTAGTGAGGGCCATGTGAAAGAATGATTCACCACTGAGAGGAGGTGATCATGCAGAAGTAAGTCTAGAGTTTGAAAAATAAAGAAAAGAACTAAAGAACAGACACAGGTATAGCTAATAAAACAGGTCCAAGGTTAACTCCAAGAAATATTTTGAGGGTCAAAGAACGGTTTTTGCATTGGATGCTGAAATAAATACATCAGCAAAGATTCCTGAGGGTGGAATTGATAATTTCCTGAGACTAAGGCTTTCTCCTGCTCATTTTCTGCTTCTGTGCCCCTGCCATCAGGGGATGTCTGGGGCATCTGCTCAGCTGCTTCTGCTATGGCCAGGGTGGAACAGTGTGCGACTGCAGTGCAGTATGTTTTGGCAGTCCTGAGCCAGTGCAGCAGGCCCTGAAGTTGCTCTAACGTGCTATATGATGAATTGATCCCCAGTGAAGCATAGGATACAAGGGGGAAAGCTCACATGCACCTGAGGATATGACTCCTGTAAGCAAATGAGAAGACAAGCGGTGAACTTTGAATTTGAAACAAAGTTTGCAGCACTGAAACCTGGGAAAACTACTGAAATTTATGTTGTGTGAATAGTGTTTTGTTTTATAACTGATGTTCTAGAAGCAGGAACAGGTTCTTTAAAACTATCTAAACCAATCAGTTAACTAAGTAAATGTGAGGATTACAACAGCAGAGCTGAAAAGAGATGAGCTCATGTGTGTGACTTGCAATGCTGGATTGGCTGAGATAAAGTCTGCTTCAAGAGGTGTTTCAAAGATGACAGAATACAGATTTACTGATATGGAAGGTATAAAGAGAAAATGAGAAGTACACTGAAAATGATGTTGTAAATCAACAGTGTGGATGGACTTACAGTTTCCCATGACTTTGGGCTTCTTTTTAAATCTAGTCAAAATTTGCCAGAGATTTTCACAGAACCTACAGGTAGCTATTACAGTTTATGCCTTTTGGCTGCATGATGGAGAGTAAAACAGCAACACCCGTCCAACAGAGGTATCAGGTAGGATCACAGTTTTGACAGCCACTAAAAGTGATTCTAATGGGACTCTACCATCTTTCAAAGGTAGAGATGGGTGATTTCAAATCAACACCATCATTGCTGATTGTGAATTAGTTCTGAAGCTCCAGTTGTCTGGCTCGACTCATTTAGTCTATACCATAATGTAAATGAGAACTGAGCCTGTGGAACTTTGTACTGCTGGCATTTAAAGACTACATTCAAATTGTTACTTTGGTTAAGAAGATTGTGTGTCATTCCAGACCACAATTTCATGGAAGGCTTCAAAGCAAATATTTAACAAGCTGAGTAGGATGGGAATTATATCATATACAATGTGAGTGTGTGAAGATGAAGGTCATGAGATTAGAAAAGATAAAGGTAGAGGAAGTTTCACAGTTAACAATTTCCTCTTATATTCTGTAGATGTATAAGAATAATGACTAACCATAAATTCTATTGCTTGTCACAGAAAATCAAAAATAAAAGTAATTGCCTCTTTTCTCCCATGCGTATTCCTTGTTTCCACCATATCTAAGATAAAATCATTGCATACATGCATAAGACCTGAATGTGTCATATGACTTTTAGGTTTTCTTTCTGAAAGTAGACAAAATATCTCAGAGCTTGGACAATGGTATTCAATTATGGTACTACTAGATCATTGATATAACTCTGGTCTAGGTCTACTGTGGCTAGAAGCTGTAACTCATTCCAATCTGAAGGGACATTTGCAGACTTTTGGGATATACATCAGTCATCTAGGATGTTTGCTGGTGGACAGATGCTTCCATTGCAAAATCTAGTTCAAAAAGTGCAAAATGAGTAAGGACATGTTTTATTTATTGTAAGCATTACTACAAGATAGAACTTGTTCTGAGCAGTTGCATGGTAATGCTTGCATTGTCTGGACAGGGCTGGAGCCAGCTGTGTGGTCAACAAACAGCTGTCTGCCAATCCCAGGCCCCACCAGAGTCTCAAACCATCTCTGGTGGGGTCACAGAATAATAGAAAATTAGGGTTGAAAGGGACCTCAGGAGGTCATCTAGTCCAACTCCCTGCTCAAAGCAGAACCATCCCCAACTAGATCATCCCAGCCAAGGCTTTATCTAGCCTGGTCTTAACAACATCCAAGGATGGAGGGTCTAACATCTCTCTGGGTAACCTGTTCCAATGCTTCACTACCCTCCTCATAAGTGTTTTTCTAATATCTAACCTAAACTTCCCCTGCTGCAGTTGGAAACCATTGCTCCTTGTTCTGCCCAAAGTCAAGCACCGCAGGTGCACCCATAGTCAGCAGGATTCAAACCTGTGGAGGGAAACTCCAATAGATTTCTAGTCCAGTTCCTTAACCACTCAGGCACAACTACCACTACTGGTACCAACAATGAGCTAAATGTCAGTCCCAGCCTCCTATGGGGGCCAGGGCTGGGACTGACACAAGTATTGGTTGTTGGTCTCAGCCCTGTCACTACACCAGTCAATGAACACTGCTCATATAACCTCTGTGGAGCAGTAACAGGATGAAGGCACACATTACACTTAGATCCTACTAAGAGCACTTACAGTGTGAACATCCATACATTACATCTCATTAACTTGTGTTAAGTGTCCTCTGAGCATCTCGAAGTTCTGCCATTTTAGGCAAGGGTTAACTCTGGGCTTTGCTACCCAGCTTGTATTATGGTAACTTCAGTCTACTCCATGGAGATAAAACAAGCAATCTACAATCTTCCAGCATCCCAGGACACACTGCTCCTAACTCCCCCTCACCCCTGCTCCATGAATAAACTTTCTACCCTCCCAAACTCTACTATACAGGGAGTGCTACTGCCCAGAAGCAGGCAAGGCCCTGCCAGTGCCAGAAGGAAGTTGTAGCAGTCAGAGCATGGAGATCAGAGGTGGAGAGGCATAGGGGCTATGGCATACTGCCCTGCTCCCCATGGCCCCATGACCCAACAGTTCTGTGATGGGAGCAGAGCTATTGGGTTTTAGCATGCTTCCCTGCTCCCTGCAGTCCTGTGTTCCCACCGTGTTAAACCCAGGGGCCTCCGTGCTGGTAGTACAGCTCTTTCCCTCCCTCCCAACCCCAGGTTAGGAATGGATTGTGCAGAGGGAAGCCACAGCCCCCATGAAGCTGCCTGGCTGGGGAAAGCAAGTGATACTTAGTGGGGAAATAGGTCAAGTGACATGGGAAAACTTCAATTAACCTTAAGTAACCAAGGTTAATTGAGCTTGTCTGCAGTTTTTGCCCAGCTTGGGGTGGAAGGCAGAGCCCTCTCTGGGGAAGACTGGGGGCAGGTGGCTGAGACTGGGTCAGGGAGGCTGGGATCAGATTAGCAGGGTTCAGTAGAGAATAGCAGAACAGACCCCATTACATTGCACCCAAGGCAGGAACCCAGGGGTCTGTGGAAGGAAGCCACGGCTCCCATGCCTCTTTACCTCCCAACTTCATGCTCCTGCCTCTACAACCCTGCTCTCCAATGCCCCACAATACCTGATCCAGAGCAGAGATAGAGTCCAGGTATCCTGGATCCTAGCCACAGCCTTGCTCTCCAGCCCTCTAGTGGCAAGTCAGAGTTGTGCAGGCAAGAAATGGTATGAACCCTTAGGGTGCCTGTATACGTGCAGCGAAGCTGCTCCAATGCATTGTAATTCCAGGTCATCCGATAAGACTGGATTAATCAAATCTGCTCTACTGTGGTAAATACCGTGCTCCAGTAGACTGCAGCATCACTTGTATCAGCATCCCATGTGTTGAAAAATGATGGTGGGGGCACTTTAACTAAAGCTCATGTGACAAGCTTTAGTTAAAGCACCTCTGCTGCCTTTTTCAAATGTGGGGACACTGATACACATGATGATCTAAGTTCTTTATTTAGAGCAACTCTCGGGGCCGCTCTAAAATTAAAGTGCCCCTCCCCCACTCCCAGACCACTTGTATAAATGCCCTTAATGTGCAACTTCTCACAGCATGTCCCAATTTTAATACCATGTAACATCCTGTAGAGTTAGCATTGTCTAAGTGCAATGTGTAACTTCACCCCTACAACAGCTGAACGCATGTTATTTAATACCTTCTGGAGGTGCTTCTCCTGTGAATCATACTAACTGTGCTTCTATATAAGGGCATTTAGCATATGTTTTACTGCTTGAACACTCACACACTAGCTAGGCTGCCTATAGATGTGCTGGTTTGCATTTAATTAGAATGCATTGGAACAGACTTAATCAAGTCTGTTCTGTGTTCTAATTAGAATACTACAACATCACCTCAGCATCACCCGTATTGAGCCCCTGCATTGTAAATTTAACTAAATTTAACTAAAGCTCATCGTTTTAACTAAAGCTCATTGAATGGGCTTTATTTAAAGTGCCCCTGTGACCATTTTTAAATGTGGGGCGGCGGGCTTAATACAGATTTCATAGACATTTGGGCTGGAAGGGACCCCAGAGGATCATCAAGTCCAGCCCCTTGCCCCAGGGGCAGGAAGTCAGCAGGGATCATAGGATCCCAGCAAAATAAGCATCCAGTTGTGTCTTGAAGGTGTTCAAAGTGGGTGCTTGAACCGCCTCTGGCAGCAGGCTATTCCAAACCTTGGGGGCTCAGACAGTAAAGAAGTTCTTTCTTATGTCCAGCCTGAATCAGTCACGGTGGAGTTTGTGACCGTTCAATCGTGTCATCCCTTGGGGCACTCTGGTGAGCAGACATTCCCCCCAGATCCTGATGAGCACCCCTCATAAACTTATAGGTGGCCACCAAGTCACCCCTGAGCCTGCTCTTTTCTAGGCTGAAGAGTCCTATGGCTCTCAGTCTCTCATCATAAGGTTTGTTTTCCTGACCTCTGATCATCTGCGTGGCTCTCCTCTGCACCCTCTCAAGCTTCTCCACATCCTTTTTGAATTGTGGAGCCCAAAACTGGACGCAGTACTCCAGCTGTGGCCTCAGCAAGGCCGAGTACAAGGGGAGAATGACATCCTGGGATTTGCTTGAGAAGCATCTATGGATGCAAGCCAACGTTTTGGTCACTTTACTAGCCACAGCATCACATTGAAGGCTCATGCTCATCTTGTGGTCAGTCATGACCACCAAGTCCTTTTCATCTGTAGTGCTAACCAGCATAGCACTGCCGAGCCTATAAGGATGCTGCAGGTTTTTCCTCCCAAGGTGGAGAACCTTCCATTTTTCAGTTTTGAACACCATCAGGTTCTCATCCACCCATTTCCTGAGCCTGTCAAGATCTGCCTGGACCACCCTCCTGTCCTCAGGTGTGGACGCTTCACCCCAGAGTTTGGTGTCATCGGCAAACTTGGCCAGTCTGCTTCTGACACCAATGTCCACATCATTGATGAAGATGTTAAATAGTATAGGCCCTAGAACAGAGCCACTGGTGACCGCACACCAAAATGATTGGCTCCCATCAACCACCACCCTCTGGGTCCTACCGTGGAGCCAATTCTGCAGCCAGCGGATCACGGTGAGGCTGAAGCTGCAGTTAGCCAGTTTAGCCCCTGGCTAACTTTTAGACTAAATGATGGAGAGTCATTTTAATTAAAGCAGCTGTTGGGGAGCCACTCTAATTAAAATGGCTCCATCCCATCCTTGAGCACATGTATAGGCACCCCGGCATTTTAAGAAGAGTTAATATGACCTAAGTGTAATGGGCCACAAAGCCCTAACTACTGAGGGCCTTCCCATCTTACTGTTGGTAATGGAAGTCTTATCAATGACTTTAAATGCAACAAAATCAGATCCTTAGTGATGGTAGGACCTAAACTACCAACCAAACAATCTCTTCAACTCAGGACTGAAACAGATTAAAAGAAATTGAGAGTCACTACATTCTATGAGGAGATAACTTTTGTCTCCAGATCTGTCAGTCTAGCTCCTATCAATAATACTATTTACTTGGAAAGAAAAACTAATCAGTGTTACCAGTTTAATGAAGCTAGCAGATCAAAAAACCATCATCACTGATATCTGCCAGTTTGTCAGAAATTGTGCTATGCTAAGAATTTCATAGATAAATAAAGCATGGGAATGAATCTTATGTCTGACATTCCTAGATGTATTCTTCTTTATGTGTGAACACTTTCTGGCTGGCAAGATAAACACATACAGCACTGTATAGGCATAAAGTATTCACAGCAAAAAAAAGAGTTCACAAATCTTCATGCAATCTTTAAAGTGAGCAGATATAGACTGACAGAGTGTTTATGCTTCTTCATCACAGTCTGCTTAGTTTGCCATTATATATTTATAGCATAACAAAAACGAATTAAACCGTGAACCGGATTCTGTATAGGAAAATTAAATGGCTCAACAGTGCATCAAAGACATGAGATAAGAGGAAAACCCATTATGTGGACAGGACTGGGCTCTCTGGTTCTGGGTTCAGTTTCCAGGTCAGTCTTAGCTTTCCTGTCTGAAACTAGGCAATTTCCTCAAGGGCAGGATTCTACCACCCTTATTTCCATCCTGTAATTTCCCTAGGGTATGGGCTAAGAGATCAGTGAGGGCAAGGCTTTACAAGTTTACCTAGGTGTGACCCAGACACTTGGCAAAGAACAGCTGGCACACTGTAAAGACCCATACTCATATACTTCATAATAACTTCTTTGTGTGCTCATGGATACTACTCAATAGAAGTAAAAGTGACTGAACCTAGTCCTGAGGAAAGTCCCTGGCATTAAGGAAAACTAGCCCAAGACATTTTACAGATCAAGACCAAGACAGATCAAGGCCCCTGTGGTGAGGGTGGGAATGGGGCAGGGCTGGGGTGAATGGGGCTCCCCAGGGCAGGTTGTAGGATGAAGCTGTGGGCGGCTCGTCCAGGGTGTGAGGAGGCGGCGGGGGGAGACAGGACATGGCTCCCCACTGCTGTGTGCACCTCCAAGGGAGTCATAGGAGCATATGTCCCCCCAGATTTGTGGCACAGGGCAGAAGCAGGATGCCCACTGTGGGCTGGGGCTCTGCGCCCTGCTGCCTTTGCTGCAGGAGCCATATGATGCCATGTTGTGCCTCCTGCCACTGGGTGGGCATGGAACATGCAGCATGGCCAGTGCATGGGTCCTGAGGCAAAGACAGCAGGGTGCAGAGTCCCAGCCCACCTCTGCCCTCTGCACAAATCCAGGGTGTACATGCCCTCTATGCCTTCCCTGGGGGTGAGTGCAGTGGCGGGGAGCTGTGCCCTCCCTGTGCCTCTGGATGAGCCACCTGCAGCTCTGTCCCATGACCTGCCCCGGCTCCAGGCCCCATTAACCTTAACCCCCGCCCCTCTCCTTCCGTCACTATGGGGGCCTTGATCTGCCCCTCCTCTCTCCCCCTCCCCAGTCTTACCTGTTGTATAGTGTGTGTGTGTGGGTGTGGGTGTGTGTGGGTGTAGGTGGATGCCCTCAATCCCAAGCCACAGCCCCTTCAGTCCTGCTGCTGCCTCTTACTCCTGACCCAGAGTACTCCACATCCTGCCAGGGCATGCGAGGAACCTCTCCCCACTCCCTGAAGTCCAAACCACACATACACCTACTCCCCCCACAACTTCACAAATTCCCCACAAATACACACACATTTCATTATTAAAGTCAATAAGAATAGAAAATTATGGCCCTTAATCGCTCCCCATCTGTAACATGGTATAGCAATACATCAGTGACATGCTGAGAACTAATTCCATTGTTGCTTATGACGTGTGTAGATACATCAGTAACGAGAGGCCAGATAATGATTCTCTGACCTTGAGACAAATAAAATAATTTTATTTTCTTTAGAGATTCTATTATCATAAAAAACAGAAGTGTCACTGCCTCTTGATTTGTAAGTGAGCCTAATTAAAGATCACACGGAACAAATCAAAACATCTAAGCAGTACAACACATTTTCAGTTTTAAAATGCAAAACAGGAGCAGTTTATTTACAAAGCAATACTTACCATTTACATAGGTGTAATTTAACAAGACATCTGCATAGGATTTATGGTGTGGTTATCTGATAGTTAGAGATAAAAGTACTGCATGTAGAACACTGGATGTTTAACAAAGAAGGAGTGTTGCTGGTTGTAGCCATGTTGGTCTAAGGATACAGGCAGACAAGTTCCTTTCGTTAGATGTGATATATTTTATTAAACCAATTAAATAGTTGGAAAAATTGTTTTTTGCAAGCATTTTTGCCTATGCTGGAAGAAGGGTGTTTGTGTCTGAAAGCTTGCAAAGAACAATTTTTCCAACTATTTAATTGATCTGATGAAAGATATCACATTTACCTCATGATACATTCACCCTGTCTCCCTAAAAAATAACAATTGATTATTATAATAAGACACTTCTGAATGTGAAATAAGGAATTGAGTTTATGCTGTATTCTGAATATTCTTATAGTATGATCAAATTGAAATGCTTAGGGCATAAGCTGCTCAATACAGGATCAGAAAAATTTACTCCTGTACTTACAGGGCATGTCTACATGTGCAAATAAGCACATTTAAATTTAATGAGCATTAAGCTAATGCATATTAAGTGATGTTTGGCAGGTGTCTACATGTGGTGGAACTTGGGACTAATCTGAGTCTCTCCAGCCCTGCCATGTGCCCCTGTGGCCATGGGAGGGGCGGGGAGGGGGGACAACACACACACAACCTCCAGCCTGCAGCCACATGGCTGCCAGCACTTGGCAGCCATGTTGAAGCCAGAGCCAGTTGCCAGCACCTGACAGTCATCTTGAAAGCTCTGATCCCAGCAATCCCAGCACAGGGGCAGCATGCAGCAGTTCCCTCCTTGCCCATCCAGCATCCCTGTACTAGGGCTGCCCCTGGCCCACCCCTTTCCTTGCCAGCAGTGCCCAGCACCTTGCTGCTCCAGTCCGGCCCCTGCCAGTGACAGCCAGCACTCCACAGTTCTGCTGGCCATGGTGCTGCCTCTACTGGCCCAAACTGTTGATCAGTTGCCACATCAAGAGCGTGATCTTGCAGGCATGACCGGACTGACAGTTGTGGTTGGTCATGGCCACCCACTGTGCCTGCAAGTCTTGATCTTCACACAGCACTTATGCATCATTCAAGGGTGGCCTCTCTCATGCATCCTGCCAACAGGGTCTCATAAACGTGGGTTTTTGAGTGTATGCCCTGTGCAAACTGCCTCTGCACTGCCCCAGAGCACCAAGAGGTTGTGTACCTCCTCCTGGCTCCATAAGGCTATCAAATATTTATTTAAAAACTAGTTCTTTAATCCCAATACATGGAATTACCACTAGGTAATGTTGCCTTTCATTTAGTTACGATTACCTTTTGAGCAATATAAATGTTCAAGATAGTACATGGTACTATACATACCATATGTCATGATGTTTGTGTGAGTATATGCACACCATAACAAACATGGTTGTTTTGGTACCCTAAATTGTCCTGTCTTTGTTAATTAATGAAAATAAAAGTAAATGTAAAGTAACTTTGAACCACAATTACTAAATACTGCTATTACTAAAATATTATTAAATTAATGACTCTACCTATGTGAAGCCAAGAAAACCCTGAATTAAAAATGACCCCCCAATATTTAGATTCTATACATGGAAAAATTATAATTCTGTTATAATTTTCTATGTATAGAATCTAATTATTAGATGGCCATCTTAAATTCATCCCTCCTGACACTGCAATGAGGAATGTAGTGGCAGGAAGACAGGAAATGGGGGTAGTAGTGGGTTAGGCAGTGGAGGAGGCAGTAGGAGGGCAGGGAGTGGAAGAGACAGGTAGAGTGGAGTCCATCAGCTTTACCCCAGCCCCTTGTCCCCCATACACCTTGTACTTGCTACCTGTCCCCCCTCCACCACTTGTTCCCCTGTGCTTGCCACTCCCAAAGTCTCAGATCCCCATTCCTTCCATATCTTCCAATTGTGATGGGGCAGGACTGGAGCCAGAGCTTCATGCCCCGCACTGGAATGGAATCACAGCTTACAGCTCTAGAGTTGAACCCAAGGGTAAGTTGCAGGGGGGAGAGGAGAGAGGCTTCAGGTTGAGGGGAGATGAGGGAAGAGGTGGTGGGGAGTGGGGAGCTGGAGGTTGCATGGAGGCAGACAGGGGAGCAGAGGCTTTGTGAGGGGGGAGGATGAAGTACTAAGGCATCCAGGAGAGATGGGGTGGGGAAGCAGAAGAAGTGGTGGGGCAGCCACCAACTGTGGCTATGGACCAATCCCAGGTAGGGTTTGTGCTGGATTCACAGCAGCTGCTTCTCCCACCACCCCCCACTCCGACCTCGACCCCGACCCAACCCAGGTGCCTTGTACTGGAACCCAGGATGAGGAGCTTTTATCCCTATGTTAAATGGAAGGAAAAAAAGTCTTATAATATTGCACAGTAGTATATTAGCACTGTGTGCCCTGTGGTGCTCTGTTGCTCAATGTTATTAGTGTCTTGTGAAGTTATTAGCGACTGTGCAGTTAGCATCTCATGTAGATGCTCCCAGTTATATCATTTAATTTCAATGCCATTGAACCAGAGTAAATCTCTTGTAATATTAATCCAATAGTAAGACAAATTATCAATTATTATCATTGTGCAGAAAGTGGGGGTGAAGTGTTGCTGTAGTAGCTATGGTCCAGGAAATATGTGAAAAGCAAAAGTTAAGAACATAACCACTTTCATTTACTGGGTCAACCCATAAGTCCATCTTGCCCAGTATCCTGTGTAATACAGTGGAAGGGAGACTTATAGCTCTACTTGGTGGGCTTTGGCCCACTGTCCAGAATGGCATATGAAAAGGCCTGTCACAAAATGGCATAGAATGGATGCTGAAAGGGACAGTGAACTGGGGCTGGCCAGAGTTTTTTCCACTGTTCCTCTCTCACTTGCAACCTCCAGCATTTTAGGTCTAGGAAGTTCTGATTCAGAGGCTGTTTGGATTTGGATTCTAACTCCCATGCGCAATAGCTACTGCTGCCCCTTTCCTCAAAGAATTTGCCCGATCCCTCTTGAACCTGGTTAAACTGTCAGCTTCCACAACACGCTGGCATTGAGTTCCACACTTTAATTGCTTACTGTGTGGAAAAGAATTTCCTCTTGCTAGTTTTCATTAGTTTCATTTGGACCCCTAGTTCTTCTGTGATACATTTTTTCATTTTATGGTAGGTTTTTCATGATACGTTTTATTGGACCAACTGTACAGGTGGGAAAGAAGTTAGACAAGCTTTCAGCCACAAAATGCCCTTTCTTGCTTCTAACATACTATAGAAAGCCATGCATGTAATTACAATAATCAGAATCACACGGACGAGGTGTGGTGAGGGCCTTATAAATACTTAGGAAAATTCAGTGATAAAAGAAGGCTCTTTTTTATATAACACTACCGCACACTAGCTTTGTTGAAGTGTTCTATAGGTTTCCACTTTATATCACCCTTGCAGCACATGCTGCTTTATTTATCTTTAGGTTTAACAAGAGGGTTCTATATCAAAGCCACTATTTAAAGGAAGTAAATATCCATTTGTAAGTGGCAGTGATAAACACAAAATGTAATCTGCACTACATTTGAGTTTTAAAAAAATGTATTTGCTTTGGGAAAAAACCATAATCAAAGTCCATCTTCCTATGTTTTCAGTTTCTTTGTTGTTATAACTAGGCCTGTGGGCCCACCCTACACTTTGCAGTTATTGCCTAAACTTTTTGTGTAAACATTTTTTTCCCCTGAGGAAAATTACAGGACCAACCTGCAAACAGGTCCTCGTGAATAAATACAGGTTTCTCCATCTGTCTGTATAGTTATCAAGTGACCAGAGTTTACCATGTCTGACTTGCATTTTGAATTTAGATTCCTTCCCTCATTAATTCCAAAAAAACCTCTTCCAAAAGCAGGAAACTCATGGAGGAATGAATTTTGTTCTGTATTCACTTTCAGAAGGGAGTACGTGTAGGCTGTTGCCTACAAACACGTATGCTTCTTTCAACCACTAGATCTCGACTGGCACTTTTATACGTGCTCCAAGGGGGGCGGGGTTTGGGGGGCAGCAGCAATGCCTTGTGCATCAGTACCCCTGCACTTAAAAATGGCTCCGGGAGTGCTTAAACTAAAACTTGTTCAATGAGTTCAACTAAAACTTATTTAAGTGCCCCCCACCCTTTTTAGGCACAGGGACGCTGATACGTGAGACGCAAGGAGGTTACTGGGGTGCAGTAATTGCCAGGCTCCAGCAGATTCAATGAATTGAGTCCACTCTGACGCGCTGGAATTTCAGGACGTCGGAGCAACCTCCGTGCTCATGTATAAGTGCTCTATGGTTCCACTTGCCCTACCTTCCGTCTTATTGGATGGTCAATGATAAGTAAAAGGCAGAAAAGATTTAATTTTTTAGATTTAATATAGATTAAAATATAAATTGATTTTTTCCAAAAAGACAAATGAAAAACCTGGACCTTTAAATATAACAGATTGACAGCAGGCTGATTTACACACTGTACAACTATCTAGGCACACTACTATCTTGTGCATAATGTTTCTGTTATGGAGAGATGCAGGAGACCCTATCAGGACCCAGATTCTCACAATCTCTTTCTTACTATGGAAGATTTTCATGGAATTAGATAGTCAGTGATAATCTTCCACTGAAGTCAACAGAAGGCACATCTACACATGACGCTGTGTCACTGTAGCAATGTGCTCCCTCATTACAGCGTGTTGCTATGGCAATATAGCCACTAAAAATAACCATGCACAGTGCGCCCAGAGCAGTATGGGCTGTTACTGTGCCATCATTTGCTACTTCCAAAAGGAAGTACTAAGTGATGATGCAGTAACAAAGGCACCATAGGGACAGGTGTAGACATGCCTAGAAAGTATTTGGGCTTGTTCTCTAATAATCCAGTAAACCTCTGGACTCTCCAGGAAGCAACTGGAAGGACCATCCCACATCTCTCAGTATTTCTGGGACTAGCCAGCAAACACACATCTGCTCTGATGAAGTCAGGCCATGTGCTGTAATTCTAGGTATGCAATGCTGGCTCACCATTTTGAAGAGTTGCAGGACCCACAAACACCTGCTAGTTCTGCCTCCAGTGATTTTATCATCTAATGTCAATGTGTATACATAAGGGCTGTGCAAGTATAGAACTTTTTAGACCTCCACAGACAAGCTGAAATCCAGTTCAACTCGGTGTAGATTCCTGGCAGCAATGGGTGAAGGTGAAATTGTTTGGGGAGAGGGGACAAAGGGTGTGATTAGCTGCAGATCCAGAAGCCACAGCCCTCATTTGGTTTCTGTAACTACCTATTTTTGTCCAACTTCAGGCTAGGTGTGGATCTAAGACTGAGATGCATAAACTTTGTCTTGTGGGGATTAAACAAAGAAGCTTGCTTAGTAAATGTGTACCTTAAACGAACAGAACATATGGTGTGCAGGAGTGCTACTTGTTCGCTAGGTACAGACATTCAAAAAGCCCAAGGTGAAATTGATCTATGTTACGCTGTTTTCTGTAAGCAGCATAGTTCAGGTCAGTAGCAAATAGAACATTCCTTCACCCTTTGGGGGGAGAGGGGCAAATTTTAGGCTGGGTTTTGCCATTTTTAAACTAATCTATGTCTACTAAACTTCTGTCCTGTTATGGGTACACACTGATTTCCAATCACTTATACCAGTTGTTGACTGAGATCCTTCATGATTAAGGATGATCATACCCATAGGCAGTGCTCCCTCAAGCTACGTGGCATGCACAGGTGCACCTGGCAGCGTGGCATAAGAGCACCTGCGCGGGTGTGCATGCCACACAGCTTAGAGGGAATGCTGCCCACAGGTCAAGTAAAGAGTTGTAGATGAGTCCATTGATGGCTAAGAAGTCTAGTCCTAGAGCCACAGACTCTCTGGCAGATGTCACAGGTGGTGGTTAAAGGGAGGGCTGACCTGCAGATTTCTCAGTCTTGTTTTCTTTCCTTCTGTTTCTGTCATTTTTCTGCCTCCAGGGCAAGATGTGTCTTATCTGCTGGTGGACTTTTTCAGAGGTTGGCAAACTGACAAGTGCTTGTCTTACTGGATGCTGTGGGGTGGATCCGATGATTTCATCAGTCATCAGCCTTCAACTCTGTTAACCATGAGGCTCTATGGAAGATCTTATAAAATTGTTGCTGCTCGGGGAAATTTATGACCATCCTAAGACTCTTTCATGACCAGATGACTGCCTCCATCCTATGCAGTGGCTCCAGTACAAAGCCCCTTACCATAGACATGATTCTGGGTCTGGCAGATCCAGAAAAAAATCCCAAGGACAACACCAGGAAATGTATATGAGCTTTATCAGTTTTATACCAATAAAAGCGTCATGTCTGTATCTGGCCTTGTCACCAACTGAGAGGCGTATATTTAAATAGGTCAATCAAATACTCAGATGCTGTGTTTTTTGCTTTAAAATTGTATCATATTAGTTTCTTTTCAAACTACAGTTTTCAAAGAATTGTGTTTGTAGCTCATTCTTCAGACTGTTAGTGGCACTGTGATCTGTCCCGGAGGCCACAGTCATTTTTCCATACAACCACAGGTCGATGTATTTCTATCAAAAACCTAGTCCAAGCTGGGAAGGGGACCAGTCACTTACAATAATAATAACACTGTGTGTCAGCTTCTCTGAGAAAAAAATGCAGACTAAGTGTGGTAAATTGCCATGAGAAGAGGATGTGCACAATCTCTTCCGACTTCTGAACCTCACACAATTCTATATGCTCAAGAACTTGAGAAAGAAAATATGTATAAATTCCTATATCATTGAAGTTTGACTTTAGTGCCAAAAAAGGCCTTGCCATGTGTTCATATAGGAAACTCCCAGTGGGCCAAATACTGGTCTCAGTGGTCATGTCTACATGAGATGCTGATTATGCAGTAGCTGAAAAATACTGTGCAGCAGTATGCCACAATATGGACAGTGCAAACACACTACTGCACAGTATTATTAGGCTACTGTGTGGTAGCATCACCTAAAAGACATTCGCTGGCACTACTGAGTGGTAAGTCCAGTTACCACACATGTAGTTAGTGCTTGCTAATGTAAATACCAAGTAAATGCACAGTAACCACTGCACAATAGCATCTTGTGTAGATGCACCAAGTATACGCACATATCTGTCACTAGCTGCAGAGAAAGTTGCATGCAAATACCTCAAGGGAGGATTTGGTACATTCATTTTAGTTGAAATCCTACACAAAAATCTTCAAGACAACGAAGGAATTAATCAAAACCTTAATTTTAAACAAATAATCTCCTGCTTAATGTGCTTTGCTCAACAGGAAATTATTTTGTTGAACTGGAGAGAAAAGGAAAACTTCTCTCCCACGCAGCTAAACTCATCTTGCATATGCCTGAGTTTGTTTTCTTCATAATGTATTTGAACAATGCTCACTGTTCTCAGCTATATAACTGCCAACAGGCATTTATCACTAAACTCAAAAGTGGGGAGTGGGATTAAATTTGGGCTTGTGTATGACATTTATTATTACATTGATAAGTGGCTATGCAAACAACTGACTTACTGTTCCCATATTTATCATAAAATTTTAGCCTTCTTGGTTTTTATTGTTTCTTTTTTAGTGGTGCACAGCTGAGGTCTATTCATCAACTGCTATGCTTAGTTTGTAAAGAGAATTCTTTGATAGCACTGAAATCGAATCAAATGAGTATTGTATATCCTTAAAGCAACAAACTTAAAACGAAATGATATAGCAGTTTAAAAGTGACATGCAGAACTATCCCATTTGCTCGCTTAGGGAACCCCAGAAGTTTCAAATAGCCTATTTTCCCAAAAAGATCACAAGCTAAATCAAAGAAAACTCCACTTCTCTGTTTGAGCTCAGCATGATTTCACTTTACAAAGAAAAAAAAACAAAACAAAAAACCTTTTCTTTCTGATTCCCACCAGTCTCTGCAAACAAACTGCATTGTCAGGAAACCTCTATGGGTCTTTGTTCCACATTAAAGATGACTTACAATTACATTGGTTTCTTCTCAGATTTGCTCCAAGTTCAGACCGGTGTCAAGAGATAGAGAAGGAAGAACAGACTGTCCCTACTTAGTATTCTAAAGGTGGTTTATACCTTTCTCCTTTCTTTCCAGAACAGCAAGATTTCTGTTTACTAACAAATGGATGCTGGAATAGAGAGTTGGCTACTGAAGAAGAGAGCTTGGATGCTGGAATAGTTTGCTTCTTGAGCAAATTTGCAAATGACACTACCTGGGACAGATTGTGGACATGCTGGAGGACAAGAGTACAATTCAGGAGGATCTTGATGTATTTGAAAGCTGGGCTGGAGCTAATGGGATGAAGTTCAATGCTGATAAATAGGCCTGTGAGAATAGGCAGCTATTCAATTGGTTCAGATCCGGCTGATTCAGATGCCAGTGATCCAATTTGGAGCTCTGGATCAGTTTCCTGTTTCGACTTGGCTGAATCGACTCCAAAACTTAGGAGCTGCTTCAGAGATCTGGCCATAGGGTATAATGGGGAATCAATGAAATATCTATAACTTTGTTGTTTTTTGTCTGATTTGGATTAAACTTGCAGGGAAGGTAGCCTCTGCTAAGAGCATGAAGTTTGCCAAGTTTCAAGGAGGTAGATATGGTGGGTTCAGGGAAACTGCACCCCAAATTCTTGAAAGCAAAACTCATGTCACGTGTATGTGTTACACCACAGTGGGGTGAAAACTGCAGGGGTGGTCACCCCTGCTGAGGCCACAAACTCTGCCAAGTTTCAAGGTTATAAGTGCAGGGGGAGTCTGGCTTCTGGGGTCCTGCACCTCTGGCTGCTAACAGGCAAAACTCGTGACATAGATGACCCTGTGTGTGTTAAGGCAGAGAGGGATGAAAACTGCAGGCCTGCTAGCCCCTGCTGAGGCCGTGAAGCCTGACAGCTGTTAAGGAGATAGGTACAGGGGGGTCTGGGGCCCTGCACCCCAAGTTGCTGACAGACAAAACTCATGCCATGGGTACTTGTTCAACTGACTGCCTCTGTCTTAGGGCAGTTGATTGTCTGTATTGATTATTTCCTCTCCTTAGTCTGTGGTTTTGTATGTGTTAATCCTTGCTAATTAACTTGTTACATTAGCTAGCTACTGTGTATAGAATTGGTCCCTGAGTGAATCATGATTGATTGGTAACTGGTAACACAGTAGCCTAGCAGCCAGATCTGCAGTAGTCCCTCTCCCCCACCTGCCCCAAGACAGACACAGTTGAACAAACACCCATGTCACAAGTTTTGCCTTTCAGCAGCTAGAGATGCAGGGCCCCAGAACCCAGAAGCCCCTGCACCTATCTTCTTGACAGCTGGCAGGCTTCATGGCCTCAGCAGGGGCAAGCAGGCCTGCAGCTTTCA
Organism: Crocodylus porosus; assembly: GCF_001723895.1. Classification (NCBI taxonomy): domain Eukaryota; kingdom Metazoa; phylum Chordata; order Crocodylia; family Crocodylidae; genus Crocodylus; species Crocodylus porosus. The sequence goes on from NW_017728886.1 coordinate 224,187,953, forward strand.
TCCTGCTGCACCTTAACACGCAGTGTCACCCATGCCACAAGATTTGCCTGTCATAGAATCAATGAGTTGGAAGGGACCTAGACAGATCATCTAGTCCGACCCCCCACCATGGGCAGGAAGGAGCACTGGGGGTGGCAGGGGTCATAAGACCCCAGCCAGGTGCCTATCCAGTCTCCTCTTGAAGACTTCCAGGGTAGGTGAGAGCACCACCTCTCTGGGAAGCCAATTCCAGGCTCTGGCGACCCTTACCGTGAAGTAGTTCTTCCTAATATCTAACCTAAACCTATCCTCCCTCAGCTTGTGGCCATTGTTCCTGGTGACTCCAAGGGGGGCCCTAGTGAACAGACTTTCCCCAAGTCCCTGCTGCTGGCCCCTGATAAGGTTGTAGGCAGCCACTAGATCCCCCCTCAGTCTCCTCTTACGGAGACTGAAGAGATTCAGGTCCCTCAGCCTCTTCTCATACAGCTGGCCACAGAGGCCCCCAACCATATGAGTGGCCCTCCTCTGGACCCTCTCCAGGTTCTCCACGTCTCTCTTGAAGTGCGGCACCCAGAACTGGACACAGCTTGAGGTACAGTTTCCCCCAAACCCCTGCATCGATCTCCTTGAAACTTGACAGGCTCTGTGGACTCACCAGGGGCTAGCATGCCTGCAGTTTTGACCCTACTGTGGGTTAACACACACACATGACATGAGTTTTGCTTTCAAGGATTTGGGGTGCAGTTTCCCCCAAACCCCTGCACCTATCTCTTTGAAATTTGGCAGGCTTCATGCACTCAGCAGAGGCTAGAACCCTTGCATGTTTCATCTAAATCAGACAAAAAAACAACAAAGTTATAGACATTTCATTGATTCCCCATTATACCCTATGGCCTGATCTCCAAAGCAGCTCCAAAGCTTTTCCGAAGCAGTTCAGAAGCTCCAAACCACTTCAGAAAGCCTAAAGAAGCCAGCGCTTTAATCCAGACATGCTGCTTTAGCGTCCAAAGCATCTGTATCTTCTCCAGATCTGAAGTGCAGTCTGAAGCCTCACACAGCCCTACTGATAAACACAAGGTGGTACACCTTGGAAAGAGTAATCAAAAACACAAATATAAAATATGCAATGCCTGGCTGGATGGCAGAAGGGAGGGAAAACACTGTTACTCTCACTGAAAAAAGCAGAATGTAGATCAATGGCTTAAAGTTGTAGCAAAGTAGATTTAGATTGGCTATCAGGAACAGGGTTGCCACCCAAGAATTTTTTTTGTGCTGACAATCTGGAACCTTTTCATGATGGCCAGGCTTTTTTTAATGAGATGTTACATACTTTGAAGGTAGGTCCTACACAAGGACTGTGTTCAGATTTAGGGGTTTAATACCACAATAGCAAAAAAGTCTGGTTATCAGTAAAAAATGTTCAGATTATCAGTAAAAAAATCTTCATGGGTTGGCAACCCTGCTTAACTTCAGAAATGGTTTTTACATTATGCTGCCCCAACCAGGAGTCCCCAACTCACACCCACACCTTAATACCCCAACAGCCAATCTCCAGCCTTACCCCTGGCAGCCCCCTGTCCTGTCCTGCCACAGATTCTCAAAGAAGAATCTTCCTGCCTATCTGTAAACTGGCAGTGTTACAGACAGGGAAGCTGTGGAATGTCAATCATTGGAGGTGTTCATGAAGAGGCTGGACAAGCATTGGTCAGAGATGATCTAGGAGTAGTTTTGCCTATGCTCTACTATGGGTATTTCCTAGGCTTCTGGGCTTCACTGATTGCTACACAGGGCCAGGAAGGTGGGGGTTTCACCTTCCTCGGGAAAATTGTGGTGTTGGCGATAGCCAAGGCTGGGGATTTGAATTGGGATGTGCCAATGCTCCTGTTGAGACCTAACCCTAGATATTTCTGGCTAGTGGGTCTTGCCCCTCAGCTTAGGGTCAGACCAACTGCCATATATGGGGACAGAAAGGAATTTCAGCCCGGGGACAGACTGTCAGAGAACATTGCAAGCGGGGGGGGAGGGGTTGTTTGCTTCCTCTGTAATGGGGGACCTGGCCCTAATAGGTTAGACTGAGAGTGCTCAATCCTTGGAGTGGACAGATATAGCACATGACACCATGACGTTTGGCATGCAGGCTATGGGTCTGGAAATTGGAGGTGGGGGATAGGTACCAAGCAATGGTGGCTTAGTACATGCATGAATCTTTTCAATCATATCTTAGTTCTACAGGTTCCATCTTTTTTTTTCCTGACCATCTACTCATTTTCCCAGTCTTCTCTCTGTTCTCTCCTTTTATCCATCCTTTCTTGACCCATATTACTATTTTTTCTTAGTAGCATTCTTACTAATTTTATACTTTTGTGCCTTTTATTCTCATTTTGCTGTTCTCCTTCACTGTTGATTATTAAGCACCACACACCAATTCAATAATACTCTTATTGGTGTGTCCATATTTCCATGTTCTGTGCTCTTTCAGCTTAACTGAATGCCATGGAAGTAAAGGAGATATGAGTGGGAGTGCTAGGTGCTTCTGTAGCCCTATACAACTAACTGCTCTAGGGACCATCTTTAAGAGAGGCTTCTCTGAGACCAGTGGTACAAGTTGGGTAGCTTTCAAACAGCTACTTGATGTATACTCACGGTTTCAGGAGAACATCTTTATGTGTGAAGGAAAAGCTCTGAGGTCATGTAATGTTTTTCTCCTCAAATCTCTTGTCTTCCATTGCCACTTGTTCATGAACTTATATGGGGACATTATCCTTCATGTATACAATGAATGTCAAACCTGATGGGTTTAGGCATGTCAGCAGCATCTTCTTCACTAACCTTCAAGACTCAGCCCATATATCTACAAAACCTTTCACAGACATGAATTAGGATTTATGAACCCAGCAACCTTGATCACAGGCTTTGATCTCATGAATTCATGGTGAATATTTCATGTAGTTTTAGTTTTAATATCAGCTCTTGGAAATAGTAACAAACTGTATTTTTTGTTTTTGCTGTCAAGTGGCTCGGACCTTTGGTTATCCTCACAGTAAATGGTACATCTATCAGACAAAAAGGTATGTCCCTGAAGTAAAATCTAGCTACAGCACAGGGTTATAATGACTTGGAGAGACTCTCTTAATTACTAACACAACCTGAGTTTTCTTTGGCTTCCACTTCCAAACAAAGCGAACACTTCTCAGCTTCAGAGATCACAGGTGCAGGACATACTGCAGTCATCTCTTTTGTTTTCAACAGCTGTCATGGAATACTGAAGGATATTACAAAGAAAGTTCTTACCAGATGATATTTTCCCACCCCATTAGGTTTCTTAGTGCTTGGAAGGTCTGTGTGAACAGTCACACAGCTTTGTATTTCAGTGAAGCAGTAAGGTTGTTGTCCTGACTTATGTTCCAGCAAAGGCAGAAAAACATTTCAAACAGTTCCCATTAATCTTAGATGTATGGGGTGGCAGAGAGAGCAGCTTGTTGGCTGAGGTCTGAATGGAAGAGCCAGAGTTTGACTGGCAAGCGACAATGCAAAAAGAGAACTAGCAACAACCTCATAAAAGACAAGGTGGCACTCGTTGTACTGAGTACATTTCTATTAACAGGTAGAACACAATAACACCTCATAATTTCAGCCAGTGCCACAGAGCTATTGTTCATTGCACTGTTGGTATTTAATAGAGGCTGATGGAAATATACTTTTGTGCCAGCCAATGTGTATTCCTTTTCCTTGCTGAAATGGGTTCTTTTGGATCCTGACTTATTTCTCCTAAGCCCTTTCTTATGTGTTGCACATTAAATACTTTTCATGCACTACTGAACATTATTGACTTCCCTACTGAGCTGAACAAAATACCAAGGTCATTTTGCACTGGCTCTGGCTCCAACTATGACTTCAGCTCTGACCCTGATCCCTGTTCAGGCTCAGACTTGGAGGTGCAGCAGCTGCCTCTACACCTGCTGCCTCTACCCCAGCCACTGCAGCTGCCCTCCCTCCTCTGCCACATCTGCCCTGGTGCTAGGCCCTCTCCCCACCACTTAACTTTAGTTGCAGCTCCAGCCCCAGCAGTGGGGGCAGACAGAGGGAGAGCTTCAGCTGGGTAGAGACTAGGAGCATGGCCTGGTGATGGTGGTAGCACAGAGCCCATGACCAGGAAGGTACAGGATTACAGAGCCCAAGTGGGCAGGATGTGGGTTTGAGGGAGGGTCAGAGGGGTGTAGACTCCCACACACACTCCCCCCCATGGTGCACAGTCCCCACCACTAGTGGCAGAAGCAGGCACTCAGGGTGCTTGTGGCCCATGCAGATGCTGCCACCTGGCAGCATGTGGCTCTAGGCACTGCTGCACATGGTAACAAGAAGCACAGCTAGGCTCACCTGCCTCTATCATGTGGGGCTTTCCACGGTGCACATGCAACTCCCAGCACTCATGCACCACTGAGGGAAGCCCCGCATGATGGAGCCAGCTGCTTTGCCTACCCACTGCCATGCAGGTCTTGAGGCTCCACCAGGAAGCAGGGGTGGGGTGCCCTCCCATTTGTGGTGGATTCCCAGGACCTGCACTGCAACAGGAGGGGAAGGCTCCATGACTCAGAGCTTTCCCCAGTGGCACACAAGTGCCAGGAGCTGCACATGTGGCATGGGGAGCCCCACATGATAAAGGCAGGCCGGTCTGGCTGAGCTCCTTGTTGCCATTTGCAGCACTGGCTGGAGCTGCATGCTGCCAGGTGGCAGCACCTGTGAGGGCCATGAATGTCCACTGCCTGCTGCTGCTGCCACTGGCTGTACTCCATGGAGGTAAGTATGTGGGAGAGGGGGTCCCCACACTCCACACGCTCCCTCATACCCCACAAACCCCACACCCTACCCCCCCCATAACTCCCCTGACAAATGTACCCTATTGCCTCATGCCACCTCGGCTGCCAAGGTGAGGCATAGCAGCAGTAGTGGCATGGAGTTGTGCCCCACACCGCTCCCACGTGGGCAGGGGGCACCTTACCTTGGCAACCACAGTGACGCAGTGCTCCCTCCCATGCCGGGTCCCACCCACTGGGCCGTGGAGCCTCCAGGGGTAGTGTAGCAAGACAGGGAGCTCCAAGCCCACAGCAGGCAGCCCGCATCTTCCCCTGCACCATGGACTCTGCTCCAGGGGATGGTGGGAGGGAAGCTGGACTCTGCACTCTGCTCTGGCTACAGCAGCCGCCACCTCTTGCAGGTGGCAGCTGGGACTTAGGCGCTACTTGGGGGGTGGGGTGGCAGGGGCTGCAGGCTCTGGGCCTGGGAAACTGCAGGTTGGGAGTGAGGGGTCATGCTGAGGAAATGGGATCATAAATGGAGTCATGCTGAGGAAAAGTTTGGGAAGCACTGCTCTAGGCAGTTCAGGAGGGCAGACACAGGGGAGAGGGTAAGCAGCAGGCGTGGCAAGTGGTGGGGGAGAGGCACCAGGGGGTGCAACTATGGTGAGAGCCAGGCCTAAGCAGGGGGACAGAAAGCAGGGGAGGCAAGTGGTAGGGGGCCAGGTGGCAGCAGCTGCAGGCTTTGTGGCAGAGGCAACCAGGGGGCAAAGGCTGTAGGGCAGGGGTTGTCAACTGGGGGTACACATACCCCTGGGGGTACTTGGGAAGGTCCCAGGTAGTATGTGGAAGTAGCATGGAGAAACGGGGGCAGGGCCACCAGCACTGCACCGTTTGTGCTGCCACACACCACCAGCATTCTGCACGCCGCTGGCACTCCTGGTTTTGTCACCGCCAGCACTCTTGGTTTTGCCACCATGCACTGCCAGCACTTCTGGTTTTGTGGTCACGTGGTATGTAGGCATGCGGACCTGCCCCCACCCTCCCCAGTCATCCATTGGCTGCTAGGGAACCCCTCTGATCATTGATAGGCTGCCAGGGACTCCCCACTTCTTGGCTGGCTGCCAGGGGTACACCGACCAAAAAAAAGGTTAAAAACTCCTGCTGTAGGAGACCAAGTGGTGGGGGGCAGGCAGCAGGTAGGGTCAAGGTGTATGGGGGCAAAGGGTGGGGATCAGGCTGCCTGCCCCCCCAGTGCTTGCCTCCCTGTTGTTGTTTTCCTGTATTCAGTGGAGGGGAACGCGGGGGGACAAATTTAAGATGACCCTTCAATAATTAGATACAAGGAAAATTATAACAAAATTGTATTTTTTCCATATACAGAATATAATTACTGGGATAATCATCTTAAATTCCTAGTCATCTTGGATTTGGGTAAATGAGGTACAGGTTTCCCTCACCAACTGCAGGGGTTAGGTGGTGGAAAGTTCCCATGGTTGGCAAAACCATGGTTGGTAAAACTAAAAGCTTATGGGGAAAATGGGGTCAGGGACCTGAATACTGTACAGTATAAAAATCATTTTTACTTACCTTTAATACACAAGGTGGTCAACCAGGCATAGGAGTACTTAGACAGGATACAGGGGTACTTAGATTATAGAGGGTACATGCCAGCAGGTGGGGACAGAGTGCGCCCACGGTGCCGCAGCAGCATCTCCTCTGGCGCATTCACCTCTTACCTGGGGGAAGGAGGAAGAGAAGCTGAGGGGAGGGGGAGGGGAGCTCATGATTGGATGGTCAGCAGCTTGTGGATGGGGCTCTGGGTGGGCCGGGTCATGGGACAATCCAAGCCTGGCAGCAACAGGAGCTACCCACCTGCACTTCTGGATGAGCTGCCGAGCTTGGATTGTCCCACAACCCAGCCCAGCCTGGGCTGCTGTTCCCTGCCGCCCTGCTTCCCTCCGCCATGACCCAGTGCGGCAGGGAGCAGAGAAGCCATGCAGGGATCTCCTCGCTCACCACTGCTCACCCTGTGTTGCCCTGCCCTGGCAATTTGCTTCCTGCACATGCGGCTGTCCCCATCAAACCAGTGGCAGGCACAGAAGGCATGTCACCGGGGTGAGCAGAAGTGGGCAATGAGATACCTGTGGGGCTTCTCTGCTCTCTGCTGCATCAGGTCACTGGGGAGGGAAGCAGGTAGCAGGGAACAGTGGCAAATGGGCCTGCTGTTCTCTGCCACCATGCGTAGGGCAGCTCCCCCCCACCCCGCACACCTCCAGCAGGGCTGGGGACCACCTCCTGCTGGGGAACAAGGGGCTGTAGTGGGGTGGTAAGGAGAGGCAGGAACAGGGTCGGGGGTTGGCAGGCTGAATCATGGCTATGGAAAACTGATTACTCAAAACTGTACACCATGGTAGCCAAAATGACATACAGAATCTTAGCCGTGGATACTCATAATCCTGAGTGGCAAAACCATGGTTGGCAAAGGAAACTTGTATTCAAATGTCTATTCAAATAGCTTTACCTTGACAGACTTTTGGTCTTGCCTATTTGTTTACATCAAGTAAACTGATAAACTGAGCAACACAACCCTTTATTTATTGTTGCCACTACTGCAGGGACTTCTAGATACTATGCATTGTTGAATCCAAACAACAAGGCATGTTCAGACTATCTTCTTCCCCTACGGTTTGTAGATTGCTATGAAAAAGCCTCAATTAACTGAGGCAATTATATTTTTAGTGACAGCAGCTGCTCATATATTCTGTACCTTGATAGTCTTTGCCTTCCCTTGGGTCCCACTTTATGCACCTTTATATTATTTGTTTCTTTATTAAAACCAAGTACTTGACAAGTAGAAACTAGTGGAATCTGTTTGGAGTATTTCTGTAGCCTGATATCCTGACTCAAGTGGCAAGGGATTTCTAGTGGAAGACACAACTGTAACAGCACAATAATGAGCATATGAATAAATATAGTTACTTGGCATTACCAGAAGTAATTGTTTGTTAAGTCAAATGGTCACAGAGACATGAAAGCTAGGATGTCTATATCAGGTGGTGTTTTCTTTCTAGCATTTAATCCCAATGATAGCATTTCCACGTTTAATTGAATGAACTTCTAACATAACTACACAAGCAGGCCACTGTAGTTTCCATTACCCATCGTTCTGAAACATTGTTGGAAACTGAATTTTGAGATTAGTAGGTGCAATTTAATGATAAGTTGAGTTGAATATAATTGTTTTCTTCCTTCTTAACTTTCCTGATTATAATGATGTTCACGGCTCTGTGCAGTATGCTTGTTTTCTACAGCAGCAGGTGCATGACAAATTATTAAACTAAGTAATCTCTCTGGATTATTTTTGTGATCATATTGGAAAATGTACAAATATATTTCAATACTTTTTTTTTCAAATGGTCACAGGAGAAGCATAAATAAAATATGTGGCAGAAGCTATACCATCAATAATGCCTAAAACAATATTAGGGTTGTTGGTTGTAGCTGTGTTGGTCTAAAGACACAGGCAGACAAGGTTCTTTGGGCAAATGCTATGTCTTTTATTAGACTAAGTAAATAGGTGGAAAAATTGTTTTTTTACTGTTGAGTTTACCCCTTAGACATCCAATATGTCTGATGGTACCAGAAAGACACTTACAGAGCACAAAAGGAAGAAAAAGTTGAGAGAAACATTTAAAGTAACTACTAACAGAGCGGTCTGTTCAAATCTCTACTTTTCATAGCATTCCAAGTAGGCCTGTGAGCTGCCTTGTGCCTCACAGGACCTCCCAGTTACCAATGAATTCACTGCTAGTTAGAAGCCTCTTAAGTGAAGGGACACATTCCCATGTGCAGAAGCATGCATTCCCGGGGCACAAAAAGCAGCAGCACAAATTTGTGCTGCTGCTTTGTGCCTCTGGGCACCCCCCTGCAAGTGTGCTCTGGTACATGCCAAATTGTCCCGAGTTGGGGAGGGGAGGCTGGAGCCAGCACCTGTGCTGTCCCCAGCGCCTTACCTGGGATTTTAGGGATTTTGTGGGGCAGCAATGGCACCAATTCAGCTGCACAGAACCTGGCCAGCAACCAAAGCACGGCTCTGGATGACCAGGCTCCATTTCTGGTTGTGCATGCTCCCACCATGTTAGCTACGTCTTTTTTTATGCAAGTTTGGGGGGGAGGGGAGGGGGGGTTGGTACTGGGACATCCTAGTATCAAATTATGGCACCATGCTGTAAATTTGCAGTGCAGCAAACAGTTGCACATTTGCCACATGTGGTTTTCGGAGCTACAAACAGGTTTGAGGCACCGCAAACCATACATGCGCACTCATCTGGGTGCACCCAAAAAGAAAACATTTAGGTCCAGACTATGAGTGGCAATCCAACATAAACATGCAGGTACAGGAAGACCCCAAAAGCCAAACACTGCCTCAACCTCAGCAGTCACTGGAAGGAAAGGGAGCAGGGATATATCAGGGTAGGATCAGACATTGCATTTGCCCCAGGACAAGTTGTGCCTGTATTTGTCCCAAAACAGGAAAGTCCTAGGACTGGCATGTGTGCACATTGCCCTTCTAATCAGGGCTTACTGATTGTCTGGATGGTCTGCTGCTTTTATACCACTGATTCAATGATGCAAGCTCAGGACAACTGTTCAGGTGAACTTTTGTGATGACCTTGGGCAAACTGTTAGCATGTCTTATCCTATAAACCTTTTTAGGGTTTGTCCTGAGACAATGGTTGTGGACGTCTGAACTACTGCACTTTCTCCCAGGAAAAATGTGACATCTGTGGTTTTACTGTCACAAATATTTGTACCACCCAAAGTTAAAAGAAGCTAGTGCCAGCTTATCCTTCTCATTTCCCCATCACATCAGGCATTAGAACTGACTCTCTGCACCCTGTAAAAGATAATGCAACTTGTAAAACGGTGTTGCATCTGCCATGTTCCAGTGCCAAATACTGAAGACTGAACAATCATTTATGACACTACAATATTTTATGTACAGTATACAGGGGAAAGGCAGTATATTGTTTCTATACATATACACATACCTTACCACTTCCCCTCTTAAAACTAAGATCATATTTCTCAAAATCTCTACAAGAAGATCCAAATTCAACTCCTTAGCGTCCTTCTCATATTTCTGCTTTCCTGGAGAGAAACACGGGCTGCATGATACAGTTGCTCAGAAGGTAGTCTGTTTACCAAGGCATAGCTGAGCCATGAATAAGTGTGGGATGGGATGCATTATAGGAGTGTACCAAACTCGGTATTAGAGGCAGAACCACTAAGCGATCAGACCAATAAGCAACACTTTTATAATTAGATTAATGATATATATGTGAAACAACTTAACCAATATCAAGTGCACTACAAAATATCTACATGGTAGATTAACAATATTTAGTGTGCTAAGGTCAGATTTTGAGACTTGCATTTTAATTTAGACTTTCTGCCACATCACTAATCATGTAAACCATTAGAAAAATTAATTACATATTTTTGTTGGTCCATAGCACATTAAAAATGGAAATGTCACACTACTGAATGCTATAAATGATATACAGTTATGTAAATGGCATACACCTTTGTGTGCAATATTCAAACAGCCTAAGAGAATGGTAAAATAACAGTCATGGGGGATTTAAATAAACCATTAGAAACAAAGAGAATAATATTATCAAAGAAGAGAAATGGAGACAAAATAAAATTGGAAAAAAAGATGAATTAAAGGAAAGAATCAACACTGAAAGGTTGAAGGTCACATTATGCCTGGCTCCATATGAATGTGCAAGAGATGAAGAGACTGAAGTCTGATAGAGATTTCTTTTTTCTGAATACCATCCTGTATTTTTTCATATGAGGAGGTAACATAGGAATGACTTGCCACCACTCAAGAAACAGTCAAAGTAGCAAGTTATAAAGAAGCCAAATCCTAATTAATGAAGCCAAATCCTAATTAATGACATACTTTCTCAGTGAGCTGCCAGTGCTGTTTATAAACACCAGGGCAATGGAAATAAAAATAGCACTAAAACAATATTAAAAATATTACATGACAATTTTTACTCCTAGATACAGCTGAAGAACTCACAATTTCAGGGAGGCTGGCTGGATTTAGCTGCACAAAGAATTTGTCTCTAAGGATTCAAGTGAAACAGACATAAGGTCTGACCCAGCTTCCACTGAAATGAATACGAGTCTTTCCTGTTACTTCAGAGAGAGCTGGATCAAGACCAGAAGTAAAGGAATTCAAAGTTAAAGCCCAACTTGGCCCAGTTTGAATCTTAACTATTATTCCAGCCCCCCTTCTGGATCCCAAACTGCCAGAATCAATGGGAAAATACAGAGCCAGAGAGGGACCATGTAGATTAGTACTGCTAAATCTGGTTTTCCCACAGCTATTCCTTAGTGATCGCTGCTATTTTCATGCCAAATGACAAAATACATGACAGTTAAATGAGTCTCGTTCTCTGCACAGTGGCTGCATCTACATAAGACATTACCGAGCAGTGGTTACTGCGTAGGTATTTATAATGCACAGTATTACTTATGTATAAACAAGTCCTAAATAAATGTTTAGTAACTGGAGTTACTGTGCAGTAGCACTGATGAATGCCTTTTTTGTGGCACTGCTGCACAGTAGCTTAATACTACAGAGTAGTGTCGCATCACAGTTTTAGCCACACGACACTACTGTGCAATAGTATCAGGCTACTGCACCGTCAGCATCTCATGTAGATGCTCCCAGTCTTTGCTTATTAAAACAAGAACACAAAATGGAATTAGGCAGAGAGGGAGAGTTGTATTGTTTTTAAAAGCCTCCATTCATTTTCAAATACTAAGAACAATCCTAATTATTTTTTCTTGCGGGCTTTTTATTATTCAAAACTTGGTACCTCAAGCTAAACAGTTATGTGGCTATTTAGACTTGTAAGTGACCTGGTTCCTATAGGTATTGATTTAAATGGAAGCACATAGACACTAAACACTTTTTGAAACCAGACCATTTGGTTAGGGTCTTTAAGCCCCTATTTAGTAGGGCTGTGTGAAATTTCGCCGCCAGTTTTGTTTCGACGCTATTTTGACTCATTTTGAGGCTGAAACAGCAAAATCGAAATGAACCAGATATTGTCGAAACAGCCTCAAAACAAAATGAGGCAAGTCAAAAAATGTCACCATTTCAACGTTTCATCCATTGGCTATAATGGGGAAGGTTGAAACAGCCTATAATTTTGTCATTTCTGAACTGATTTAGATGAAACTTGCAGGAATGGTAGCGGCTTCTGAGGCCATGAAATCTGTCAAGCTTCAATGAGATAGGTGCAGGGGGTTCAGGAACATTGCACCCCAACATCTTGAAAGCAAAATTCATGTCATGTGTACGTGTTAAGCTACAGTGCGGTCAAAACTGCAGGCATGCTAGCCCCTGATGGGGCCACAAAGCCTGCCAAGTTTCAAGGACATAGGTGCAGGGGTTTGGGGAAAACTGTACCTCAAGCTGCAGACAGGCAAAACTTGTGACATGGGTGACACTGTGTGTGTTAAGGTGCAGCATGGTGAAAGCTGCAGGCTTGCTAGCCCCTGCCGAGGCCACAAAGCCTGCCAGCTGTCAAGGAGATAGGTGCAGGGGAAGTCTGGATTCTGGGGCCCTGCACCTCTAGCTGATGACAGCAAAACTCATGACATGGCTGTTTGTGGGACAGTGTCCGTCTTGGGGCAGAGGCGGGGTGAAAACTGCAGGCCTGCTAGCCCCTGCTGTGGCCATGAAGCCTGCCAGCTGTTAAGGAGACAGGTGCAGGGGCTTCTGGGGCCCTGCACCTCTGGCTGCTGACAGGCAAGCTCATGACATGGGTGCTTGTGCAACTGCTGCCTCTCATCCAGCAGCAGGACTGAAGATCTCCCATCACTTGCCACCACAGACCCGGGGGTAATAATTGACCGCAGTATGAATATGCCAGCAGGGCCAACAATGTCCTGGCATGCATCAATTGAGGAGGAGCTTATTTCACAGTCTGGACACCCTAGTTGTGAAGAGCCCCCCGCCGTGCCCCAAGACAGTCAGTTGCACAAGCACCCATGACATGAGTCATTTCTAGACCTCTAGCCAAGTAAAGGTGCAGGGCCTCAGAGCCCAGAAGCCCTGCACCTATCTCCTTGACAGCTGGCAGTCTTCATGGCCTCAGCAGGGGCTAGCATGCCTGCAGCTCTCACCCTGCTGCACCTTAACACACACAGTGTCACCCATGTCACAAGTTTTGCCTGTCTGCAGCTTGAGGCAATTTCTTTGCCTCCACTTTCCTGAGCAGGGACTGGATCAGCTCCCCCACCCCAGGGGAGGCGCACCCAGGCCTAGGATCAGTGAGGATCTAGAAAGGAAACTTCTGGAGGGACTGGATGTTTTAAAATCAGCTGGTCCTGATGATCTCCACCCGAGAGTGCTGAGGGAATTAGCAGAGGTCATTGCGGGACACCTGGCATGGCTTTACAAGCACTCATGGTGGTCTGGTGTGATGCCAGAGGACTGGGAAAGGGCCAATGTAGTTCCCATTTTCAAAAAAGAGAGGAAGGAGGACCCAGGAAACCATAGGCCAGTTAGTCTTACCTCGAGCCTGGGTGAGCTCTTAGAGAGAATTATCCTGGCGCATGTCCACGAGGGGCCAGCAGGGGAGATTATGCTTAGGGGCAACCAATACGGATTCATTAGCGGCAGGTCCTGTCAGACCAACCTGGTGGCCTTCTATGACAAGATCACCAAATCCTTAGATGCAGGAGTAGCAGTGGACATAGTCTTCCTGGACTTTTGGAAGGCCTTCGACACTGTCTCTCACCCAGTTCTCATTAAGAAACTGAGGGACTGTGGTGTCAACACCCACACAGTCAAAAGGGTCACTAACTGGCTGGATGGATGTGGGCATGCTAGAAGGGAGGAATAGGCTGCAATCAGACCTAGACAGGTTACAGGGGTGGGCAGATGAGAACAGGATGGGATTCAACACTGATAAGTGCAAAGTACTGCCCCTGGGTAGGAAGAACCAGCACCATACCTACAGGGTGGGGAACTCCCTTCTCATCAATGCAGAGGCAGAAAAGGATCTTGGAATTGCTATCGATGTCAATATGAACATGGGCCGGCAGTGTGGGCACAGATGCATCACGAGCAGGTCCAAGGAGGTGATACTCCCCCTCTATGCAGCACTGGTCAGGCCACAGCTGGAGTACTGCATCCAGTTCTGGGCGCCGCACTTCAAGAGGGATGTGGACATCATGGAGAGGGTCCAGAGGCGGGCCACTCGCATGATCAGGGGACAGCAGGGCAGGCCCTACGAGGACAGGCTACGGGACCTGAACCTGCTCAGCCTCCACAAGAGAAGGCTGAGGGGGATCTATTGGCCTGTTACAAACTAGTCAGGGGGGATCAGCAGGCACTGGGGAAGTCCCTGTTCCCCAGAGCACTGCCAGAACTGACTAGAAATAACGGTCACAAGCTGGCAGAGGGTAGATTCAGGCTAGATATCAGGAGGCGCTACTTCACGGTCAGGGCAGCTAGGTTCTGGAACCAACTTCCAAGAGAAGTGGTGCAGGCTCCTACCCTGGGGGTCTTTAAGAGGAGGCTAGATGAACACCTTCCTGGGGTCATTTGACCCCAGTACTCTTTCCTGCCATGGCAGGGGGTCGGACTTGATCTGCTCAGGTCCCTTCCAACTCTACCAACTATGAAACATATCTCATTGAAGCTTGGCAGACTTCATGCCCTCAGAAGTGGCAACCATTCCTGCACATTTCATTCAAATCAGGCCAGAAATGACAAAGTTATAGACTGTTTTGACCTTCCCCATTATATCCTATGGGCAAAATGTCCAAACAGCTTTGCTGTTTCGACCCTGTTTCGATGGAACGGAATGGATCAGCTGTTCTGAATCAAAACAAAATTTGAAACAGAACGATGTGCCACCAAGTGTCGAAACGCTGGTGAAACGGAACGCTAATGTTTTGCACAGCCCTACTATTTAGATATTCAACTTTATCAACCTCAAATGAGGTGGTTGGGGAGATCATTCATTTTTTAATCATAAATATCTCAAAAATTTTAATAAATAAGATAATGCATTTTAAAAGTAATTGTATTTGTTTTATATTGTGTACAAGCAGTTCTTCCAACCTGAATCATGCATATATTTTCCTCTAATGTTTGTATAGCCTGTTTCACATAAACACAAATACCTATTTTCACGAGATATTAGTACTCGGAGCCAGTTGGTTATATATGATGCTTTACAGATCAAAGGGGTGCTGCTCAAAAAGTAATTACTTTTAGGTGTTGCATGGGTATTTCAAGGCCTCAATTAGGTCAGCGTGTAAATGTAGTCTTCCAGTGACAAAAATAATACAAAAAACTAGATTGTACATTTCCTTGTGAGACTGTTGCTGTGACTTTTTCTCTGACACCTCTCTCCCCCTACAAGATTCGTAAGGGATCCTGCCGTATTTTTATCATTTTCACTTTGTTAAAATGAACTGAAGACTGACTGACTGATTTTCCTGTTCCACTCACAATAGATAGAAGCCGGTTCTGGGGCCAGCACAAGGCAGATGTTCCACTTGAGTCCTTCTTAGGCCTTCAAAATATGACTTATAATAGATTGCACTGACATTGCAGTGACTGTTCACAGGAGTGATTGTCACTCTTCATGCAATACTGTACTGTCAAGGAGCAGTGATCTCAAGTTGCATCAAGGGAGGTTTAGTTTGGATATTAGGAAAAACTTTCTTACGAGGAGGATGGTGAAGCATTGGAGCGGGTTATCTAGAGAGATGGTGGAATCTCCATCCTTGGAGGTTTTTAATGCCCAGCTTGACAAAGCCCTGGCTTGCGTGATCTAGTTGTGGATTGTCCTGCTTGGAGCAGGGTGTTGGACTAGATGACCTCCTAGGTCCCTTCAAACCCTAATTTTCTATGATTCTAAGTTATCAACCAGCCTTCAGTTCCATGACCCAGTAGGAATGAAGCAGATCCCCTGGAGGTTTACTACCCATGTTGGTCCGATATTAGTAAAGATTAAAAATTAACATTGATAGTCACAATAAATGTGATGCCTACATTCACACTCTGATTGAAAATTTTATAAAATACTTAAACCTAATGAAAAAAAAACACAGGAGTCTATTATTCCTCCTTTCCAACCTGGAGGATTTAATCAACACCACTTACTTGGCTATTCACAATTTGAAATTACTCTGCACATGTATTCTCTGAAATGGCAACCTCTTTCAAAGCAAGTAAAAATGGGAGATAGCATCTCATTCTGCTCTCAGGTTGGAAACAAATGTCACCTTTGTGCTGCCATAAGTTTTTATATAACAGAACAGAAGTGAAGCAAACAGATGTTTGTCTCTCTTGTCACACTACAAATGCCAAAAATTGTGGCAGCAACAATAGGCAGTATAAATTTATACTGCTTTTTTGCAGCACATCTCTGTTTGCTTCAATAGGAAAACGAGGGCAGCCTAGAGCTGCCTATGATCTCCAGCCACCTCAGACAGGCACTACCAGGGCTTCAGGGAGTTCTGCACATCCCAGGAATTCCCATTCCTAGGGCGCAAAGGATTGGGCCCTGAAGCCCTGGGCATACCTGCCTGGGTTCCCCCATTGCAGACGCATGCCCTGAGAATCCCTAATCAGGGTTTTCCCCAGGCATACTTATTGCACTTTTGTGCCTTGACTCAGGATGCATATTTGTATACAGAGAAACCTTGAGCTTCCCCCATTTGCAGAGATGTGATCTGAGTCAGGACATGACGGGGAATTCTTTGGCATGCTTCTGCAAGTGGGGAAACCAAGGATTTCACTATTCACAGAGATGCATGTTATCTCACAAGACTGGGCCCTTGTTGCTCCTGGGAGAAGCAGGGTTTCAGCCCTGCAGGACAATAGGTGACATCTATTTCACTCAGTGATTTGGGTTAGCTGTGCCAGATCACATCCTGTCACAGCTGATCCACTTAATTTGGCAACATTTTCCCATAGTCTCAGTTCCATGCTGTAATTTGCATGTTAGCCCATGAATTAAAAAATGTTACACAAGGGTAAAGCAAGTGTTAGATCAAATCAGGAACTGTCTCTCTACAATGATCTAATATGGAATGATTTAAATAGCAGGGAATCTCTAAATCAACTGATTCATACATGGACCGTATGTACAATAAGAAGTCTACATCTGGGTAGGAGAAATACTTTTTAATAAAGTTTTATTATGAAATGTGCCTGTTGAATTTGCAAAATTCTGTACAATTGAAATATTTCTATGAAATAGCAGACAAGATATTTTCCATTAACAGGACACTGGTGAAAAATCAGAAAGCTACTTGCTTGAAAACCCAGAATTTTGTAAAAGATAGGTTTAAAAGCAGTGCACCCCTACTCCTCTGGAGACAAATATAGGAAGAAGGAGGAAGGCAGATGTAGGAGGAAGAAAAACACACAACCTTTGCTAATACCTCTGCCACTCATATGCCTGAATAAGGCTTTGCACTTAAAAGTATTTGATACTTTGCCAACAGATAAGGATTGAAGGTGGCGTTGTTTAAAAAGTTAATGATACTTTTCTTATCAGTCTGCTATGAATATTAACAGAAAGTGTAATGATTCATGTTAGTCAAATAAAAAAAGAACGCCTTTATTCTGTGTGATTTGGCCTGTACTGAAAGAGCAGAGATAAATAGATCCAATAGAATTTGAGATTACATGAGTTTCTCAGAGTTTTTAAGCA
Organism: Crocodylus porosus; assembly: GCF_001723895.1. Classification (NCBI taxonomy): domain Eukaryota; kingdom Metazoa; phylum Chordata; order Crocodylia; family Crocodylidae; genus Crocodylus; species Crocodylus porosus. The sequence goes on from NW_017728886.1 coordinate 224,205,498, forward strand.
TTCTACAACTCAAACATGAGTCCAGAAGTTGTGGATTATATTTCCCCATAAATGCCACACATTTGACTCTTGTAAGTATAAATGATTCTCCTTTCCCCTCTTATTTGTTCCAATGTTTGCAAAAGACTTCCTTTTCAAAGCATGAATGGTTTTCTGTAACATGTATTTGCTGCCCGTCATCACATTGCCTCTATGCTGCTTCAGTCAGTAAAGCAGAAAAAAAGTATTCCTATTAGCCTAAGATCTGGCTCACTGGAGGAGGGGTTAGCACCAAGATTTCAATTTATAATAAAAATCATCCATGTAGGGCACATCCAGACAAGCGGGAACATTTGTTTCCCCAGGGACAAGTAGCAGCAGCACACCTTCTGCCACTGCTACTTGTCCCTGGGGAACACCCATGCCATGCAAGCTCTGGTATGTGCCAGGTTACCTCAGGTGGGGTAGGGGACACTGAAGCCAGCAACTGTGCTGGCCCCAGCAGCCTTACCTGGGGTCTGGGGGATTTCTGGGAGCTGCAGGGATGGCAGGAAGCATGGCCAGAAGCTGAAACATTACTCCGGCTGGCCAGGCTCCGGTTTTGGATGGCACATGCTACTGCCACATGGGCTGCCCTGCTTTTTTTGGCACAAGTTTTTTTGACCCCAGGATCTCTGAGGGTCAAAAAAAAAAAATTCCCACACTGCAAAGTAGCAGTACAGGGAATGCCTGCATGTGTGGTGCGTGGAGCTGCAGACCTGCACATCCTCACTCGTCTGGATGCACCCATAAAGTGCAGTCTCAGCCCCATTGAAATCAATGACACAACTCCCATTGACAAGTTTAGTGTCAATGCCATTGTAAAACTGGCCAAACAAAAGCCATGAAAATGCACAGAAGTCTCTGCACTATCTCTTGCCATACTACAGTAAAAGGAAAAAATTTCATACATTTTTAGGATTTGCTAACTTACTGCTAATTATCAAATCTTTTTTTTAAATTTGCCATAATTTGACAATAGATGTGGATACATATGGGTCTATTATCTCAGTTATTATTCTTTCTTATTATGCCTTGCTTAAATACCACACTGCACCATTTTACCCATACTATAGGACTTCCTTTCCTGTAACCAGCATTGGTTTAAGGGTTTATTGTTTTGATGTTAAGTGTCTAATTTGTGGATAAGTTAGTAGCACAAGGAATTTTCTAGCTTCCCAGATTGTTACAGGAGCCTAAGTGGGGAGGGTTCACTGCCCAGTTCTCTTGAGATAGTGGTATTCTACACCATAAATGAATAAATAGACAGTGCTGTTGATATCTTCGCATCACCTACTGATTGCAGCAAAAACTTTTTCAAACTAGTCTGAAATCTCTTTAAAAAGTAACCCGTGAATGTGACGTATCATTTATTAGTCACTGAAAACTAATGCCTTTGCAGTTCCCTTTCAGTGAACTCAGGGTCATTCATTACTAGTACCTGATACTCTCTGGGTACGTCAACACAAGATGCTTTATTCCACAGTAGTGTCGTTTATTGCGCTGTAAGCATGTGCATCTACATGTGCACATACTTACTGCATAGTAAACCTCACTAATTCTGAGTAAATTTGCTACCTCCAAATGCAAGTTGCAAATTTACTTGCAATTGTTAACTATGCAGTAGAACTTGTGTTAGTAATTGCTTGTCTGGAAGCAAATCACCTGGTCGGTCAGCCAGCAGGGGGCAAGAAATTGCTCCCTGCCCCTGGAAACTGCCTGCAGCCAGGGCAAGCTCCACCACCAGAGCCCGGGTGGGAACTATGCCCCGGCAGCAAGGAACTCCGAGCTCCCTGCTTTGAGATCATGATTTTGGAGCAGAGGCTGGAGAGGTTGGGGGACTCAGGCTGGGAGATCCTTCTCTCTCCTTGCCAGCCCTGCAACAATGGAGCTGGCCCTGGGAGATATGGATCTCCCAGCGCTCTCCATGGGGGGCAAGGGAGCCTGTTTCCTGCTTAGCTCCGTGACTGCAGAGCTGGGTGGGGAACAGGCTAGAGAGCCTATTCCCTGCTCATTTCTGTGAGCACAGAGCTGGGCAGGGAGCAAGCTACCCAGCTTGCTCTCCACCCAGCTCCATGCTCACAGAGATGAATGGAGAACAGGCCCTCCAGACTCCACCCAATGATCATGGAGTTGGGGCTGGGATCTGTCCTGGTCAGGAGTAGGTCCCAGCCCTGTGTCCCAATCAAGTGATTGAGTCACAGGGCTTGGAAAGAGCTGCAGGGGTGGGGTAGGTCCCAGCCCCCTGCCCAATCTGCTGGTGGGCAGCTAGCAGCAAGCCAACTGCTGGCTGCTCCACTGGCGGATCAGGGCAGTGGGTAGGACCTGCCCCTCCCCGCTTCCTTTTGCAAGTCCCCTGCCCCTGACTGGGGAGCCAGGGCCAGGAGCTCCCAGCTGCTGGAGCAGGGGATATCGTTCCTGCCCTGGTGGCAGGTAGCCCCTCACGGGCAGGGTAAAATGTCCCAGCCCCAGCATGGTCTCCTGGCCCAGCGCCCCCTGCTAGCCCCTAGGCTAGCACCCAGGGGAAGCCTAGAGCTCCCCCTGGTGGCAGCAGGGACCCATTGCAGGACCACAGGAAGTGCAGACACCTGCCCAGAAGCTTTTACTCCTGAGTTATTCGGTCGCAAGTAAACTGCTCCTGGATCCCACTCACATGCAGACACATCCTCTGTGCCTCAAGCAAAATAAAATATTATAATGCACACGGTATTGAGGCCAATCAAAAGTGAAATTGGAGATAAAGCAGAAAGGAAGCATAATTATTCTTTCCTAAAAAGAAATCTTATGCATAAGTCTCCTCTGACTTTGTGCAATAGTATCTTTGAAATGCACACCTAATATTACCTCATAAAACCAACAAATCTCATTCTTCCTGAACCATCTTTTCCCACAAACTATTAAGAGGCCAGGCACAGACTCTGATATACAATCGGGGAATCCATGCCGCACAGGGAACAAGACAGATTTAATGTGGTAAGAAAAAGTGAAGGGAGTTTTAGAGGGCTAGTAGGCATTGTCCCAGTTTAAAATGTCCTACATACAAAGAGTAAGACTGGCCAAACTGGCCAGTAGGACCATACACTTGATGTAGCCAAATCTCCTAAATAGATACGGCCTAGCTTTCTTTTCATGCATCTTTGGTAACCACAAGGTGTCAAAATGCTATCTTTAGAAACTACTGGACACTGAATATTGTAAAAATGTGCAATGCTTTCATTCCTTTATGACAGTCCACTGTGGCGATATGAAGCATGCTGCATGGCTCTGGGCTGGTTGTCTCCTAACTTTGAAACAGTGTAGATGAGTCTGTGTGGCATTTCGACTGGGCTAATTAGCATGGTGGTAGCTAATTGATGCTGTCACCGAGCTGTGTTAATTAGCCCATCCAAAGCACCATGCAGAGCTATATACATTGCTTTTGGTTTAAGACGTAGCCTACCCCAAGTAGCTCAGTATGTTGAAGGGCACCACTGCCAGGCATGGTGAGTTTGCTGAATAGATATAAGCAACATTCAACTAAATAAAAGCTTAATAAAAGAAACAACCAAATCTGCTCTCCTTACTAAAAAAAAAGGGGGGGTTATTTCCTTGTTTCTATTCTGTCTGTACAGATTCCTAGAAATTCATCTGTACTTACTAGGCAGTACATTGTTTGAATAAACCCCAAAAGACAGATGACTGGAATGTATATTAAGGTAGACAAAGCTTTGGCTGGGGTGATCTAATTGGGGATGGCCCTGGTCTGAGCAGGGGGTTGGACTAGATGACCTCCTGAGGTCCCTTCTGACCCTGAATTTCTATGATTCTACTGTATATATGTCACCATGGCTTATATTGGATTCCAGACACCAGCTACTCAGTGTTTAAAGGGTAGCCTACCTGTGACTTCACATTATAATGCCCACTAATTGTGCTGTTCTGAGGGAAACAGATGATTATAAAAAAGGAAATGGATGAGAAACAAAATGAGAGGTCATAGGAGAAAAAGAAAAAAATGGGAAGAGCAGGAAACTGCTCATGCTATCACCATGCTGTCAGATAATTGTTAGTTCTTACAGGGCATGTCTACACGCTGCCCTATGGCACGTTGTTATTGTGCCATGCTTTAGTACTTCCAAAAGTACCACACATGTGTACAACGTGCATCTACACATAATAAGGAAGTACAGAAGCACAGCGCAGTAACCGCCCATACTGTACTGTACATGCGGTACACAGTTATTTTTAGCAGCTACTTTGCCATAGCAGCACACTATAACAGGGGAGTGTGCCACTATGGCACAGTAGCTGCTGGTTATGTGTAGACACCTGTGGATGTTACGTTGCCATAGCGTGTCACTATGGTGATGTAGCATCATGTGTAGATGTGTTCACAGGTTCAGAATTTGCCCTTTTAATTGAGGGCAAATTAAATGCAATGAAAAACCTCTACATTTAAAATAAAAGATAAATCTCCAGCTTGCAGCCAGTTCCTCAGAAAGGACAAACACGTGCCATTATTACAAGGTTGCTAGGATGCCAGAAGAAGGAGCTCAATGTGAGATGAACCAGAAATTTGAAAGGTGACATGGTATTTTAGAGGCAGTCTAGAGCATCAGTTTCAGGCCATACGCCAAAAAAATAGAAAGTGCATGAACTTGCTCTTAATTCCAGGAGTTCTGGATTACAGATCAATTATGTAATTGGGATGAAACTTAATTTGAAGATATTTCTTTTTCACAGTGATAGCACAGGGGATTTTATGAAGAGCAGCAAGGAGTACTCCCAAGGGTCAAAGGACTGGAATTCACCTCATTAAAAAGGATGTATTACAGAGAAACACTTGAAGCAGAAAACATGAGTTGCTGAAGTGAGCACACAGATAAAAAATAGTCCAAACTAGTGATTTGAGACTATTTTGGTTCAGAGGAAGAGCTTACTTTAAACTGCAAAGGTTCAGAAGCTAATTAAGTGAAAAATTGAGAAAGTAAACTTTTGAGATGAGAATGAGAGAGACATGATGTTATTAATTATACAGTGCCTGTTATTATTGAAAGGGCATAAGATTACTTTTTAGAAATACATTCACAGGGTGAATACCGGGGGGGGATAAGACCTATTTAAATACAAAATTAGTACAATATCAAAGGGCCAACTGGTTATGAAAATTAGTTTGAGAACTAGAAGATTCCTTAATAGTTAGAGGAGTACAGTTCAGGAATGGGCTTCTGAGCACAGCTATGGCAGGGGGAAGGGATGAATCTGAATCACTTCAAATTTTATGAAACTTCCATCAGTTTATGGAAAGGATAATATGATAGCACAGCTGGTTTTTGGAACACTCAGTGTATACATGATATGTGGATTGAAGTACGTGCAATTATCATGTTACAACTGAAAGTTAATTTTTTCTCTTTGTGGCAGTATCTGGTAATTCCACAATTCAGGGCTTCTTCTGCTCATCTGTAGGGGACAGGAAGGAAACTGTCTCCTCATGGATACTTTGTGAGCATATGCTAGGGGCTCTTTTTCACAATGAAGTACTGTATACTAGCAGGAACTAAGGGAGGAAGTTTTGACTGGGGTGAACTGGTGCTCCTGTTATTCCTTAGAAACTTCTCAGATACCTGGCTAGAGGGTCCTGCTCTTCCACTCAGGGTCAAACTGATCAAGATAGGGTTGGGGGGACCTGTCCCAGGTTCATTTGACAATGAACACAGAAATTTTGCTTTCCTCTGTAGCATAAAGTTTGGTCCCATTCCTAGGATCCTCTAGTTAACTAAATTACTTCCCTGCTATTGCAACAGCACCAGGCCTTTAAAATACTTTTGTCTCCTTTACTTCTTACCTGTGGATACTGCAGGCTATTTTTGGTTTTGTTTTCAAAATGTATTTTGTAGTTGTGGTGCGTGAGGGGTGCGACTGAACACTTTTTAAAGGAATCTTGGAATAAATGGTTGCTTTTGCACACAGGGGACTAGATTTCAGTGGCCCACAAGACTCATATGGAGCCTATGTCCATGTGCAGAATATTTATTACACTCTAATTTCACAAACCTACATAACCAACCACTCCTTACCTTACCTTGAGAATTTAATGTGGAATATACCCATAAACTGAGAAAAGCAAAGAAGTGTGAGGCTCCAAAGTAACCCCAAGAGGTCATTAATTTGTCACCTGCTTTGAGGCACGAACAAGGGGCTCCTAAATTATTCTTATTTAACCTGTTCCAAATGAACATCCACTGGGTTCAAAAAGCTTCCTGTGTAACATGTTACAGTGCTTAACTATCTTTAAGGTTGGAAAGATTTTTCTAATACTCTATCGTACCCACATCCAGCGCTGTAGCAACAAAGTTTGGTGCTCAGGGCAAATCCGCAGCAGCAACCTGTCCTTGCCCCATGCAAAGATCTGGGGGGCACATGTCTCCTCTTGCTTGCCTGGGAGTGCACACAGAGGCAGGGGCCACCCTCCCCCCCATACTTGCACACTCACCCCCCGCCAAATGAACTGCTCACAGCTTTATCCTGTGCTCCACCCTGGCTGGGCAGCGCCTCTTGGTGCCCCTTTGCTTTGGCGCTCATGGCGGTTACCTCGTTCCTCCTTGCCCTCCACCCCCACCTTGCTACAGCACTGCCCAAATCTTTCCTACTGCAAACTAAGCCATATACTACCTGTCCTACCTTTGTTGCACATGGGGAACCACCACCTTGATAACAGCCACTTACATATTTAAACACTCTTATCATACACAATGCATGTCTGTGTTCAATGTTTGGCCTTTTCCAGTACTTTAGAAACTTATTTGTCTTAGCCGATTTCTCAAGAATAATTTTCGATCATTCAGAAATGGTTGTAATCAGTTCCTTAGGAACTTTGGAGTAATTTCTTCAGACCCTGCTTATTTTAATGCATTGAAGTATTTAAATATTCTTTAATAATTTTTTTCCCCATTCTGTCATGGGACCAAATAGAAGAAACAATATATTGAGAATCTGAAACGGACTGGTTTTGATTGTAGACAGACAGAAACTATTTTGATTATTTTATAAACAATGCTAGAGATAGTGGCCAAAACTGCCAACAGTAAATGGTAATTTGGGTGCTAAAGTACCCTTATTTCCATGTGGTGGATAATAAACATTTTCAAAACAACTGAGCTCTTTAAAAAAATCTCAAACAAATTATGCAAAAATCATTGACCATTTTGTAATCCTAGACTCATAGTGAACCAAGAAATTGAGAACTGAATCCAAACATTTCCAAATTTCTGTTTACATTTGAGGAGTTTTGCTTATCTTTTATAGAATAATTCTGTATTTTGTGCTATTGAAGAAGAGATCATGCACTCATAAAATCAAATGATTCAACCAGTGAGTTAAATATTTGATTAGAAAAACAGCTGACCCTTAGAAGGCTGTGTATAAATATAACCATACATGTAGCTATATAGCAGAAAACACACAAAAAAATCTTTTTTATAAATATGTTTTTCCCTTAATTTGAGGAATACACTTTTAAAGAGAAATTCAATACAAATTTTCAGGGCTGCTTGTTATGTATGCTTGGCATTTTTCCTCAGATGAACCTAGACTGTTCAATAAAATCCTTTTAAACTTACACAGGAGATGAAATTTGATGAGACTTTGATGGCATGTAGACCAATATATTGTCACAGCAAATCATGCATAATTTCAATGATGTAAGAACAAGAGCACTGCAGTATAAAATTATGACTTGATTAGACTTGACACTGGATAGTCTGCTGCCTGCTTTCTTTTCATAACTAGCTAGCAAGTGTTGGGGGAGAACGAAATCAAAATGATTTCAAGATTAGATTCTGTCTTATAAATTGCCAGGTCTCTATCTTTTAGCTTTCCCAGATATTTTAAGTTGGTCCTAAACTTGAACTCTTCAATGGACGTTTTCCCCAAGTAAAGCATACAGTATGGGGTTCTATCCCAGTTAGCCCATTATTTTTAACAGTCATGATTTTTACTTATTTATTATTAGGTTTATACAAAAAATAAGAACAGTTACTTATCAAGGCCCTTGATATATCCCAATAAATCCAATTAAATCCTCTGCAGACCAGATCTAGCTTGAGTACCTGCATCAACAGCAACTCTATGGCATAAAGATAAAGGATCTCTCTGAAGTAGCAAATTTTCAACCCAGAGCAAAACTACTATCCTGAATTCAGTCAGAAACCAAAAGATCTCCATTGCAGATGACAGAACACCAGTGACAAAGAGAAGGTAAAAGGAGTAACTTGTACATCATTTTTAAATACCTACATGTAGAAAAGAAATGTTATAACAGAAGGCTCTTCAGGCTAACAAAAATATATGTATTATGAGATCTAAAGTCTGGAAGCTGACTTTAGACTGCAAATAATATGCAAATATTTAACAGGGTAATTAACCATTGAAACAGCTTAAGAAGGTTTGTACTGGATTCTTTATCATTAGAAGATTTTAAATCAAAATGGAATATTTTTCTAAAAGATATACTTGTCAAACAGTAATTATTTAAGGGAAGTCATGTGGCCTATGTTATTAGGAAGTTAGTTTACATAATCAGGTTGGTCCTTTCTAGCCTTATAATCTATGGGCATTTATAGGCATGCACTAGGAGGTGGGGTGCTTTAATTAAAAGTACCCAGAGTGTCATGTGTATCAGTGTTCCCTCACTGAAAAATGGTAGCAAGGGCACTTTGAACTAAAGCTCATTGAACAAGCTTTAATTTAAAGTACCTCATTGCCATTTTTCAGTGTGGGGACACTGATAGATGTGACACTGCAGTCTGCTGGAGCATGGTAACTGTCAAACTAATCAAGTCTGCTGAAGCACAGGAATTACCATAGTAATCAAGTCTGCTCCAATGTGTTGTAATTATAGCTCTTCACAGCAGCCTCCTTGCATGTGTATAGGAGCCCTATGAATCTGTGTGCTGCCACCAAGGAACATGCCTCAAGTAAAAGGGGCCATTTAATTATGAATCATCTTTATAACTTATAAGGATTGAGACCTTACCATATGCTAGGTACTATACAAATCTACTATCTGCCTCTAAGAGTTTACAACATAAAAAGGCTCAATTGTTGGAGAGAAATATGAGAAACTGAGTCACCCTGGACACTGGATATTACTGCAGTGGCTATGTTCACAGCTAAAACTTTAGTTTTACAAAATGGCTGAGCTCATAAGGTCCATTCCCCTAGTTGCTGTGCTCAGAGCTTTTTCCCGCCTGCATTCACAGAAACAAATTGGGTATAAGCACACAAGAATCAGATCTGGTTATAATATTTTTTTAATACTTGAGAATAAACTATTAAAAATAATTCAGAAGAGGCAAATAAGCTTTGCTTTATGTTTAAATATTAACCCTCTTAGCAGGATTTTCGTCTCACAGTTAATTTCTTTGAGAAAGCTGGGCTCCCAGGAGGAACGTTCCTTTCAGAAACCATATAGCAAAATTCAGAAAATACATGTGTGTGATTCCTGATCTAAATAGGAGTTGTATTCATGTATCACTTGACAGAATTTAGTTCTGATTGCGTGAATTGGTCCTATGCTCGATCCATAACACTGCATATTTTCAAATCTCTTTGTGTATGCTTGCTTGATTTGTAGCTATTTTGGACTCAGTTTTTCTCTAGGTTCAGAATAGTCCAGCCAAAGAAAGCTAAGCTCAGTAAATATAGCAATCAAACAAACAGGAAACAGGTAGGCTATTTATGTTTCTTGCCAACATCCACCTACAACATCTGATTTTAAAAACCACATGGGTGAACAAAGGCAATGTGACCAGATTCCTGAGAATATCATTTGTGCAGAGAAAACAGCTCAGTGGATATCTGCACTGGAGTACTTAGTTGAGTAGTCACAGCAGTGCAGTGTTTGGACTTCAAAAACAACCAAAGCTGAGTAAATACTCAGAAAGTTAACTAGTGATAAGCTTTGTACAATCACTGCTAGAGCTGCAGTGGATGAGTGTTCACATAAGTACTCATTGCCCGCTAGAGAAACTGAGGATCCAAAATCAGAGCTCAAATGCACTGAATCCAGGTTCCAAGTCACTCACTAGCTAGATACAATGGCTACCCTGCTGGAAGTGCATATTTCATTGCTAACTCAGGTATGTCTACACAGTGACTGTAGTTTAGAAACATCCAAAGAATGACATCCCAGTTCCATGTGACCAGCCTTAATTCTAACATTAATATTTGAAATCAAATTATTCTAATTTGCGACCTGCGACCCTTGTTGAAATCAATATGCTTTTATGAGGTGTCAGTTGATTTATAAGTTAGTCCAGTGAACTTATTCCTGGAAATGCTAAAAATGGAATGGCTAAAAGGTAAACCAACAGGTAAACACTTTAAATAGGTACTTAATGATACAGGTAGGAAAATATCTTCTTGACAAAGATAGAGAGCTCTTCCATTTGCAAAAAGCAAATTTTATGGTATAGCTGAGATATTTTAGGTGAACTAAGACTACACCAAATTCAAAATAAACTTCCTGATGTATCAGGAAGTTAGTGAACTTTATCTATTTATATTTCAGGTGCCTTCCTCCTTTCTGGTTTGAATGAATCTCATTGCAGAAGTATGAGAAACCATAAAAAGCCTATTTTTTCAGTATTTACAACCCAAAGCAGATAAAGAAATACTGGGAAATATGTAAGATTGAGCCTAGTTTTCAAATTAAAAGTTGTTCTAATGCAATCAAAACAGTATTCGTTAGGCATCCAAGTGACTGTTCAGATGACTGGATACTTAGGCACAGAGTTTGCGGTTAATGCATCTCTAGTGCCAGCTTAGGTCTACTAAGCATCTTTCAGCAAATCCAGTCAATGAAGGATGATTCTTGAAGCTATATTACTCTGATTTCTTGTAAATTTCACAATTTGCATTAATTTAAGAAATGACTGCTATTAGCACTATGCCAATCATACATATGAGCCTGCTGTAGTGACACGACACTGCTATTCAACAACACTACCTCTGTGAACTTTAGTTTTGAGTACAGCAGCAGTTGAACAGCTGTTCATTTCCTGTTTAACAAGTTAAAAACACAGACTTATATCGTCTGCAAAAGCAGTCTAATCAAATATCTAGACAGTTGGGAGGGCCTGAAAAGCTTGATCTCAAACAATTAAAGGAAGGCAGTAGCTGAAAATAGGTAATTACCTCCTGGAATTTAAAGGATGGAGCTTTACACATAAAAGAGAGAATGTAACCTTTAGTATAGCTAGATGGTCTTTGATTTAAAATATATGAGCAGGAGAACACTGAAGTCTTCCTTCTACTTCATCTGAAAACACATTCCCAGCTTGGCATCCCATGTCCATGAGAATGACATTTGTGTCTGTGGGACTCCACTTGGATGTTGCTATTCAACCTGACTGGACTACAGGGTTAGGGAACGGGCTTGTAGCAATGTGGTTTAAAAAGCACAAAGGTGTATTTGATTAGTGAGTGATCTAGATGCTTGATTCCAGAGGGAGAAAAAATTATTTGGGGAGGCTGAGTGCATGAATGCCCACTCCCAACCCACCACTCAGCAGGTCAGTCTGTAGGAGAAGGGGCAGGGGGAGGGGAAGGGCCGTGGGAGAGCAGATTGAGGCCCCAGCAGTGAGGGAGGGAGTGGCACAGAGGCAGGGTCTGGGGTGAATGGAGCCCCGACTGGTGGGACAATCAGAGCCCAAGCAGCATATCAAGGGGTGGGGGGGCTCCTACTGCTGTGAGCACCCCAGCAGAGGCCCAGGGGACACATGCCCCCCCCCCCACACACACACACACACATCTGTGCACAGGGCAGAGGGGCTGTCGCTGTATGCTGGGCTTTGCTCCCCCCTGCAGCTGTCCCGGGAGCAGGACAACGCCATGTGCGTCCCACTGCCAGGTGGGCAGGGGACACGGTGCAGCCCAGTGGCAGCAGACATGTGGCTTCAAGCTGCTCCTGGGACAGCTGCAGCAGTGAGAAAAGCCCAGCGTGCAGCGGCAGCCGCCTCTACCCCACACACAGATTGTAGGGGCATGCAGCCCTGGGCCTCGGCTGGGATGCACAGTGGCAGGAAACCCCCTGCACCCCTGGACGAGTTGTCCAGGCTCCAATTGTCCCATGACCCAACCCAGCTGGGGCCCCATTCATTCCAGCCCCTGCTCCTGCCTGTGCCCCATTCCCTCTGTCAATGTGGGGGCCTCAGTCTGCCCCACCAAGCCTCTTCCCCTTCAGAGTAGACTGGGACTTGCCTGCTGTGCTGCTAGTGATCCATACACCGGGCTGTGATCCTGGCTGTGTGCGCTTTCCTCCCCACCCCTGCTGCAGCTGTCCAGAGCCTATAGCTGGGCTGCCTTGTAGCTCTACCCGCCGCCCCACATTTGGGGGAGCTGAGCCCCTTTAAACCCAGTCTTCTGTTGCCTGTGTTTGACTCAACAATCTACACTGAATGAACAATTTGCACATGACTGACCTGCTCACAATTCCTGTTGTTTTCTTTCAGTTCACAGCCTTCTGATCAATCATGTGATCCATGATAAATAAAAGGGCCAAAATTTTCAAGAGTAGCTACTTATTTCATGATTCTTGATATTAGGGTGCCCATTTGAAAATAACCTGGTTTTGATTTCAGCACTGCTGAGAAACCAGATCTTCCATTTGACTTCACAGCACTTTGGAAAACCAGGCTGTAGATGTCTTAAACTGCATGTACAAAAGACATATATACAGTCTATGTTCATATATTACCTAAGCATTTAAGCCCTTCTGACACATTCTTTATTTGACAGTCAAAGTCACCCTGCCTATGGGGAAATCTTTACTGTCTCACAACAAAACTCAAAGCCAGAAAACACAACATAGAATATCTATTTGAATTTATATTTTTAGTACATTAACAATAATATTAAAATAAATGCTCTTATTAGAAGGTTTTTTATTTCCAATGCTGGATCATATTCAGACTGCAGCATTACAGGCAGTGTAGCCATGAACACTGTTCTGTCTGAATACCTATTGAATCTGCTAAAAATTGCCTCTGATAAAGGAAAACTGATGGAATAAGTTAAATATAATTGTTCAAGGATGGGAAAGGTAAGGAAAAAACCCTTTAAAGGTCAGTTACACAGGGTCCATTTTGTTGACATTGTTATAAATACTCTGAAAGAGGAAAAATGGCTATATTTAGTGACTATAAAATGATGAGAATGATAACTAGTCTATTGTAATGAAGAATTACATTATATAAAAGGATCCGGTGTCTCTGAAAAAAGGCTCCCTGACATTTCTACAGCAACATGCATTTAATGAAGCTGAAGCAAAAGCTGCAGCTCTTTTGCAACTATTTATTTTCTGTTTGCCCGTAACCCTATGACACAACCATGACACAATAAAAATAATAGTAACAATAACAGATGTAAATTAATTCAGAGCATTAATGTGTCTGAGAATAGGCTTAGTATATAATGTCATGGCAGGATGGATTTTGGGGAATTTGAATGGAATGGTCATCATGCTAAGCAAGCCCACAGGCACTGATTTTGATTTGATATTAGACCTCCACTCTGATTTATTTCATTGGCAGATTAAAATCCAGCCCTGAAATCCCTGGGACACATTATTGTTGTTTGGTTTGTTTTTTTTTTTATAATGGAGGTGTTATTACCAAGGTGTTATTACTTTAAGTGTGTAGTGCAACTTGTGTATAAGGTCACCTTTGTTAAGCAAAGCATATGGTATAGGAACAATCCTAGAGAATCTCCAACTTTATAGGCTAAACTGCACAGTTTCACTTATGTAGATCTGGGACAACTCCACAAAAAGCAATTTATCTGTGCTGGAATTACACCAGCATGACTTAAACAGCATTTGACTCACTAAGGACAACTCTGCAGATTATTGATTAGGTTATTTCTTAAAAATTGTGACTCAAGATGCATTCTGCTGTATTTAAACCACATGTTTTAAAGGATTTCAACAGTAGTTTAAGTATCTTGCCCTTAATTCTGCACAGAGAATTTAGGTTATTCCTGTGCGGAGCAAGACAGTGCTTCAGTTCCTTACATGTGTTTCAGTTCCTTGTCTGTAAGATGGGACAGAACCATTTTCCTAGCTCACAGATATCTTGTGAGGATAAATACATTAAAGGTTGTCAATTGAAGGGCCATAAGGGCCATTAGGTTCTATAGATAGCTACAATTTACATGATACTCTTCATTCGTGACGTGATGCCATCAATACATTTTATTTGAATAAGCACCTGAAAAATTCAAATGCTTATTTAAATTAACCAAGCAAATCCCAGGACGTCATTCTCCCCTTGTACTTGGCCTTGGTGAGGCTGCAGCTGGAGTACTGCGTCCAGTTTTGGGCTCCACAATTCAGGAAGGATGTGGAAAAGCTTGAGAATGTTCAGAGAAGAGCCACGCGCATGATCGGGGTCAGGAAAACAGACCTTATGACAACAGGCTGAAAGCCATGGGGCTCTTTAGCCTGGAAAAGCGCAGGCTCAGGGGTGATCTGATGGCCACCTATAAGTTTATCAGGGGTGACCACCAGGATCTGGGGAAA
>NW_017728886.1:224220364-224291392 GCF_001723895.1 Crocodylus porosus
TCTTCCGAGGTCCCTTCCAGCCCTAACGTCTATGAAATCTATGAAATCTATTTACATATTCTAAAAGACATGAAATACAGCATTTGGCCACTTAAGATTTGTTTCAGATAAGTAAGTCCAATGGGAAACTTCATGCTTAAGCCCAAACATAATTTCTGGTGACAGGGCCCTCATCCAAACCAAGCAGCCAGGGAAGGGAGACGTAGGCTCTGAGCACAAAGCATGACCTATTAGTTTTGTTTTATGATCTTTCTCAAGTTTCAGGGTTCATATAATAATTCCTAGCTCTGACAGATCACTGTTCATCAATTGTCAGTCTCAACAAATCCACCCGTACCTCCATTTTATAGATCATATAATTATAGAAAATAGAATTGGAAGGGACTTCCAGAAGTCATCTAGCCCAACCACCTCTATGAGGCAGAATCATACCTATCCAAACCATTGTATACAAATCCATAGTCTAACTTACTAACAAAATTACACAGCTAACCCTGAGACAACCACAAGACAAAGTACTGCAACCTGCCACAGGTAAAGCAGAGGCCAATGTTCTGATGTGGCAAAGTTGTTAAAATACGCTTCAGAGCTCCAACAAAGAAGGCCACCCTCCCTGCTACAGAGGAAGGCAAAAAACCCCCCACAGTCCATACCAACCTGACCACAGGGTAAAATTTCTTCCTGAACCTGAGCAGAAAGACAAGACGCCCTAGCTAGAAGTCTCTGCATTTAAGTCCCAGAAGGAACATTGCCAGGCCCCCATCAAAATCCCCAGCGTTGGCTCCAGCCAACACCCAATCCTTTTGAGGAAGGCAGAAAGCACACGCTACACATGTAGCAGCAGGAGAGGAAAAAATTCCCTCCCAGCCCCACATAACAAGCAGAAGCATGGGAATATCCATAGTAAAACATAAGCAAAGCTGTACCAAGATCACACCTGACCAATGCTTATCCAGCCTCTTCTTGAACACCTCCATTGATGGAGAACCCATGACTTCCCTAAGCAGCCTATTCCACTGCCTTACTGTTCTAACAATAAAGAAGTTTTCGTCAGTATCCAATCTAAACCTACTTTGCCACAATTTCAAGCCATTGGTCCATGTGCTACTCCCTGCAGCAAAAGAGGAAATGTGGAAAACTAAGAAAGAGTATGGTGACATGATTTGTTCAAGGTTAGCCAGCAGGAAGGCTAAGGCTAGAACCCAAAGCTCTTGGGTTTGGTCCACAACAGCTCACCACAATTCCTGAAATAGTAGATTACTAGACATGGGAACAGATCACACCTTTGGCCCAGGCCGTGGCCCTGGCCCCACGCTGTCACTGCTCGGTGATCCCAACCCTGGCCCTGGAGCTTCCATGGAGACTGGCCCGGGACCCCCTGAGGGCATGCTCAGCTGGGCTGATGGGATGGGGCTGTGGGCAGGTGGGGAACAACATCTGGGAGGCGGATGCTCTGGTGGGGCCAAAACCAGAACCTGAATCATCGGGTGGTGATAATGAAGGGCTGGGGCATAAGGCAGAGCCGCGACCTGCTCCTCATGCACCCTGCCTGGCACAGGGACGCTTGGGCAGTAGATCATGGTTCTGCCCCGGGCTTTGGCCCTGTGCTGTCACCACCCTGTGATCCTGGCTCCACCCACCATCCTGCTCTCAGACACTGCTCCCCACCTGCCCACAGCCCCATCCCATCCGCCCAGCTGAGCATGTCCTGCACATGGGGGTCCTGGATGGCTTCCATGGAGACCCCCCAGGCAGCTCCAGCCAGTGTCCACAGCAGTTGGTGTGGGATGGACAGGCCAGGGTGCTCTGGCAGCAGGGTCAGGGCCAGTGGCAGTGCTGACACTAGCAGCAGCAGGTGGAAGTAGCTGCTGCTGCTAGGGCTGCCAGGAAGCAGAGCCTGGCTGCTGCGCCACTCCAGCCCCGCTGCATGCCCAGAAGCAGCAGGACCAGCTGCATATGCCGCAGCCCAGTCTGCCCCTGCACCTGGGCCCGGCGGAGCTGAGGGACCCACCATGGGCTGGATAAAATCCCTTGGGGGGCCAGATCCGGCCTGCAGACCATACTTTGCCCACTTCTGCCCTAAGCCACTATATGTGTTACAGCACCATGAACTGAACAGGAAAAGTACAATGTAAAATATTATATGTGAAAAAGAACCCTATTGCTTTTCTGCAGTTACTATATCTTTCAGTTAATACCACATATCTCCTAACCAGCTATAGAGTATTACATAGAGTTTCCTCACCAAGCAGTCCTTTTGGTATGCAAGGAACAGCTGTACATCATCAATAACAAAATAAACTCTGTTAAAAAGTATGCATTTGGCAATCTTTTCCACGTAGAAGTATGCAGTAACTATTTTTTACCTATTGAGGGACAAAGTATAAATCAAATACAGAATTTAAATAGATTCCAGTTCTGCTCCCTGTAGACTAAATCCAAGTGAAAAAATCAAAACATTTTCCAAAAGCTACTGAGGCCAATCTCAACAATGGCTACTTTGAAAATCAGTCCTTCATGTGCATAAAAATATTAAAATGACTCTCAATAAGGCTAGTGGATAACAGTCAGACTGCTCTGCATTACAAATGAAAATTTAAAATATAGTAACAAAGTACGTCATGTTAACTCAAGCTGACAGTAAATCAACAGTGACTTTCTGGTTTGTTACACTAAGTGCTCATATTAGTGATTCATCACAAAATTACTACTGCTCACTATCTTACAGTAGCAATCAGAAATGCAATTTTAAGCACCTAATTATAATCATATGATAGTTCTTAAACTCATCTACCCAAACAGCCCTAACGACTCTCTCAGTTTTAGAGAAGTAAGCCTTTTCTAATTAACTAAAAAAGGTACAAGACACTGCACTGTGCTCACTTTGATCAAGTGGCCATTAGAAGTTAGTTTTTAGTAATAAAAATGTAAAGAATGGAAATAATGTTATCATGAAAGTAATTACATGGAGGAATATCACAGAAATAATAAGTCATACCATGGAAGTAATTCCATGGTAAGGTAATTCATGAGACTTTTTAATGCAACATTTTATAGATTGAGAATTATGAAATAATCAATTATTTAATAATATTGTAAACATTTGTGTGAGGGGCTCTATTTCAGATATAGTGACCTAAGTCAATCAAACAGCTAAGACAATGCTGGATCTTCTGGTGAGCAGGATAAGTGTATTTCTTGTGCGATAACAATACTTACCAATCTCAGAAGGATAATGGTAGGATTAATTTGTTCTGCTCTGTGTTTAAGTATGCTGATACATGCTCACTTTGAGAATGTTTACACCAGCAAACTTACTGCTAACATTATAGCACTCCTACATGTAATAGTACTAAAGCACCAGTACAAATGGGGCTGAGACTTTATTACAATTGTGTGTTTAGCAAAGAGCAATAGTTACTATCTGTGCCTCTGAAAATCTCCTTGAGTCACAAAAATTTGCTTATGATAAGGCAGCAAAAATGCCATCACTGTTACTATTAGTATGGTGGCACCACTACTGGTCACAGCTGAAACTTCTTCCTAAAAACAGTACGTGACTGGATGTGTTATTGCAAATCCCTAATCTTGCCATTTGCATCTGTTTAGCCAGCTGCAAGTGAAAATAAATGACAGGTATGTGTGCCCACAGTATTCCTGCAGTTTTAAATTACCTTGCTTTGACTATGTTTACGTCTCAGTTCTGTGCATCACTTTCCATGAATAACACAGCACTCAGGTCCACACAAGAAACTGTATATTTTAACTAGCCATGGGACAATATTAATGGAAAGTGAATTATTAACTTACAAATATGATTTTTTTGCATTGGAAAGCTGATGTAAAATGCAGGTCCTCAACAAACACATGTGAGATGCATCGACTGGCTCAGCAGAGCCTACAGTCAAGACTACTTCCAGGACAGGTGTCATGCTGACTGGCCTATAATTACCTGAATCATCTTGCTTACCTTTTTTTGAATATTGGCACACTGTTAGCATTCTTCTAGTCTTTTAGAATTTTCCTAGTGTGCCCAAATTTATTACTTATTAACCACAGCAAGCTAGAGATTTCCTCAGATACCTCTTTTCTGAACTTTATGTGCAAGTTTTGTGTGCTGGCTTCTTTAAAAAGGTTTATCCAAACCAGTTGCAATTTAACATACTCTGTAATTACAAACAGACTGGAAAGTGCATCATCATTGTCATGTGATATAAGGACTTTATCCTTTTTCTCTCCCAGGATAACAGGTTAGTGTAGGGAGAAGAATAAACTTTTATCTAAAATTATCTGCAAAGTAGAAAGATAAGGATAATCAATCTTGGCCCTTTACACACATATACTGAATTGTCTGAATTTCTTGTCACCAACTGTCTTTTGATTTCAAGAAAATCTATGGATGGCTATCTGTGGATTTATTTTTGTTTCAGAAATAACAAAATGAGGGAAGACAATATAAAACATATTACAAATGTCATAGCAGAGTGATAACATTAAAAAAAAGATGAAAGAATTCACAGTAACTTTAATTGGGCAGAATCCTATTTAATATGGCCTGATTTCCAAACTTGTTATGTTCCAACCACAACAGTTAAATTAATATTAAACAATTGAATTCCCATCTTATGGTAGCTTGAGAGTTGGTTTAATGCAGATCTGACCATGCAGCATAGGTATAGAAGTCTGAACACTGGGCTCAATGCTTCTGATGTAATTTTTGTTGGTTTGTCATTTTTATATGGTAAATTATTCTATTCTCAATATATGCAACCTATGACTTGTTATATTTTTTAAACAGAAATCTGTAAAGCATTTGATTCGCCAAGTGAGAACAAGTAGTGCATCCAAGATTTTGACAGGATAATTACAAATTTAACAACACTGCAACACATGGCATTAATGCCTACGGAGCTAAAGCACGTCTGTGTAACTAAAACACACACAGTCATAATATCCAATCCTGTACTAGGAGACATTAGCACAGAAGCTTGCATTATGAATCTCCATAGCCTTCTTGAGATTGTACACAGACACAGAGCTTCAACAGTGGATCCCAATCTGGAATTGGGACCCTACTTGGTTTCCATTCCCAAGTGATAATTAACATTATGCACATATTCTAACCAATCCACATATAAGTATATAAGAAAAAATGGCCTAATATTAATACATCTACATGAACTGTGGTTTAAAACTATGAATCCCTCCAGTGTGTGTTCCTCTACATTGCTCTCTGTTGCAGTCACTCCTACTCTGTAGACAGTGCCATAGCAATGAAGTTTGGTGCCTGGGGCAAAGCCCGCAGCGGCAGCCCGGCCTCACGCCTGCACAGATCCGGGAGGCACATGCCCCCCCCCCATGCTTGCTTGACAGTGCGTGCAGTGGCAGGAGCTGCTCTTCCCCCATCCCTGCATGCCCTTAAATGAGCTGCTTGTGGCTCCATCCCATGCCCTACCCTTGTTGGGCAACGCCTGTTGGTGCTGCTTTACTTCAGCACCTGGGGCAGTCATCCCACTCACCCCTTTTGCCCCACCCCCCTTGATAAGGCACTGTCTTTAGACCTCAGTTTTACAGCAACTCCGAGACTCTCAAATATAACTTCTCCTGAGACTATATCATAGAATCATAGAAAATTAGGGTTGGAAGGGACCTCAGGAAGTAATCTAGCCCAACCCCCTGCTCAAAGCAGGACCAATCCCCAACTATATAATTTCTTTGACATATCATAATTCCACTCTTCACACCACCTACTCCAGTACTTGTGCATGATTTACAATTAAAACAGTCCCACTACTGCAACAAGGTAACTGTACCACTGTTTACTATTATTTTTCTTCAGCAGCTGATGCACTATACAATCACTGCCACAGTTGGAGCCCTTCTCTGTTCTCCCCAGATGAACAGGACCTGTACAATTCAGAAACTCAGAAAGGCATGTCTGTTCCTTAAATATCATTTATTCTTTTTCTTCTCAGAAGCAAAATCCTCATCATGTAGGCGAATGTTGAGGGGACACAGAAATAAATTAATTTAGTCACAAAAGCAGCGAACTACCATTACTCATGAGTTTATGAACAATGTAACCTGTATGGGGCAAGAACCAGTTATTTTGTGCATCTGTAAAGTACCATGCATACCTGGCATGGTATAAAAATAATATATATCATTTATAAAGTTTGCTAGATAATAAACAAAACATAGTCCAAACTAGCTGGGAGTTACAGTCATCAAGAGGGCTTTGAACAGCTGTCAGGGCTTATGGACAAATTTCCTTTATTTTATCACTAAAAAGGAGGTGCCTAGCTAGATGGAAGCAGGGTCTTAAAGGCTCCTGGTAAGGACCCAAGTGAAAATCACTGGCTTAAATGCAAAAATAAATAGCTGTTACCAGCAAACCACCACCTTCCCCCAAAATCAGGACATGCACCTTTTCAGAAATCTTTAAAGACTTCTGACTCTCTCTTTCATAATCTCTTTCTTTTCTCTCTTTACTCTGCATGGTTAATTTTGACTTAGATTGTTTTTAAATCGAGACTGGAAATCTCTGCTGTTCTCCCCAGTTGTGTTAAAACAGTGCTTTCAGCAATAGCACTTGAGTGTTTTTTGTTCGTTTTTTTTAACAACAGCACTTGAGTGTTACTTTAGAGGTCAGCTTGATCAGCTCAATACCGGTAGAAGAAATGACAGAAAGGGCCAGCTGGGGAAGTAAAATGGATTACAGGAGACTTCATAAACATGTAGAAGGCATCACATGGCTCTAAGATTTGGGCAGGCTATATATTTTTTCACCTCAATGTTCCCAAATAAAATCCTACCTCAGTCATAGCAACTAAAAACTGTTCACATTTGACAGATGTTCAGTTTTGTGAAGGTATTTTGGTGGGCTTATTCCACTTAGCAGGGATAGATAATTGCAGAATGCCATAATCAATGGTAATTAGCAGTAATGTGTGATCTCACAGCAGCAATCCCAAAGACTAAATGGGTTTGATAACTGAACTACCCTCCCCCCACTGGTTGTCCTTTGAGGTCAAAGTCTAGTGGGGGACACTTGATGACAAGTTTGTAGTGCTGCCACCCATGTTGGCCCTGTTTTGTGAACAAAAGACCTCAGCGTCCAGGGCTGCTAATGCAATATTCCTCTCAAACATGAATTTCTCATACAAATGTTATTTAAATCCATTATGCTATAACTGCCAGGCTTAATAGCTTTTTTTTTAAAAAAGAGAACAAAGCCACAAAGCTCTTTTCCAGAATGCCATATATATAAATTTTTCAGTGTCAATTGGCAAGCTTTCTAAAACATAGCTTTGCAGCTAAAACCCAGCTGGATTGAAAGGCAGCTTTAAGCAAAGGCATGCTGCTCTGTCTATCACTCCCTGTATCCTCAGAATAGTAAGGATTGCACCACTCCTCATGCAGACCTACATAAAGAAAGACCAATTCATTGCTACTTGAGTTGCTTGCAGGCATAAATTGCAGCCAAGGTAAGTTGTTCAGGAAACTTCTGTGCTCTGAACCATAAGCAGAAAGACTCTGCATGACTTGTACTCCACAGCAATTACAATGGCCAATACATTTTGTTCAGGCTTCTAAGCAGCACATGCAGAGGCTGTGAAGAAACACTGCTGAGGCTTCAAATGTAGGTACTGGCATTAAGATTCCCAGTTTGACCAGTTTTTGGTCTTGACAATGTGAACCTTCTCAAAAGACTCATTTATGGACATATAATTTCTATGGTTGTGAGGATGGGAGGAAAAAGGGACACAAAGAATTTCCTTCCTGTATTGTACAGGGGGACAGTCTAATTCTAGTCCTGGCACAGTGTAGTGGCACCAGTAATGTTAGATTCCCCACAGCATGTGGAAGGAAGAGCCATGTCCAGCATTTTCAGGACTGACAAGTAAAGCTCATCCTAAATCAACTAAAAGGCTCCACTGAGCCTACTTTGGTCTAGATCAGTGGTTCCCAACCCACGACCTACAGGCCTCATGCAGCCCAGTCAGCACATTGCTGAAGCCCATGTGACATCCTGTTAAAAAAAAAAAGGAAAGACATTTGACAGCGTAGAAATGAGAGGTACTACAGGATATTGTTTGTGTTGCATTACTGTCAGATAACAGACACAAAACTTTTTAAAATTGATACACAGAAAGGATGTTGTGTGGGTGTGGCATTGTCAAATGTCTTTAATTTCTATTTATATTGGATGTCAAATGGGCCAGAGCAGTGTGCTGATTGAGCCATATGTGGTCAGCAGAATGAGAGTTGAGAACCACAGTTTTTCACTTTGGGGGTCTGGATGTTTAGTTCCTCCAAGTATCTAGCCAAATGTGTCTAAAATAGGGAACCTAAAATTGAAGACACCCAAAATTAATAACCACTTTCTAAAACTATTGACCATGAGAAAAAAATTATCTCACTATGAGGGTGATTAAACATTTGAACAGATTATTTAGAGAAGCTGCAAAAACTCCATCCTTAAAAGTTTTTAAGAACAGGTTAGACAAACACTTGTCTAGGATGGTTATGCTGAGCAAAGGGTTGCATTAGATGACCTCTGAGTCTCCTTCCAGTCCTACTTTTCTATGACTCTATAATTATCTGTATAATTATGTGTATAATCAGTCGCACTGAGATGAGGTTCGTCTGAGTGCTGGGACTATAATGTTTTAACAGCACCTATAGTAGGAGAAAGGACACTGCCATGCTCTCCTTTTCTTAAATCTTCTTTGGCTCTTGGGTAAAAAGATTTATAAAAGCCAGCTATGGAAAAATCTCAAAAGGAGCAGAATTTCCATCCTGGTAAATACAATGAATAACAATTATTCACTTCAAAGCTTTTCTAAACTTCTCTGAACATGTTTGGTGTGGCAACTGGATTGAAATCTTGCAAGAACACGCTCAGGGCACATCCTGGGTTTAGTCTAAACAGAATTATTTCAGGAACAGCTTCCATATGACATTTGGGGGCTTTGGTTTCATCCAGCCATAAGCAAGAAGTGTGTAGACTTTCTAAAATGAAAAATATCCAGTCCTGTAAAGTTGGATTTTTTTTATATATTTTCAGTGAAGAATGCCAGTTTCTTAGTCTAACTAAATTAATTTGCTAATCCCAACAAAAATATAAAATATAAGGATGCTGTACTGAGATTATAATGACTGAGGAGCCGAGCAGTTTCTGGAGACAATGGACATCCTAAGCAGTCCTCAGTTTCATTGTAAATATTCTTATTGTTTTGTGAACTTAGATATAATAGTTATTGGAGTAGCCTCAAAACTCCATGGCCATCTAGGGCTCTTTTTTTCTAAAGCATTTGTCACACATATTCATGACAGATTTACCATGAGAGAATTATCTAGGTTTGTGTCCCTGGTCCCCTCACCTTCACTGCATCCCCCAGGGAAAGTTACACTTTGGTGCCACCTTGTGGCCTTTTGCTCTACATAAAAGGGTCATCATCTTTAAAACATGCACTGCAATAATTTGTCAAATTGCTACTTTAGATAGTTCTGCTATTCTAGTGTTTTAAGCAATTAAGTACTTTTAAATATTGTCTCATTTACTTTATACTGTTTTATAAGGGATGAACCTTGCAAATACATTAGTGGGTAGTGAAGGTTTTTACCACACAACAACAGGAAAATGCAGGCTAGAAAAAGATGGATGGAGATAGAGACCCTTTGCATAAAGACTATATTCAATAAAGGACACATAGGGTACCTCCAGATGAGTGTGCACATGTGGGTTGCAGTGCTGCAAACTGCATGCATCATACATGTATACATTTTTGCATCAGAGATGCCAATGTAAAAAAAAAAACACATGCCAGAAAAAAGTGGGGTGGCATACATGATGGCAACCTTGTGGCAGAGCACCTTTAGTGTCTTCCACTTTAAGGCTGAGAGCAGGCAGCCAGTAGGTGCAGGCCAGGCCTGATGAGGCAGCCATTTTAGACCCAGCCTGTCAGGGCTGAGGCAGCCAGAACAACACCTTGAAGGTAAGGGAGGAACTATGGGAATGGTAGGAGGTTCTTGGGGGCCCAGTGAGGACCCAAGCCCCAGAGAAAAGGCTTTCAGCCTAAAGAGAACAAGGCCCAGCCTTGGAACGGACTTATTATTTGTGGGTCTACACAGGGGCTAGGCAAACCCCTGATTTATAACAGGCAAGGGTGAGGCCTGGGGCTCAGGTAACCCAGTTGAGAATAGAGCTGTGTTATCAAGATCTCTGGGGCTCAGAGTAAGCCCAGAGTGAGATGGTTGTATGGTGGGGCCCAAAGGGGACCCCATTGTCTAAGGAGGTCAGCTCCTGCAGGGCTGAGACCAATGAACCCCAACTGGTCAATGCAAGAGGGCCAGGGCCAGAAGGCTGAAGAGCAATGAAGCCAAATGCAAGGGGCATACCTGAGTCATGATGAGCTATCTGACACTCCAGCTAGCCTGAAGGTGGGGCCAGAGCCTAAGGAGGCTGAAGGTCCCCTTGATTGTGGGGGGGACGACGGACGGGACATCACTGTCATGGGGAAGAAAGGCTCAGTGAGACAGCAGGCTAAAATGAAGGAGGTTGAAATTCAGCCTCTGGATGGGAGCCATCCAAGGAGGGGTATGGAGAGTTGGGCCAGTGCGAGGCAGCCAGCAGCAGACCAGGAACAATATAAACTACTTGGGCTAAGACTGGTCCTGGGTATGACAGAAAACTGCACCCTGCTGGGGAAGAATGGCCTGGTGGAACTCCCTCTGAGGGGGGTCCCCAGAAATGCCAGGCCAGTTGCCTCCCCAGTGAAAGGCAGGAAGAGGTGCCTTAAAACCCCAGCCCCCACATCCTGGTGGGATACTCTACTCCAGGGCCAGGCACAGGGGCTGGGCACGTCTCTGGACACTTGAGCCCCATAAGGTGGAAGACCCTGGAGGCCCCAGTAAGGGGACAGATAGTTAAGGTGGTCCCAGTGAGGGGACAGGCTGGGTCAGGTAGGTCAGCATGATGCCAGAGTCCCATGAGGGGTGGGGGAGTGCACAAGACCCCATTGGCCCCTGGAAAGGGGGACCAAGATCAAGTGAGGGGCTAGGGGCTATGTCAGCCCAGTGTAAGACACAAGGCCAGTGCCATGTAGACTAGGGAAGCTTGAGTGACCCGAAGGGCTGTGTATACACTAGTCAGAATGAAAGTAGTTAAGACCCATGGCTCAAAGGAGTTGCTTGTGCTCTGAAAGAATGGAGTGGAGCTCAAAGTTTCCTTTTAAAATGCAGCCAACAAAGAAGGAAGTGGTGAAGATGCCTTCGGCATCCAATGGTAACTGAGCTGGGGCTTTTTGGACTCCACAGTTTTGGACTTAGGTTCCTCAATCCATTTGTCCTAAATCTTGTTTCAGACACCAAAGATTATGTCTATATGACATAATGTGTTGCCATGAAGTGATACCCATGCTAAGTCAGGTACTGGAAGCAATATAGCCATGCTACTGTGTTCCAACTAAGCTAATTAGCCTGCTGAGAAGCAGTACACTAACATGGCAGTACTGGAGCTAGCTTGTTCACAGTCAGCTCAGGTATTTCTGCACAGCAGCTATACTGTGTCATATCAACCACCGTGAATCCTTCATTAGATCTAGCTGTAACTCCCTACAAGGCCAGCCATAATGGGTCTATGCTGATCGCTTGTCCCAAACTGGAGCTGAATCAAGACTTTTTTTAAAATTTTCAAATGTGTATTAGACTTTTTCCTCCTCTTCCTGAATTTCTGGATTCATTTTGGAGCAAAAAGTGAAATTATCAAAATACCTCTCACAATACAAGAAACCACTAAAAATCCAGGTTAAAGGACTGTGAGAAGCTCTAGGCTTTGTAATGGTTGCCCAAACAAAAGACAACTTTCTATACCTTTAGCATTATATCCTTCTCTGGCAGCATTTTTCTTATTACAACCTGTTTTATTTAAAATAAAGAAAAAAAAGGACAAGCACTGTCATTTCTTTACAATGCCTGCAGGTAAGAGTTTGATCAGAGGTTCTACCAGCAGCATTTCTATGGAATTAATGCCTACCTAGAAATCAGTCCAAAATCCTGATTTCATTCTTTCTATTCTTTCAAAGTTATAATTAATTTTAACCTTTGGGTGAAGATCTGCTAAGAAGCTGAGGTAAGCAGGATATTTTTAGAGTGCATGTGACCACTGCATGCGGCAATTTAAAAAGTCATAACTAGACACACAAGCCAAGAGAACAGGGTGGTTTTCAGGACACAGCTTTGTTGACATGTCTTCCCCACTGAAATCTTCCTCGTGGCTTGCCCATTCTGTGACTTGCTATAACTCTCCTAACTATTAAAATAAGTTACATGGACACAAGGCCTCTCCTACTTGCTGAAATTCTCCAGGTTTCCCCTCCCTAGTTTAGTTAACACAATCATCCTTGCATCTCCTGCTTAGAAGAGTTATTTTCCTTCCTCATATGTTAAAGCTCTCCTTTACCTTTCTCGCTAACTACAAACACCTCTGACATACCAGGCTACAAATCCATCTACCTAAAATGTATATTGGCTCTTTAGACCCTGCAGAGCGCACTTCATATAAACCACTGCAACCTCTAGAGTACTGATTCTCAACCAGGGTGCTGTAGCACCCGGGGGAGCGTTGAGATCTTTTCAAGGATGCCATGGGGTGCCATGCAATGTTAGCACTGTGAGGTGTTCAAACAAGATTTGCAAGAAAAACCAGAGATTTAAATCTGGTTAGTATTAAAACCATTCTGACCTATTATGGTCTTTCGGGGTTCTGTGTAATAGAAAAAAAGGCATTATTACGTTTCTGCACTCAAAAAACAAGTAAAATCTAAGCTGACATATTCCCAGGAGTGCCCTGAGTCAATTGAGGGGTGTCTCAAATCTAAAGAAGCTGAGAGCCAACCCTGTTTAGGGGTGAATCAGATGTTTTTCCCCATTAATATGAGCACACAACATGAAAGCGAAATGTGACCGTATTGGGATTCCATTTACCATTGGAGAATGATAGGAGCTGATTCTTTCTCAACCCAGTAGTGTAACTTGGAGTGGGTGAACAGGGTACCAGGCCCAGGCATTGACCAAGAAGGGGCACATTATGGTGGCCTCCCAAGGAGTCTTAGTCCCAGCAGCAGCAGCTTCATGCCACACAGTAGCAGCCAGGCAGTAGCAGTCCCATGCCATGGCACTAGCATCCAGAAGCAGACAAAGCCACACAGCAGCAGCAATAGGTATCTTTGAGTCCCCAGAGCAGGTGAGATTGAACACCCTTCCCCAGGGTTTTGCCCAAGGTGCAAAACTTTTTAGCTATACCTCTGTCACAACCTTTGTAATGTCAGCTACAATACAGCACAAATTAGTTCCTTTTTCCACTTAAATATGCTTGTGACTGCATCTCTTTTGAAAATGTTATTCCTGGACAATTTTGCTATGTAGAAATGATGTCCCTTGTCATACAGCAGCAATCCATCTCCAGAAGTACAGGAATGCATTGCTGTTTCTTTCCAAGTGGGAGCTGTGTTATGGTGGCATTGTGCACAACCCTATAATTAAAGATGGGTTTCAATTACAAAATCTTCTTCCAGAGTTTAGCCATTAAAAAACACCAAACTCAAACCAATCTGCCTTGTCTCAGGCAGGTACTGATATTAGTTTTCTAAAAATATAATTAAATCAATTAAAAGGGCACAAGTAAATCTGGGCATGGTTTCCTTTCTATTCTTGTCTCTCATTGTTTTAATAATACATTTGTAAAAGATCTAGTTGCAGGTAGCATTAAGGAACACATTCTGTTACCCAGCTCACAGACATTTGCACCTTACTACATGAGTACCTAGTAATTTTAATTGCAAATACTCACAGAGTTGGGTGGTAGTAAACTAGAGTAAGAATATTGGAACACAGCCCTACACAACTTTTGCTATGCTTGTTAATCCTGCTGTTCACAAGTACTATAAAAGTATAAACATAGACTCTTGTTTTTCAGTTCCTGGCACTAGTGAGAGACAGGAGGCTGAGAGAACATTAGTTTGGGATTTACTTGTTTCTGTCAGTTTATGTCACAACATTGCAGCTATTTTAACAAGGGGAATTACATTGTGGTGAATATGATAATTATTTAAAACAAATGGAAAAAAGACATAAAATCCTAGAGAATGTATATGTTTTATCCATTATATGGATAATCAGACCATTCTGTTACATTACAGAAGATAAAATCAGATAGTTTTACCTTATGGAATATCAATCTTTATGCACCAAAGCATAAAGCCAGGCCACGATGGTTACTGGTTAGCTAGAAAGGGCCTCTTGGTCAGGGTATTTTACAAGTGTCCTCTTGGCAGATTTTTGCACCCTCTCTTTTTGGTCATTGCCAGAGACACCATACAAGACTAGGTGTTCTATAGATGTGCTCCAGTATGATCATTTTCATATTTAATTCATGCTGTGATCAACATAAAAAAGCTTTAATAGACTGGTTTTCATACTAACACTCTTTCAATTCTGTACAACAAAGTAATAGAAATTTTCTCTTATCCTGGCCACGTTTAAAACTTTGTTGCTTAATAATATTATGTGATAAGATCTCATACCTTTGTATTACTTGAGCCTCCTTTGCCTGCAACGGTTTGCTCTCAGTGTTCTTTTACTAATAGGAAAGACATCAGCTTTTCCCATGTTTTTTTATCCAAACACAGGTGGTCATATTCATCTCCTTGCCCATCTGCTGTGTGGAGAGACAGAGATCCATTGCTTGGAGAGTGGACAGAGATCAGCAAGGTCCTCAGGTAAAACAGTCAACTTCCAATTCTTCTTAAATAAAACAAAATTAATATTTATTGGCAGTTTGCAAAACAGAGTGAAAAACAGAACTAAAAGAGTCTACTAAGAATTGGAAAAGTAAGGATTGCTTCCAGTCAATCCTACACTTAACCTGCAATATAGCGATTGATTTTTACTAGATTCACTGCACAGTAGTGCAGTGGCAGTCATGTTTCCGTCTCCCCTATCAAAGCTATAAATATGACATGACCCTGGAAGGGATGCATAACTAAATTAAACCTCACCCCAGTTAGGCTAGGGACAAAAGTTACACACAAACTGGTATAAGTGATGAGAAATTGTTTCAAATCTGTAATACAACAGAAGTCCAGTACATATAAACTGCTTTGAAAATGGCCAAAACTAGCTTAAGATAAACCTAGATGGATATAGTATCAGACTTAACTCATCTAGCTTAAATCAATTTATTGAACTGCTGGCCCAGATCCCCTCCATATTCAAGTTAACGCACAGTCCCTCAGCATCCCAGGATGCTTTGCACTTCCTCCACCAATCCTCCCTCACAGGGTGGGCGGGCTAACCTGGCCCAAGCTATCAGCTCCAGTTCAACAGTGAGGCATTCTGCAGCATCCCCAGGTTCTCGCCTGGGCCATTCCAGGTATGTGGCTACATTTCTGGAATCAAAAGTGAATTTATATTCACTTGCTTATTGGTTCAGTCTACACAACTTACACTAACCTGTGAAGACTGAATCAATTTTGACTGTCTGTGCTTAGTCTTATAGTTCACCTGATTTTATGTGGTGTCATAAATTAAAATATATACTAGCATTTAATTAATATTTCTTTTTTTGAAAAGTCAAATACAGAAATACAATTTCCTCCCAAACTAATGCTGGCCTCTACTTAATTATGCCTTCCTTTGTATCACAGTGCAATAAATTTAGTTCTTTTCATTAAAAACTTTCCACTTTCCACCCAGTCGAATAAAGATTCCTGCATAAATTTCAGTAATGAGACTTCTATATTGCTAAATATGTATTCAACCCACTTCAAAAAGACTTCATTTTCAAACAGATTAATTTGTTTCTTTCAGCTTCCTAGTGTGTGCGCGTGCGTGCGTGCGTGTGTGTGTGTGTGAAAGAGAGAGAGAGGAAGGGAGGGCAGGGGGAGAGGGGGGAATGGGGTTCAGTATAGTCCTAAAAGCTGTATGCTATTTATTTCTGGAAAAATTGCTAGAGATTTTAAGATGAGCAAGATATACGACTCCTCCTTAATTTTTGTTCACTGTTAACTGGCTTCCTAAGTACACCTGGTATGAAAACTCCTTTGCATTTTCTATGCCACATTAAATAGAAAAGGATTCTCTTTCCTCCTGATCAACTTATTTTTTTAAAAATTAAGAAACTCTTTACAACATATGACAGCTATTGTTCTCTCAATATACTCTTCTGTTCTAATGCTAATGACATTAAAATGTAAGTTCCAGAAAATAAATCATCTTGCTCTATTTATCTTTTTCAACATGATTTGAAAGCCAGAATCAAATGTACATGTTCACATGCAACACTGACATCCATATGATACATTTACATTCATCATCTGTTTTGGCTGTCTTGCACTTCTGACTGCATCTCTGGATTTTTTCTCCTTAATCCGACATCTCATTCCAAGAGCCAAAACCCAAGCAAAGTCAAATATTTTAAAATTACCCAAGCACAAAAACTCTTCTTCCTTAAATATGGGACTTGTGCCAAATATTATTTGGCTCAAGTCCTAGGTTGGGCAAAACTGACTCCTGAACCAGGAAAACGGCACGATTATATAGTTTGATATATTACACCTATGAAAGTCTAGAAAGGATTTAGATTCCTAGGCTGCCTGTACAGTGTGCGGGAAGAGTTAAAGAGCTAATAAAAGGGGTGCACAAATCTGAGCCACTGAGTGGAGAGTTACTAAGGAGAGGGATATGCCTTAAACCTTCCTCCTCAGAGAGCCTTAGGTTATGTCTGTACTTGATGTTACTGTGCCAGCAGCACAACTCATTTTTCTGGCCCACCACCACATTAATGTAGGTACACCACTTCCAGGTTAAGAGAGAGTACACGCAGGACAGTGCAGCGTGTTTCAGAATGACATTATCTGGTACAATAAGTGGGAGGTATAGCGGTGTCTGTATGCCAGGCTGCAGGGAGATGCCTATCTCTTCTTGGGAGTCATAGCTGTTAGTATCTTCCAAGTCAATCCTTTTCTCATAAAGCCTATGTCATTACCCCTCTATCCAATCAACACTATTCCAGGAGACCCTGGTTCAAAACCCTCTCCAGCCTGAGGGAATTTCAGCTTACAACATCCACATCCTAGGAGAGGAGAGTGATTTAATCACTAGGGTATAAAGCATATTGTGGCAGGGATTTTCTCAATCTCTCCTGTCCAATTTTACATGGAATAAGTATTCTTTTGAGGAAGGGGAGAGAATGACTCTCTAGTTTAGAGGGCAGGATGCTCAGGAGAAGGAAAACCTGAATCCTAGTTTCTGATTCAATAACTACTCAAAGTATTTGATATTAAATATTCATTAGAACAGCAACTACAAAGACCAAGAAAATACTCTCATCACAAAGCTAGATGGTATTTTCATACTGATTCTTGTACTACTCAGCTCCGCTAACCCTTTGCACTACTCTTCATGTCTTCATAGCTATGTTCTTCTGTATCTTCTGTTTCCTAAAGCACAGCAACAGAAATCCTATCATAATGTAGAACCACACTACATTAAAAGATAAAAAGGAAACCCTTGCTTTTATTATTCAGTGCTCTATAATTCTCAAAATAGAGCAATGGGAGAATGTTGCTATCAATACAGCCAGCAATGCACCCTCCATTTTTCATATATTGGCAAGATTATTCTTCATATGTCTTTAGCATGAAGAATTGAGAGGAAAAATTATGCCATTTGTTTTACTCCATGAACCTACCTGCAGGTATGCATTTTAAAAAGTAACTAGCATTGTTCACTTCTCTCTTTTCCTCATGCCACTCTCCACTGAAACAAGTTGAGCAGTGATAGCGTGTTCTTTCTCTTGCTAAGAGGTTTCAATGTTTTTCAGCAGTGTAGTTACAGAGACTATGGTATGTTAAAAAGATCACCAGTTGCAGACTATATTTTTAGAACAACAGATGCTGATGCTTCTCTGAAGAAAGCAGAGATCAGTGCTGTGAAGGAAAGAGCACACTTTATGCTTCTTTCAGACTGCTACTCTTCTCTCAAGGAAACATCCCAACAGCTCAGTTTAAGGCATTTTAGTCCAAGTAGAGATTTTACCAAGGACAATACAATTTAATTCATTGGTAAAAAAAATGTCTGGAGCAATTTCTGGGAACCTGTTATTTGCATTACATATTGAATTTTAATGTACAGTGGATCTGTGACATATAATAGTTATAGTTATTTCCAAAAATCTAACCCTATGCTATAGGGAATTCCTAAAATACAGCTCCACTGGTATTCATTCTCATCATGGCATGTACTTGCTGCCAAATATATTTATGGGAATCGGATACAAGCTGAGTAGTGGTAGCAGCCCATCTCACAGCTGCTTTGGAAGCTGCATAAGTTTCAGTTAATTGTCTTTAAAATATAGTTTCTGGTCCTATTTGTAAGATTTGTACTTATGTCCAAACACAACCAATGCTGGACTTGATCCAAAGTCTGGTAAGACAATATGAGATCCAAAATGTCACTAAGTCTGGGGAGACAGAAATGACTTTTGACATGAGATGTGATTGCTGCTTATTGTCCAAAACATGTTTATGATCTCACTACTTTTATCTACTTTCTCTTCCACTCCACTATTTTCTACACATTTTGCATCTTACAGTTTCCCAGGCTGTAAGTCATTAAGGGATGGACTGTTTTTTTGTTTTTTTACTATGTCTTCACAGCATCTAACAAAATGAGGCTCTGCTCCCTCACTAGGGCTACTAGGAAATAGACAGTCTTCAGCTATTAAACCCATCCTAATAAGAAATCAAAGGAATCAAGATGTGTATTCAAATGAGAGGCTGAGCAAAAAAGTAACACTGTTGCCAGAAAAAGTAGCCATTTTACCATATGTGCTGCCAGTTATAATTTGGGGCACTAAGTAACTAACAGGAAAATTTCTTGAAGCAATAACTGAATCATTTAATTTAGATTTCAGATACAGGCTATTACATGTGCGCAGGTGTTTCAGTCCACGCCTATCTCCATCATGAGGCATCTCTGCCACCCGTTATTCTGAAGGTTCAGCTTAAAAATATTTTGTGTTTTACATATGATGACTTGAGAACATGAGAATGCACATTTAATTACATGTAAAATGGGGTTGATTTTAGCAGTTTTGCTTTAAAGTTAAATGTGTTTTTAATTATTAAGGAGGTTCAAAGCATTAAAACAGAACTGTGTGACATGAGTAATCTTCTGAAATGTGTTTGCTAGAGATGGTCCTGGAAGCAGAGAATCCGTAAACTAGTGGACACTGAGGTATAACGTGCACGATGCATTTGGTGTCTGGGAAAAGTGCCAGGTGCCCTGCTATCATCCTCCTTCAGCTGAGCCATGTATCAGCAGCACTGACAAAGTTCACCTGTCCTCCATATGGAAATAGCAGAACATCTCAGCTATGTTCAGCAGCAGCTGGGGCATACCCCATCTGGACATATGTGTAACAAAAATGACTGGACCTGGGAAAGAACAGGTTCTTTTCAATAGAAAGGTAAAAAAAATCTTTGTCCCTTAAATTGGATGATTTTTTTAATTTGTAAACAATAAGAACATTAACAAACTGGAACTGCAAAGTATTGACATGAGTCTGATTATACTGAAAAATTAAGAATTGTGATGAGAAAACACAGGTGATTGAATATTACTACTCATATGCTATTGGGAGAATGGAACTGGAATGGAGGCAACCAAATGTCTTTTAAAAGTCTCTGAAGATTTTGAGAGCTCTTTAATGTTCAATGCTCTCTTTAATTACTAGAGTAAAAATCTGGTAAAACCAGATTATTCAGCCTTTGTTTTTAGTTGATTACCTCCTGTATTCCCAATTTAAGCCAGTGCTGCAGAAGACAGCTAGCCAATGAAAGGAATTCTATGGCTTGCCTATAGTAGTTATTTAGGTTACCTATCATTTTCCCATTGTTTTGGAGCCTTTTCTTGCTCCCCTACTTTGTTGAAAAGTTCAGTGATTTTATCACTGGTGTCATAATTTCAAGAAATCAGAATTTCTCTGACTGGATGTTTATGTGCAGCTATCTCTGGTTTTACCTTCTTATTGAGTCTCTTGCTCCCTTATCTGTGATGAAAGATGCTTTTGTGTCTAGTTCTGACCATTTAAAATGTTTTGTCAAAGAAATAATTTACTTTTGGTATCGCCTGTGTTTAGCATCTCTAGAAACCCATGCTCCCTGGGCATGTCTACCCAGCGCAAGGCAGTGCTGAGCAGAGACATACGGTGGTACCTCTGTACGCATGGGCTCTGGACCTGGGAGCAATATAGAGCATTACTGTAGCCCTGCAGACAGAGTGAAAAGCATTGTCTCTCACTAGAGCCTCCTACTTAGATTGAGTGCTGCATTAACACAGATACACTGTTTCTAGCTTCGGAGCCAGCACATGCAGAGTTCATATGGTGTGTGTCAGGACCGGGCTACAATATAGGCCTCTCCTTATTTATCCTGGGCAGGCTTTCCAGCTGGTGTGAAATTACCAATTAGTAAACCACTTCATCAATTCAACAAGCTTCTATCACTTCTTTCAGCAGCCACTTCAGCTTCTCTAGAGACATTCATGTGTTTTTTTCTGTTCACAATGTTTTGATTTGTTTTTACAACTTCGTTCTTTATTCTGTGCAGGTCTTTTTGCTGCTTATTTTTCTGAAAATGTGTCTGAGGAGATGATGTTTGCTTTAGCTTGTCTCTTTTCTTAACCCACTGCTACATTACATATATTTTGCAATTAACTAGTTAATTGTATAATAAGTTTAGAGCAACCACACATGCAAAGTAATTATCACACCACAAAAAAGACTATCCAGCTATAGGAAAAGCCAACTAGTTACAAAGTATGTGCTTGAATACCTGTAGCAGACTATAGCTGGTTTCTATCCAGCTTTAATTTGAATGTGTTGGCAGGTCCTTTTTATACAGTTCCAGATCAAGCAGACATTTCCACTCCATTATCCTAAAGCACAAGCCTTAAATGCCCTACATGTGGAAGTGTTTGCAGGATCAGGCTAGTTCTTAGGGTCAGGATTAATCTTTTTTTTGCTGCAAAACACTATATAAATGTATGGATTTATATAATCATGTTAAAACCTTAGATAATGTAAAGTTCACATCTCTGGAAGAAAGACTATTAAGTCAGTATCTTGGTTCTAAGACAGAAGGAAAATAAAATTCTTAGGAGACTGAAAAGAGTTATTTGGAGAAAAATCTCTTTTCAGTAACCCACCTTTCTGGCACCAAAAAGGGTTTGACCTTGCTGTACTTATCTCCCACTAGGCAGTATGGGGATGGTAGTTTTATCTTGGTTTTACTTATGAAAAGAATTACTATGGTAAAAGGTTAAAATTTGTTTTTTCCCACTGGCTTGTGCACTTCAACAAACAAGGAAACAAACATTAAAAACTCTTTAGATCAAATGTACCACAAATACACTTGGAAAAGAACTGATTTTTTTAGTCTTGGGTGGCTGATGTGCTTACTGTTCTTCACCTTATTTCTTTTGCAGTAATTGATGTTTAAAGGGAGACAATCAATTATTTTAAGTCAGTATTTTTAGAACTGATCAAAACCTTTTTCATGCAAACTAAACTTTGCAAAATTTGAGTCTTTGTCCCAGACCAAAGGTCAAAACCTACCAATTTCAAATTCTTTGATCAAGTATACAAATATTAGTAGAATTCCTCATCTTACCTACAGTAGACATGCAGTTTGAGAGTTACAGATTAGGTTGCTATTATTTGGGCAGAGAATCCACAGATTTTACCTTTCTTACTTAGCCTAGCTATCTAGATATAATCTTAGCCTAGCTAACCTGAAATGATTTTGTATTCCTTGGGTGCATATACACATGATGCTGTCACCGTAGCAACATGCTACGGCGACACAGCGTCTGCAGGCACAGACCGTGACGCTGCAGCTACATCACAGTAGCAATGCACTCCCTTGGTATAATGTGTTGCTATGGTGACATAGTGGCTAAAAATAACTGGGTGCTGCTGGCACAGTGCAGTACAGGCTGTTACCGCGACGTCATTTAGTACTTCCAAAAGGAAGTACTAAATGATGGCACAGTAACAATGGCGCCATAGGGGCACATGTAGATGTGCCTCCTGACAAGCAAAACATTCTCATTCTCAGTACAAAGGTTAAAACTACTGGGGCTGTGTATAATCTTGCCTAAGTATAACAACATAATATGAGGTAACCAAATCAGGCTCTTCACATTGCATTTACTGAATAAAAGGGCTTCTTACTTCCTAATATAATAGTCCCAATTTCTACATCCATCTCAGACCTATCATATGTTAGATGGACTCAAATACTGAACTAAAAAAACTATTATATCTATAAAGCTCTTTTTATAAGACTGGACTTTTTACTAGATTTTATTAAAAGGATTCAGAGATGTTTAACAGAAATAGATTCATGCATTTATATTGCACTCTTTACTGTAAAGTATGCTTTCAACACCATCCTGACATAGCCCCTGGGGAACTGTTGTCCCCAGAAAAGTTGTATTATTTAACGTTTTAGTAAACCTACTTGATTCTCTACTTTCTTTTTAATACTCCTTGGCTACCTACTGACTACATCAGAAATATTTCTCCTTGAGCTCACTCAGTTGGTTACTGCAGCTATGTGAATAACTCATGTTTTTTTTCATTTGCAGTTGACCTGAAATTATTTTTTAAGCTTTTTGCAAACAGAATAAAAAAAACTTTGTTTTAGATCCAATTAAAATGTCCAATTAAAAGGAATTAACTTAAAAAGTCAAGATTTTTTTAAAAATAATACTGAGGTACACTTTAAAATGAAAATTTCGAATTATAGATTCAAAAGTTGTTTTCAAAATATTGTATTGAAATCCTTTCAACACCTTTTAAATGTTTTTCAGTTTTTAATCACCAAAGTAATTAAGCAAAATTGATGCTAATTCACAAATTGTTTCTGTTAACTCAAATCCTCATTTTCATGGGTAAAAAACAAATACAAACAAAATAACAGCTGAAATGTTTTATCCAACTCTATTGGCAACCAATGAATTGACAGAAATGAAAGAACCAGCACTGGATACAAAAGTAAATGTTAGGTATGAGACTTACCTTCTTTAGGTAAAATAACCTGACAGAACCAAGTAGCAATAGTGGTAACCATTATGGGACAAATGCTTTCTGTGTCAGGATGCATCTTTCTGCCAAAAAGGCTGATCTCCCAAAGACTTGTGCCTGGCCGATATGCTGGGACAATACTGTAAGGCATTGTGTTTGATGAAAGGCCCAAATGCTATTGAAACACTCTGCAGGAAAGCATGCCAAAAGCCTGGATAATGAGTGTGGGACTTTCCCCAACAAAGCTTTTATGGAAGTAAAATCATTTCGCAAAACAGCCTCTCTGTTAATTCAGCCCTTTAGTGAATTAAGTGCCACAGTGAAGAACATTGCACGTGTTGCACTGAACCCTGAAACAGATGTAAAGTAGAGTAGTGCCTTGGAGTAGTGCTGTGCACATCTTAAGTTCTCCATTTGGGTTTACTAGTTGGCACACATTCAGCACTTCTGTATGACAGCTATATTACATCCAGTTGGGGGTTTAGTGTTTTTGGAGAGCTTATGCCACGCAGCACTATGACACCTGCTCTGTTTAGAAGTTGTGTAAACCTACCCTGTGTGGTAGCTAAGAACATCCAGCTCATTTAATTAGATTTATCCTCTCACTCAACAACATTCCTGCTGTGAGATAGTATTATATACTGTGTCCATCTCTACTAAGGCAGCCTGGTTTACTTTTTGCCTGACAAAACAGCTATACTTATGCCATGGAAATAACTTCATCTTCTAGCAGTATAAAGTGATGCATTATCAAGTACCACTTACATTCAAGGCAGCAGCTTTTCTGCAGCCTGTGAACGTCACTTAGCCAGGAAGATTATGGAGTGAAGTTCCATCCATCTAAAATGCATACTCTAACTGCGTAGTCCAGGGTTAGAGGCACACAAAATCTAGAGGTCTAAACTAGCTCTAGAGATTCTTGTTAGCAACAAGCAGCTTTGTTCTATATGTAGCAGCACTGAAATTATGTTTTAGTTCTCTGTTTTTTTATTTATATTTTCCCATATCCCTTTCCCTTGTGTTCCCTTTTAAAGAGATTTTCATTGTCTCCCTGAAAGACAAGTACAATATTTTAGAGCCATTTTTGGCATTCAAGCTACAGCAACTAGTGGTGCATGTGAAGAAACATGATCCTTATAGCCAGAGCCCCTTGAGCTAAAGTAAAAAGTTACAAGTGACTAAATTTCTTTGGGGGTTCAGAAGGAAGGGAATGTTGAAACTTGAACACCATCATTTTATGATGGGAAAAATCATAACTTCCATACACACACACAGGGTAGAACTTCAATGACCAATGAACAGGACAAACAGTACTATCCTACTGGCCTTGAGAAGTTTCAAACTGATCATTAAAACATGAGGAAAGGTCACTGTTGGACTTCTGGGAGACCACCTTAACCTAAAGTCCTAAAATTATTCAAAATGGGAAGACTCAATCCAAACTCACTGGAACTCAAGAAAGTCTGCAGCTCATTACTGCTTGCCAGCTTTCAGTGTAGAAAGTTGGTTTATCATTGCTTAAGTGCCACTGACACAGTCACTGTATCATTGAGGACACCGACAGCTCCCCCATTAACTCATGGCACCTCACAGAAAATGCTGTGAGTCAGAGTGCCCCCTCAACCCAACAGATACTCACTGTTGGTTCAGGGACTGAGAGAGATTGAGCTCCACTTTGGAGCTGATCCAGGAGGAGCTGCCTGCAGCCTCTCTCCTCTAGCCCCACCTCGCCCAGTGCTGTCTGCAGGATAGGAAGGGGGAAAGGGAAGGAGAGGGAGCTGTGGGCTTGGCAAAACCCAGCCCACAGCTCCTTCTGCCTCCCTCCTCCTCCTACCTTTCTAAAGACAGCACTGGGGTGGGGCTGGGGTGCATCAGGCCTGCCCTGACTGCACACAGGGACAGACAGAAGTTAATGAAGGTACTCTACACTGGTGCACCTTCATCTGAACCCTCATTAACTGAGGGTTAATTTGTCACACGATCAAGAACTTTTAAAGCACTCTGCAATCATGTACTTCTGTTATGGCATAGCTGTAGAGTGCTTTCAGTTTGGCCCTGGGATTGGCATGAGACACACAGATGTAAGCCCATAGTGCCCCTGCACCCCGAGGCCCACCAGTGACCCCCAGCAACCACAGAGCACCCCACTGACCCCCAGCACTACAGGAGGTAAGTGGGGCCGTGGTGGGAGGGACACAGAGCAGCTGCAGGGTGGCTGAGTGGAGCCAAGTTTAAAAGGGCCTACCAATTGGAAAACAACCTCAGTTTGGCCCCAGGAATGGCATGAGATGCACGGCTGTAAGTCCATCAAGCCTCCCCACTCCAAGGCCCCCCCAGTGACCACAAAGCACCCCAGTGACCCCAAGCACTGCCAGAGGTAAGCGGGGCCCATGGTGGGAGGGACATAGCTCAGCAGTGGGATGGCTGAGTGGAGCCGAGGAGGGCCTCGCCCCACCCTGGCTCCTACTTCCCCCAGGGAGCTGTGTGAACAGGATGCACAAACAGGCATGTTTCTGGACCCAGTGCACAAGTTAGCGTGGGAGTTCATGCAGGAGGTCCTGCCAGCAATCCCCCTAGGGTAGGTGGTCCCAGCCACAGCTGGCCTACCAGTGGCACCATACAGATAGGCAAATGCCACAACCTGAATTCCCCTCAGGGTCTGTGCCCCTCCGCCCCCCCCCCCCGACTCCTTAGAGTACTTCACCTAGACAGAACCCATGGTTCTGGGCTGCACGCATGTGGAGCCTCTGACTCTTGGCTGCAGCAGCTGCCTGACATTTTTTCAGTCTCTGGGGTCCGAGAGCATGGCCACCTCCCCTTGTGAAGTCTGCTTCCTTTTGGGGTCTCTGGCATGCCAGCTGGAGGAGCTCCAGGCTGCAGTCCAGATTCCAGTCAGGGATGGTGGGCAGGATATAGACTCCTACTACCAGGCCCTTCTCCCCCTGCAGGCAGAGGGTAGACCAAGGTCTCCTTCCAGGCCAAGGGAGGATTCGGGAACCTCCCATGCTGTCCAGCCAAGGAGTTGGACTAAGATGGTCTAGGGCCCCAAGGCCCGCCACACCAAGGTCCCTGCCCCACTGGAGCTTTGCAGCAGATATGAACCTCTTGCAGCCCCAGCAGAGCCTGCTAAGTTGCCAGCTCCCACAGGCTCAACTGAAGCTACCACCCCCGCTCTCCCTAAGACAAAATGCAAAGTGTTTGTCAAGGGAGACTCCATCCTGAAGGTACTGAGGGGGCAATCTGCCACCCCAACCCCTTAGCCCAGGAAGTCTGCTGCTTCCTGGGAGCCCAAATCCAAGACATTGTGGAGAAGATCCCTGAGCTCCTCCAGACCACTGACCACTATCCTATGCTCCTTATCCATGTGGGCACAAATGACATGGCTCAGAGTGCTCCCAGCTGGCGAACAGGATGCACAAACAGGCAGGAAACACTACAGGCATTTGGAAGTGGGGCTTAAGGGGTTGGGGGTGCAGGTGGTGTTTTCATTGATCCTCCCAGTTTCAGGCTACAGGCTGAGGAGGGAGAAGAGGATCAAGGTAGTGAACCAAAGATAGCAACGCTGGTGTCATCGGGAAGGCTTTGGCTTCCATGACCACAGTCTGCTCTTTGGTGAGAGAGACAGCGAGCTGCTGGGAAGGGATGGCCTCCTCCTCTCTCCGCTAGGAAGGAGGCTCTTCTCAGCCAGGCTGGCTGACCTGCTCCACCAGGCTTTAAACTAAGCCTGCTGGGCGATGGAGGGGGACCATTGCCACTGCTGGCCCACTAAGCAACCCTTGCAAAGCCAGCAGGCCAAGGCACTTAAGGGATCCCATCCCTTCCCCAGCCCTGGAGCAAGCTGTAGGCAAGGCAAGGGCCCCCATAGGTACACAAATGCCAGAAGCTTGGAGAACAAACAGGAGGAACTTGTCCTCATACTTAACACAAATAATTATGATGTCACAGAGATAACGGAGACCTGGTGGGACTCCACCCATGACTGGGCCACAGGTATAGATGGTTATACACATGTACAAGACGGATCAAGTGGACAAAAGGGGCGGGGGTGTAACTCTTTATGTCAAGGAAAGCTATGTGTCCCTGCATTGGTACCCAGGGTAGATGACTGGAGACCCTCTGGGTAAAAATCGATGGGGAACATGGCACAGGTGACAGTGGTGGGGTTTGCCAGGGAATTGGCTGAGGCTGCACCCTCCCGGTGCATGGTTATTACAGGAGACTTCAACTACCCAGACATCTCATGGGAAGAGCACTCGGCCAAATCCGAGTAGTCGCAAAGCTTTCTCTCATGTGTGGATGAGCTCTATCTGATGCAAAAAGTCTATGGGCCAAAAAGAGGTAAAGTGCTGCTCAACCTGGTTCTGGCAATGGGGGACGACCTAATCAGTGACCTAATGATTGAAGGGAAGCTGGGTGACAGTGACCACAAGCTGATCACCTTCACCATCCGCCGTAAAACTGGCAAGTCAGCCAGCAATACAGAAGTCCTTGACTTCAGGACAGCTCATTTGACAAGCTCAGAAAGCTTGTCAGTGAGGCTCTAAAGGGCAAAGGGGAGGAGAGTTCAGGAAACATGGCTGCTCCTCAAGGTGTTTAACACTGAAAAATGCAAGGTTCTCCACCTTGGAAGGAAAAACCTGTAGCATGTCTATAGGCTCGGCAGTGCTATGCTGGCTAGCACTACAGGCGAAAGGGACTCTGGGGTCATGATTGACTACAAGATGAACATAAGCCTTCAATGTGATGCTGCAGCTAGTAAAGTGAGGAAAATGCTGTCTTGCATCCATAGATGTTTCTCAAGCAAATCCCAGGACGTCATTCTCCCCTTGTACTCGGCCTTGGTGAGGCCACAGCTGGAGTACTGCATCTAGTTTTCCACATCCACAATCCACATCCACAATTCAAAACGGATGTGGAGAAGCTTGAGAGAGTGCAAAAGAGAGCCACACGCATGATCAAGGGTTGGGAAAACAGACCTTATGATGAGAGTCTGAGAGCCATGGGACTCAAAAGCCTAGAAAAGCACTGGCTCAGGGGTGATCTGGTGGCCACCTACAAGTTTATCAGGGGTGCTCACCAGGATCTGGGGGAATGTCTGTTCACCAGAGCACCCTGAGGGGTGACAAGGTCAAATGGTCACAAACTCTTCCATGACCATTTCAGGCTGGACATAAGGAACAACTTCTTTACTGTCTGAGCCCTTAAGATTTGGAAGACTACTACTGGAGGTGGTTCAAGCACCTACTCTGAACACCTTCAAGAGACATTTGGATGTTTATCCTGCAGGCATCCTATGATCCCTGCTAACTTCCTGCCCCTGTGGCAGGGGAATGGACTGAATGATCTTCCGAGGTCCCTTCCAGCCCTAATGTCTATGAAATCTATGAAATGGGCCAATATGTTAGCAGTCAGAGAATCTCTCAAAAAGTTCATAGTTCCTTGAGCAAATAATCATATAAGAAAAAAAATATGCTCAGAAATTCTGGTTACCCTATGCATGTTTTGTTTTATGCATGATTAATTGTAGCAGTAGTACTTAGAAATTTTACATAGAACCTTCTGTGGCAGGGAACCCTAACCCTGTCATGAGGAAGAAGGTGCACCCCTATAAGGCCAAAACCGTCTGGGCATGGAAGGCTGGTGAGGAAGGGTTTAATTGCTAAACTGGGATGGCTGGTCAGCTGACCAGAAGAGGCAGGACTATAAAAACCCTGGGTGGAACAGCAGTAGGGAAGTAAGCAGCCGAAGGGGAAGCAGTCCCCCTGAGAGCTCCAGGAAGAAGCTTGGGCAGCAGTCCTTGGCAGGAAGGGGGAGCCTACAGAAGCCCCTGCAAGATGACCACTGCATCCACAACCAGGATGGTAGCCAGTGGTGCAGAGCCAAGACTCGAAGAGAGTTCATGTACGCTGACCTGCTGCGTTGATTAAGCATGTACAGTTATTATTATTTTTTTATGATTCTTGAATAACACTGGTGGTTTGGGAGAGGCTATTAGGGGATGGAGGAGGCTTCATTTTCAGGACCACCTACAGAGTGCCAGTGCCAGTGAGGATGCAGTTTTGGGGGCACAGACCCCAGTGCCAGTGAGTGCGCAGTCTTTTGGGGTGGATGCTGGTGCCAGTGAGGGTGCAGTTTTTTGGGGACATGAACCCCGGTATTTGAGGGACTATTTTGAAAAGGCCAGGGAGGTCTGGTGTACTGGAGTGTGGTTGTAGTTCGTCTTTTTTTGTTTGGACTGACCAAGTTGGGTTCGGGTTGCACTTGGGTCATGAGCCCACGGCCTGCTGGTTGTGGGTCTGGCTCCTGTGCCTCTGGGCCAGAGTGCCATGCTTCATAAAGGAGCAGGAAAGGCTAGAGCCTCAGAGTCCAACCCTGTTTAGTGGGCTTGGATGGGGAGGCCTAGCGAGAAGAAACAGGGGGCAAGCCATAAGAGGCGAGACCCCAACATACCCAGAATAATAGGCAATCACTCGCTCAAAACCCCCCCCAAAAATTCCGTCGAGATGTGGCAGGTGGGATTAGGGCAGGACTGAAGAATTACAAAACACACCCCAAGGGCACCCCATGTGTGGTGCAGATAACCAAAAAGATGGCGCCAGGGAAGGCGACCTGTCCCACCTTCCCTACAAGATTCTAAAAAAAAACCATGAATAAGCAGATTCTCATGATGCTCTGGTGTACAATGTATTATTACTAATCTCTCCCTTTTGGTACCTGTGCCTCATTTTAAACATAGATAAGGAAACAGAAGCATTCAGATATGCAGCGATTCCTTTAAGATCACATTAAGAAATCTGCAGCAGAGTGGAAAAATAGAACCTACATAGATGTATCAGATGAATAAGAGTGACTCATTGATATGTCTAGTAAAAATAACTGAAGAAAGATTTGTTCTGCAATGTCAGATCAGATATGTAAAACTGACAAGAATGTGGGAAATTGCTGTCTATGGCTAAATACAGACAGTCAAAAAGCCCAAGGCTGAACTGATTCAATCTTTGCAGGTTAGCCTAACTGCACAGATTGAACAGATAAGCAAGTGAACAGACGTTCAGTTTTAATTCTGGAAATACAACCACTTGCCTGCAGTGGCCCAGGCCAGAAGCTGGTGGGTATTAGAACATGCCTCCATTTGGTTGGACTGGACAGCTTGGGCCAAGACTAGCC
This sequence comes from Crocodylus porosus, assembly GCF_001723895.1. Classification (NCBI taxonomy): domain Eukaryota; kingdom Metazoa; phylum Chordata; order Crocodylia; family Crocodylidae; genus Crocodylus; species Crocodylus porosus. Next base: position 224,250,687 of record NW_017728886.1, read on the forward strand.
TGCCCACCCTACAAGGGGGGGTTTGTAGGGAAGGTGCAAAGCATCCTGGGATGCTGGAGGACTGTGAGTGAACTTGAATCTGAAGGGGATCTGGAACTATAAGTTCTATAAGCCAATTTAACCTAAATCAGTTATGTCTAATACTACATCCATCCAGGTTTATCTTAAACTAATTTCAAAATGGCCCAAATTGGTTTATGTGCACTGAACACCTGTTGTGTTACTGATTAGAAACTGGTTCAAATCTCTTATACCAGTTTATGTGTAATTTGTCCCTAACCCAAGTGTCTTCACTATATTTTTTCAGTTCTTAGTACTTCTTAGATATGAGGGAACAATTTATAGGAAAATGCCAATGCAAAATTCACTGTGCAACAATTATGAAAATTTGCGGACAAGAATAAATTAGGAATATAACTGACACTAGCTAAATTTTTTTAATATTAAAAAAAATCAGTTTTACCTCGTTATAAATAATAATTTACAGTCTTCAAGAAATACAATTATATGCTGAAAAAGTAATAAAAGAGAAGGAAACTTGAATTGAAAACATGCTGTGCTCTAGACTGTTTTTTTCCTTTTTTTTTAATTATACCTCAAAAAGGCAAGTTTTTATTTAGCTTTAAATCTCACCTTTCCTCTCTTTTCCAATAGAAGGTACCCTGTGTTTCCTGAACTGATGTACATATATGGATTATAACAGAAAGATCAAGCATATAATTCTCAAAATAGGCTGCAAGTACTCGAAATTCTGACATGCAAATGAGTATTAATAAAAATCACCAGTCAAGACCTTCATATTACATGCTACAATTTTTTTTTGATACTTTATATATTTTTGTCATATCCCATAGTCAATTGCTTGCATCTTCATTTGTACTCACAGCACTTAACTGAGGGGAAAAAAACCAAGATGCTTAATGGAAAAAATGTTCCATAATTAAATACTTTGGTCAAGATATTCGGCTTTATTTAGAAATTAGAAAATTTATTACAAGTTATTTATGCATCATACTTTCTTCCTTCCCCCCCCCCCTTATTGTTTGGGGCAGAAACCATGTTTTCATGGTCAAATACATAAAAAACCATTGCAAGTTTCAATACAGTATAAATAATAACTAATTATAATAAAATTATATCTATGCCCCTTTGTCCCCCTCTAATCTCAAGGCCCATTGTAGCCTACAAAGCCCTATCAACATAAATTAGACTCAAAGATGTTGCTCCAATAGGTGTGAATCACTAGGGCAGGCCCAGTCCTGACTTATATGCTAGCTGCAGGAAGAGGCAAGGGTGCAGAAACATCCATGGCAGCTCAGCACCAACCACGGATCTCTCAGGGTGGACAGTGTTAGGCTACAGCCAACAAAAAAGAGTTTTAAAAGCAGTACTGACTCAAAAGACTGGCACAAGTTGCTCATAGCATGCTGGAGAATATCATCTTTGTTTTAACAGTACAATGTCTTTCAGCAGGATTTTTTTTTCTCTGATCTCATATGCCATATGCTAAGCAAGTGTCAGTCTATTTTAGTAATCCTTTTTTGTAAGATTGCATCTGTAAACATCCACACAGTATAAGCATAAAGCCATGTTAGAGCTTGGGTTAACCTAACTGCTGTTTAAGACCACTTCCTATCTCCGAACAAAATACTTCATCCAGAAGAAAGTGTCAGCCACCTTCAACACTGTCAGCCATGTTTCTCTCCTGAAATCACGTATTCCTTTAGCTTCCATTACTGTACTGGTTCCCTTTCTAGCTTACTAATGTCTCCTTCAGAGGGTCTTCCTCATCCCACCTCCAATTTTCTGTGATGATTTCACAAGGGTCTATTGTTTGTCATCATCTTCTTTCTCTGTCTTCCCAGTGGTACTTCCTTTATTCCCTCTAAAACTTTCTGAGATACCGGTAAAAACTTGATAACAGTTAGGATGCTCAACAGTAAAGACCACTGCTTATTATGCAGACCAAAATCATCTCACTGTTCCTTTGTAGTTTCTCATGTCTTTATCCATCTATTATCTCATGCTTGCTTTGTAAGCACTTTGGGGCAGGGGCCATCTATGTTATGCTTGTACAACATCTAACACAATGGCTAGGGACAGACATTCAAAAAGCCTGAGCCTGAATTGATTCAGTCTGTGCAGGTTAGTCTAACCTGGCTAGGCTAAATCAGTTTTGTAACCAGACACACATCCCAGAAATGCAGGCACATGTCTGCAGTAGCTAAGGGTAGAAGCTGTGGGGAGCTAGAGCAGGCCTCCCTTTCCTTTCACAGAGCTGAGCTGAGGTGAGGGGGCATGCCCACACAGGACATGGTGATTAGGGAGGGGTTCCCCGCTCCTGAACAGCCCAAGAGGGAATGTTTATCACCTCTGACTCAATGTGTATCACTCCATTAAAAAACCAGACGGACATTACCAGCTATCTGTTGATTCTGCCTTTGTCCCATGTGCCTCAGCTCAGAAGCAGCTAGTATGTGGTCTGCTAGCTAATACTGAGAGGTGTCTGTGAGAGATGGGGGAATGCCTGCTTAGCAGCAGGGGGGTGGGGGGGAGCAGAAGCCAAGCTGATGCCTGCTGACACTGCCGAAGCTAGCGCCAAGGAGAACATGGGAGGGGTCAGCCTTGCTATGGAGCAGAGATCCCATCCAGCCCAGAGAGCATGCCGGGATGCTGGGGGAGTCTTATTTAATTTAAAGCAGCATAAACTGGTTTGAACTAAGTCAGTTAAGTCTGATACTACATTCAACCACATTTATCTCAAACTGGTTTCAGCTGTTCTCAAACTGGTTCATGTGCACTGAACATCTGTTCTGTTACAGGTTTAAACCAGTTTCTGATCATTTAAACCAGTTTGTATGTAATACCTGTCCCTAGCGAATGAGATCCTGGTCCTGGATAGCAGAGCCTTGCTGCTAGCTGTTACAAACAGTATGCTAGTCCGTACAGCCTGCTGTTGAAAGAGTTCTGCTAACAGAGGTAAGAGGCCCATTTAGATTTAGTCCACCCTCTTATTACAGAAGACTTTGGGTATCACTCTTGAACTACTTGCACTTGTAGATTGAGTTTGCCTTCTTATCACAAGGCGTTCCAGATTTCAGTTGTGACAATTCTAGCACTTGTATTACTACAGGAAGTTGAGGAGGTCAGGAGGGCAACATAGTGCTGAGGAGAGAAAAATCTGTGGACTCTGCATGAACTCTAGCTCTGCCCGAAATATTTCACATAACTTGCATGTTCCTATAATGAAGTTTGTATACAAACTGTAAGGATCTGGGAGAAATAAATTATCATCTTGTTTCTGAAAATTATGCTAAGCAGTATACATTGAATTTTACTTAAAGTCACATTTATTTTCAGTTTATTCTGATTATCTCTTCTAAATAAACTATGGACGTGTCAGGGGAAAATACATTGTGTTCAGCGGTATTCAGTATATTTTCCAGAGAGAAATTCATGTTCTACTTTGTATGCTACTTATTAATGTACAAGAAGTGCTCTTACAGAGCCTTTACATTTTAATATCTATTATCTATGGACATGATAGTCCTTTCTTTGAAATCAAGGGCAGTATGGCCAATAACATGTACTGAACAAGGTCATGCCCCTGTGACACTCCAGTACAGCTAAGCAAGGTTCCCCCTAAAGTGCATGCATGCATGGCTGTGCACAACTAAAAGTGTGGCCATGCACAGGCTTTTCAAGGCCATGCACCAGGAGAGGCTGGGGTGGGAGCCTGGCCCGGGCTCCACCAGCTCCGGGGAAGTGCTCCGCTCCCCTACATCAGGGCCAGGGAGTGGAGCACTTCCCCAGAGCGGGTGGAGGGAAGGCAGGGATGGAGGCTGGTGCGGGCTCCAGGAAAGTGCTCCAATCCCTGGCTCTGATGTAGGGGAGCAGAGCACTTCTCTGGAGCCAGGGAGTCCGCACCAGGCCCTGGCTCCAGCAACTGGCCCCCAGCCCCAGCCCTTGGCCTCCAGCTCCTGGCTCCAGCCCCCTGCTCCCAGCCTCAGCCTCTGGCCCCCGGCCCATTGTCCCAGCCCCTGGCTCCCGGCTTCTGGCTCCAGCCCCTGGCCCCAGCCTCTGGTCCCCAGGATCCAGCCCCAGCCCCCTTTGGTAAGTATCCCATGCTGGACCAAGGTGGCACGCTCATGGACCAAGGCGGCATGCTCACGGACCGCTGCTTCTTAGAGGGAACATTGCAGCTAAGCATTGATTACATCAGATGATGAACAAATACATACAGTTTCCAGTATGAAACTTGATATAGATATGATAAATGAGGAAGGAAAAAGTCCTTGCAAGAAAGTGGCAGGAAGAACTTGTTTTAATACCCTTCTCCCCACCTTTTATATTCAAATCACTCACTTCATTTTATACTCTGCTCTATGCTGTCCTTTCACAGCATCTGAAATTAACTTGAGCTCACAGAAGCTTATGCACAATACCATATTTATGCAATTCCAAGACTAGGTCCCCCTGCATTTAACATGAGGGAAAAAAGTCCCTTATCTTGGAACTGAGTATAAAGGTTCCAAGGAGGGATTCGGGGGGGGGGAAGGGGAGCCACTGTGGCTCTGGCCCCAACCCTGGGGCCAGGCAAGAGCAGCAGCTTCTGCCTGCCCCCTGTCACCTCTGCACCTCCTGCCTCTGCAGCCTCAGACCATCACCACCATTGGCAATGCATAGGGGGTCCACACGGGTGCATGTGCACCCCCTGAGATTGGCAGTGCACCCCCTGAGAGAAGCATTGCTGACAGCACCTGTGACTGTTTGCTACTCACCAGTCCCCCCCGACTTCGCCACCAATCACTGCTGGCTGCCACCGCTACCAGCAGTGTTTGCAGCTGGTCACCGACTGCTGGTCAGTGCTCACCACCTCCCCCCACCACTGACACTGCTACGACCACCTGTGGAAGCTCTCTGCTCGCCACTACCACACCCCACTGCCTGCAGGTGGTTGCCGTCCCCCCCCACCCCCAGCCTCCAGGGGCATGCATCATTCATACTCACCATCTCGCTCCTTACCCCATCTCTTACCATGCCACTTCTGCCCCATTTCTGCTACCATTTCCCTTCCTTTCCATCTCCCCCTAAGTATTTCCCTCCCAATCCCCCTTTCCCCTCCCGTTCTTACCCTTGCTCCAGCACTAGCAGGCTCTGTCCATGATGCAGCCTGGGGCATGAAGTATGCCCCTACCCCAGCCCTGTAGCACAGGAGCCAGCTCTTGGCCACTGCTACATGACTAGGCTGGGACTGTGCTCCATGGCTGGCGTTATCATACAGCCAGGTTTTCCTGGACATGTCCCCTTTTTGGGTCCTCTGATCTCCATCCAGGCAGTTTTTGGAAATCTGAACAAAAATCTGCTGGTGGGAGCAGGGGGAGGATGATTGGAGGCAGGGGCCACCACGTGTGTCTGCATGCACACACACACACATGTGGCTGGCATGCAGCCAGACAGGATGGTAAGAGCAGCCTCAGTAGCTGGATGCAGGTAAGTCTATGGGGAAGTGGGAATTGAAGGGCCAGGGCTCAGGGACTGTCCAGATTGTGTGTGGGTGTCAGGGTGTGTGGGGGGGGCAGGTGTGGAGGGAACAGGTGTGTGGGGGAAGCTATCTGGGTGATGGGGGCTATGGCAGGCACCTTTTCCTCCAGCAGGGGAAGGGGGGGCACTTTTGAGGGCAGCAGGGAGCTCTGTGGCCAAGCCAGTGGCCCATGCTTGCAGGGGGGGGCAGCCAGGAGACGCTTGCAAGAGGTGTGGCCAAGTTGCTCTGCGTGGCATGAGAGCCCCAGCCCAGGGTGTATGGGGTGCCACAGGCATCCCTTCCTCCTTCCTCCAGCCAGTGCTGGGGCCAGATTCACTCTGCCACTGCCCACACAAATAGGAGTTGCCACACTCCAACCTGGTTGGGATAGGGACAGCTGGGGGCTCATCTGGCAGTGCTGGCAGGAGCAGGAGTCTGTGGGTTGGGAGTGAGGGGCACCAGGGGAGTGGGAGGCTGTGGGCCAGGAGTGAGGGGCACCAGCAGGAATGGGGGGCTGTGGCTCGGGAGTGAGGGGCACCAGCATAGCCCAAAAGGGCGAAGGACTCTGGGTTGGGAGTGAGAAACACCGGCCGAGCTGATGGACTGCAGGTTGGGAGTGATGTGTCTCCCCAAAAGGTGTCCTCTTTTTTGGAACTGGAAATATGGTAACACTGTATGACCTAAGCTGTAGTTGGAATGAAGGCTGCTAGAACCAGATCAAGACTGATGGGTGGGCAGGGAGGGGAGGGCCAGGTGTGAGGAGAGGCTGGGGGGGAAAGGGAGGCAAGGGCCTGAGGCTGCAGGGTAGGAAGGCACAAAAGGGAAGTTAGCAGGGGAGAGAGGGACAGGAGGCAGGGGGCAAGCTGCCTGCCTCCACACTGCCTGTCCCCCATTGCCTCCCTCACTTCCTGCCTCCCTAACACTGCTTTCTGCCCTGCAGTAGTGGTGGTGGTGGCAGGAGGGGGAATTTAAGATAATCCTCTAATAATTAGATTCCATACTTGGAAGAGTATAACAAATTTATATTTTTTTCATGTATATAAATCTAATTATTAGTAGGGGTGCAGCAATAGACATTTTGGGGTCCAATACCAATAGCTGATTTTTAAGGAGGCATATAGGCCAATACCAATCCTATTTCTGATACATCTGTGTACAGCTGGTAAGTCTATTGTGGTGGAAGGGGAGGGAGGAGCGCAGATCAAGGCCCCTGCAGTGAGAGAGGGAATGGGGCTGGGGTAGTGGCCAGGGCCGGGGTGGGGCAGGGATTGGATGGAGCCACAGCTCATCTTGGGACAGTGGAGTAGGGGGCAGCTCCCAGTGCTGTGTGCACGCCAGCAGGGCATGGGAGAGGTGTGTGTCCCCAAAGCTTAGCAGGGTGGGGCAGGAAAGGCTGCAGCCGTGGGCTGGGGCTGGGACAGTGCTGGGTTCTTCTCAAATCGGGGCTGGGCCTGGCTGCACCCGGGGCAGGTGGCAGTAGTGGCACTGGAAGAGGGGCTATGGGGAGGGGGCTGCAGCCACCCCAAATTCTGCTGTAGCATTCCCATAAGTCCCCCTCCCAGTGCTGCCACTGCCCTCCCCAAGCACAGCGCAGCCCAGCCCAGCCCCACCTCCCATGTACCAGGAAGAGCCCAGCACAGCTCTAGCCCCAGCCCGCCACTGCAGTCCCCCCATCCCGCTGCACAGATCCACGGTCACATGCCTCCCCTCTGCCCCCTTGCCCTCCCAGGGTGTACGCAGTGGAAGGAGCAGCACCCCCCGGGTGAGTCACGGCTCCGTCCTGTGCCCTGCGCCGTCCTGGCTGAGCAGCCCCTGCCTCACCCCTGCCCTCACCACAGAGGGCATTGATCTGCCCCCCACACCCCTTCCCCCACAACAGACTTACCAGCTGCACATAGCTCTCCACACTGCCAGGCTGCGCCCCTCACTGCCTACGTGCTGTGCTGTGCTGTGGATGTGAGCATTCACAGGCATTTAATCTGCCAAATTATTGCCCACATCAGGCTGACTTCCGATACAATCAATTTTCTTTATATGTGTTGATCTGATATCAAACCAATGCATCAGTTTACCTCTAATTATTAGGGGGTTGTCTTAAATTCAGGGCTGTCTTGAATTCAGGTAAATAAAATATATATCTTATTTAGTTTGTCTATAGGGTGGATATCTATTTTGTTGTTTTCTTGATTTCAGACTAACTACCTGTTCTCGTGAAGGACCTTCTCAGAAGCTTATTTAAAGAGAAACTAAGCAACATCCAATTTGGTACACATAGTTAGCAAGACACCATTTCATAGCATATAAATTACTACCTAGAGAAAGGGTGTAAAAATTAGCTCAGGCTTCCATTGCTTTTGATTCAACCTTTTCTTCTAACGTTTCTAACAAACGATGCCAGTAAGTTCAGAATATGTTAGTAAAAGTGCTTTTGAGTCTTGTCTCAGAAGAACCATGCTCTTTTAAAAGTACTTTATAAAATAAGAAAGCAGTGTCACTACATTTTGAACTGGTAAAAAAATACTAAGGAAGTAAACTAATCATCCCTTTTGCTTGCTTGAATGCTACATATTTGTAACAGTGCTAACAAAACTACAAGGACAATGTTACACATAATGAATGTATGTGATCAACAGAAGTCAATGCGATAAATGTTTCCACAACACGCACCAAATAAAATAATAATACTATAGAAATACTTGAAAAAAGCTGCCTGGATCTGCAAAAAGCCTTTTAAATTTCTTATCTTATATTTAAACTATTTATTTCTGGCCTACAGTACAGACACATATACTGATCTTTAGATGTCTTAAAAGCAGGCGCAGCTGGTGAACCCAGACTGATGGGACGATGGAGTGTCCCACAGGAGCAGCGGGGGGTCTGCAGCCTCCCCGCTACTGGCCAGAGTGCTCTGCTGGCTGCAGCATCCCCCCCTGCTCCACCGCCCCACCAGTCCAAGTTCACCAGCCATGCCTGCTTAACTACCAATTGTATCAATAGTGTGAACTTAATTTGAAACTTTATTTACAATCACTGATATGAGGAAGTGGAATAATAAAATCATAGAAAATGAAGGTTGGGAGGGACCTTAAGAGGTCATCTAGTCCAACCCCCTGCTCAGAGCAGGACTAGCCCCAAATAGCTCTCCCAGCCAAAGCTTTGTCTAGCCAGCTTTTGAAAACCTCCAAGGACAGATATTCTACCACCTCTCTGGGTAACCTGTTCCAGTGTTTTACTACCCTCCTAGTGAGAATGTACAAGAATGCTAATGGGAAATTAAATAAAAAAAAATCAAACTTATTTCAATAACTAGAATAATGCCTAGCATTTTTATAATACTTATTTATGAGAGGAGCTCAACACATTTAAAAAGCAAATTCAAGGTAGATTCAATCTTGATTCCAATTAGGTTAATGGTTAAACTCCATTGATTTCAAGAAACACAAAACTGAGTGCAATTAAATTAGTAGGTTATACTTAAATGGGGAAACTGAGGCCCAGATAGGTTATGGGACTGCCTGAGAAATTCAGTTCAGAATCATGAAGAGTTTCTAGAAGTTGTGATGGTATCATCACCAGACCATATGTCTTCCTTTGGGGGTATTAAGCTAAGCTGCATTTGTAACCCCAAACCAACAAAACTATACTATACCCTTCATGTAGATGCACATACTTTCTTTCTCTGTGTGATAGAATGAATGCTTTTGTGCACTTTTTTACTGTTATAAGAACAAAATGCTTTCAAGCCTTCTATATATGGACACTATAATGTCTATTTATCTATACTTATATATCCTTATACTTCTATTTCCATCTATGAAACCCCTGTGAAACTATAGTTTAGTGCATTCCTAATGTGACGCTGACAGTCAGCATTGCCTGGTACCTGCATATTATCAGTGCTCTTACCCAATTCTGTTTAACCAAGTGATTGTTTGCCTTTTAGTTAATAGCAGACTATATCTAATCAGACTTCACATTCACTGGATCTGAGGGCCAGAATGTCATGAATGTAGCAAATAAAGCCTAATTTTGCTCCTCTAAACCAACTCTCTCTTCTTAAACCCGCATCCTGAATTGCTTATCTCAGCCTAACTTTGCTAAAAACATGATGTGAGCACCCGACAGTGTCACCAACTGGCAAAGATGAACAATTATTGTTTGGGAAATTTCTCATGGCATGAGTAGACAACCCTGCTTTAAAAGAAAGAAATTATCTAAGAATTTAGGTTATAAATCTATAAAGTAAGTGCTTCTGTCAGATTAATGTTTTAAGTGCTTTCTAATAAACTGTAAATTGCATGCAGTAAGATGTATGCATGGAATTTGACCATCTACTTCTAAGTTTTAGATATATGTCAGAGGTCACACGTTTTTGTTAAGTGTTAAACAAAAGCATGGGGAATGACCCATCAAAACTTAAGTACTTCTTAGATACAAATATTCCAGGTTAGCTTGATTTCAGTAAAACTGTCTGAATGACCTCAGTGTCTGTCAGAACTGAGGCTCCAGTCAGACACAAATTGCACTCACATGACTTGCCATTACAGTTTTTGTTTTAACAAGCCCTGGAATCAGCTGAGTGGCAAACCTAATTGTTAGCTTAAGTCTCCTCTCCAGAAATAAATGTTTTAAATTTTTACCACAGCTACAGTATAGTTTTGTCTATGTTTACACTATTTAGACTTGAATAACTACTGCTGGAACAAGCAATTATTTCTGCAGCAGACTATCTGGAGACTAGCCCGTCCAGAACATGGACCTCTGCATGTGTTTTTTGTCTCTCAGTGCTTTTATGTTGTTCAGTGAACTGTGAACATTAAATAAGCTCGACTTTGATATAATTACGCCATATCAGATTTTGATCAGAAGAGGTACAAAACCAGGATCCCATTACTGTTCCAATAACTGTGTTAATGAATTATAAGCAGTATAAGGTGATATAGTGCTCCCTACAATTTTCTTTTTCCTGTCCTATGAAAACCTGCTTTGCCATCTTCCCGTTTTCGCTGTTTTGCTGTTCTGCTCTTTGACCCAAAAATCTTCCAGAAGGGTTTTGTACTCCAGAATGTTGTTTGCTCTTATGTCCACTCCTATCTCACAATATCCAGCAAAAAATGGTACTTTCTTATAAAACTGCACTTACTACAACTCTCTAGCAACCACCTGAGCAGGTAGTTCCTGAAACCTACTTTGGAAGTTGATAGGGCAGTAAACTACTAAAAATACTTATGCTGCTAAACCTGAGACAATATGGTACTGGATACATGCAAAGCTAGAACAAATGTCCTTAAATACTCTAGGGGAGAAATCCTGTAGTGTTTGTTTTAAATGTGAAAATAAGAGGACAGGGCTACTAGAGAATTTAGGTCATTTCCAGGTACTAAACATAACCTTGAGCCAACCTCCTAAAGTATTTCACTAGGAGCATGGTTTGGGTCTGGGCCCAGCTGTGGAGTCATTCAAAAGTAATAAGATCAGATGTCTCAGAGAACTCTGGCTGGGCAAGAATGGAAATGTTTCAGTGTTGTAAATCTGTTCTCCTGGTCCACCTTCACATTTTGGATCCAATCCTGCCTGAATAGGTATTAGGCCTAGTACTCCCTTCCCCAAATTGAATGAACCAGAGCAGAGACTAGATAACTTGTTCCAACAATACTACATACGACAGTATGTTTGCAGGCAGCTAGGATACACTAAACCAGCGTTTCTCAACCCATGGATTGCAACCCAAAGTGGGTCACAAAAATATCTAAATGGGTCATGAACAAACTTTAAAAATGGATTCTCCTTAAAAGGAGAAAAACACAGGAAACTGCGGCTTTTCCTTTGTGGGCTAGTAGAGTTCCAGCCTGCCAGGGGCTGCTTGGGGCTGCCCTCGCCCCCACCCCGCCCCACACATAGTGGCGCTGAACCTGGGGTGGGGAGGGTAGCGGGTCAGGTGTAAGGGGCTGTCCTGGAGGTATACAGGTTGGGACTGGCCACTGATATTTACAGCTGGGTCCTGATACAAAAAAAGGTTGAGAACCACTTCACTAAACACAATGGGACAGCTTTGTGCATCTGCACCACTGTTCAGTGATGCCTCAGTCACCCACCACCCTCAGGTAAACTAATTCACTATGCCTTTCTTGGGATGAGATTAGAAATTACCATTAAACATTGACTCTTAAAATGTGAAGAATCACACATCAATGCTCCTTAATAAGTGTTTAGGCCCTCTAGGCATCTTAAAATTATGCCTTTTGAAGTAAGGATGATCTTTGAGCTGTGCTCAGGGTTCGAATTATGGAGGGGACTTGGTAGGGAGGGGCTGAGCCCCCCATAAGAGATGACAGCTGCCCCAGCAGTGAGCAGAAACTCCTGTTCATGGGAGAGCAAAGGACCAATTCACAGTCTTCCAGCATCCCAGGAGGCTTCACTCCCAGGCTGACTAGTTATCCTCCTGGACTCCAGATCTCTTGATCCTGAGACAGCCTGGTTAATTGCACAATTAGCTTGAGACCAGCTACAGGTGCAAAGTACTATCATGCCATAAAAAGCTCCAAGCACCTGAAGCCAGACCTCAAAAACATGTACCAACTTTATTACTGGTTGCTACTGCGCTTTAATCTGCACACGTAGCAGGGTCTCCCCTGTGGCTGGGAGGCCTATCAGCTGGCGGGGCTCCCAGCCCAGGGGTGCACCATGCCCAGCTGGAACTGGGAGTCCCATTACTGACAGGACTCTCAGTCCCAGCAGCTGCTAACTCTGGGTCCTGGAGCTGTATGAAACACCCCCGCAGCTGGGAGCTTGCTTCTTGCCTGGGATCAGCCTCCCCCTGTACTAGCAATAAGGTGTGATGCGATCTAATGCATGATTCCACAATCATATGCCCTGCCATGTATGTGTGGCATGGCAGGAGATGCATTTGTGTGGACTGCATTAGATTGCACCATGCCTTAACTGTGTGGGTAGAGGGGCCCTTAGAGCTAGGAAGTGGGGCAGATGCAAAGCAGACTTGTCAGCTCCTAGTCATGCCCCTGTTCACCAGCCCTCTGATGGCAGCTCAGAGCTGTGCAGGTAAATAGAGGCTATTAAACCTGAACATGCCACTGCTCCTGGCATATACTAACTTTAACTACTACCTAAAATTCATTAAAGTTTGCAGGTGTTAACTGTAATGTGTAAGCACACCCAAAGGCTCCAAAAGAGCAAAGAAACTCTTTAAAATGACTTGTAATATGCCCCCCTAGATTCAGCAAATCAGAGATGAGCACTTTCAACCTTAATTCATAAAGAAATTTCAGTCCTGAGCCTAATTTTAGCAGTTTGTAGCTGCTGAATAGGGTGTGAAGCAGATCACAGAATCATAGAAAATTAGGGTTGGAAGGGCCCTCAGGAGGTCATCTAGTCCACTCTCTGCTGAAAGCAGGACCATCCCCAACCAGATCATCTCAGGCAAGGCTTTGTCTAAACGGGTCTTAAAAACCTCCAAGGGTGGAGATTCCATCACCTTTCTGGGTAACCTGTTCCAGTGTTTTACTACCCTCCTAGTGAGAAAGTTCTTCCTAATATCTAACCTAAACTTTCTTTGCTGCAGGTTGAGACCATGGCTTCTTGTTCTGTCATCTTCCACCACTGAGAACAGTTTAGCTACATCCTCTTTGGGACCCCTCTTTAGGTAGTTGAAGTTAATTGAAGTTATTAAATCCCCTTCAGTCTTCTCTTCTCTTGACTAAATAAGCCCAGTTTTCTCAACCACCCATCATAAAGCATGTGCCCCAACCCCTGAACCATTTCTGTTGCCCTCTCTTCTAGACTCTCTCCAATTTGTACACATCCTTTCTGTAGGGGGAAGCTGAAAACTGGGCATGGTACTCTAGATGTGCCTTCACCAGTGCTGAATAGAGGGGAATAATCACTAGTAACACTCCTAACAATGCAACCCAGTATGCCATTAGCCTTCCTGGCAATGACTCACTGTTGGCTCATATTCAGCTTATTGTCCACTGTAACCCCCAGGTCCCTTTCTGAAGAGCTACTGCCCAGCCAGTCAGACCCCACCCTAGACCGATGCATGGGATTGTTCCATCCTAAGTGCAGGATTTTGCACTTGTCTGTCCTTATTGAATCTCATGAGATTACTTGTGGTCCAATCCTCCAATCTGTCTAGGTCTCTCTGAATCCTAACCCTACCCTCCAGCCTATTTACTACTCTCCCCAGCTTGTGTCATCTACAAACTCACTGAGGATGCACTCTGCCATCTTCCAGGTCATTTATAAAGATACTGAACAAAACTTACCCCAGGACCGACCCCTGGGGCACTCCACTTGATACCAGCTGCCAGCTAGACATTGAGCCATTGACTACGACCCTCTGACCTTAATGATCCAGCTAGTTTTCTATCCACCTTACAGTCTGTTCAGCCAACGAGGACTTCCTTAGCTTGCCTGCAAGAATGGTGTGGGAGACCATATCAAAACCCTTGCTAAAATCAAGGTACACCACATCCACTGCTCTCCCCACATCCACAGAGCCAGTCATCTCATCATAGAACACAATCAGGTTGGTCAGGCATGATTGAATCCATGCTGACTGTTCCTAATCACCCCTTTCTCCTCCAAGTGCTTACAAATGGATTCCTTGAGGATCTGCTCCATTATTTTTCCAGGGACTGAGGTGAGGCTGACTGGTCTGTAGTTCCCTAGATCCTCCTTTTTCCCCCTTCGTAAATGTAGGCACTATATTGGCCCAAACTAAGAATTGCCCTTTTCCAATCATCTGGGACATCTCCCAATCACTATGAGTTTTCAAAGATGATGGCCAATGGCCCTAGAATTGGCCAAGTCCCTCAGGTGCATCCCATCCAGCCCCACAGACTTGTACACATCCAGCTTTTCTAAACAGTCCCTAACCTGTTCTTTCACCACAGTTGGCTGCTCACATTCTCCCCAAACTGTTCTCCCAGCTGCCGTAGTCTGGGAGCTGACCTTGCCTGTGAAGACTGAGGTGAAAAAGGCATTGAGCACTTCAGCTTTTTCTGCATCCTCTGTCACTAAGTTGCCTCCCCCATTCAGTAAGGGACCCATACTTTCCCTGATCCTCCTTTTGTTACTAACATACTTGTAGAAACCCTTCAGGTCCCTTGCTAACTGCAACTCCAGTTGTGCTTTGGCTTTCCAGATTTCATCCGTGCATGCCTAAGCAATACTCTTAACTTCTTCCCGATTTGTTCATCCAAGTTTCCACTTTTTTGAAGCTTCCTATTTGTGATTTATTTTACCGAAGAATTCCCTGATAAGCCAAGCTGGCCTTCTGCCATACTTGCTAGTGTTCCTGCACATTTGGGATGGTTTATTCCTGCACTCTCAGTAAAGCTTCTTTAAAGTACAGTCAGCTCTCCTGGACTCTTGTCCCCTTAGGCAGGCAGTTTGCTTTCACTGGGAAGGATAAGGGGAATTTGGAGGGGAGAACAGGGGCATATGCAAAAATATTTAGAAATGCTGGAGGTGTTTTTAAAAGAAATGGAGAATACTTTTCTTTATAAATGGCCATGTCCTCACTGTCCAACAGCTGCAGGCTCAACCAGATGTGGAGTTATTAACACAGTGAGCTGCTGATTAACCTTGTTTCTCCTTGCTATGGCTACCATTCTTTGCATAAACTTGAGTTTACCTTGGATATATTTGCTAAATAAAAACCATCTCAAATGCAAATTGTTATCCTTAGAGAGAAGGATCTAACAATTCTACTTTACACTGTGGGGAGGGTGGAAGACAAGAATGAAGAGTCACTTCTAATAGGGGCCTAGGATAAAAGACTGCTAAGCCACTTACAGAATTTTAGCTAACAGAAGAATAACTATCACAGCAACACTGCTTTCAGTGCAGGTCACCTTCCAATTTTTCCATCTTTTGGCTCAACAGTGCAGCTCTCACTCCAATTGAATTGACTATCACTCCAGCTTAGAAGTAATTAACATTAACAAAGTAATTACTTACATGAAAAACACAAAAGATAATGCTCAAAAAAGCCTACTTTTGGGCTGCTAATTATGGTAACTAACTGACACGGCTTTCATTAATGGTGGCTCTAACATCCACTTAAGATTTTAAGAAAACATTAACTGAACAAATGCTGTTTTATGGTTTTGCATTCCATTAATTACCAGCCCACCCAGAACACAGCCTGAAGGCCATTTGGAACAGTCAATGCTTTTTTATTCAATATTATTTTGGGGATACTTGCTTCTCATTGGTTCTCCCATGGGCATTACTAGAAAGGGGTGTACTTTGTTCCCATATTGCGTAGTTTGCCTTGTGGGAAAGTAAGCAGCGCTTCTCATCAGTTCAGGGTTCTATCATATGCTTTCCAGGTGTTCTGATATAACCAAACCTGGGTGGGGTCTGACTGTAACAGAATATTTAGTCCATTTCTAAACTTCAATTGCACACTTTCTTCCAGTGTTTGCATTATGAGGACCTCTCTGTAGGTTAAGGACTGTCCTTGTGACGGCAGGATTTATCCAGTTTGCACGCTGGTTCTAAACAAGTCTGTGCTGGTCACTGCTATTATGTGCCCTATCAGAAAGCTATTAAATGATCCCATCCCTGTAGCTACACAATGCCTAAAGCAAAACTTTATCAAATGGTAGTGAACTGTGTAGATTAATTCTAGTACCAAAACACAGAATAGAAAATGACCTACATTATTTTCAGTAATGCCCCATTAAATTAATTGCCTGGGGGATTGCATTACTATGTGAGAGTCATTCCAACTCAATTTAAGTCAGTCCAATTGCACAATTCCATACTGAATGATACAGCCTTAGCCTAGTGCTTGAAATCTTTGCTGAAATTACTGCACTCTCCTCCCCAGGTTCATCTACATAAGATGTTTACTGTGGAGTCATCTAATTACTTAGCTCCTCAGTAAACATCCTGGTGTTTACACCTGCAGCCCTATTAGGCTGCAGGAAACTAATAAATGCTGCAGCAGGATAGTACTTGTAAATACAAGTACTATCCTGCTGCAGAGTTTGTTACTCCACAGCACTGCACGTGTAGATGCTGATGCAGCTGGCTAGGGCACAATAGTGTTTCAGTGTGGTAGCATCTGCCAGCTAGCCTTGCACTGGTGCAGCCTTGTGTCCCAGCCAGCCCCTCTACAATACATTGGCCTATGTCGGAGCAGCACTGAGCTGGTAGGCTGACTCCCCCAAGCTCCGTAACAGCCGGGGCTGTTCAAACCCAGCTCAACATGCTGCAGTCCTGGGGACTTGTTCAAATGGCGCATCCAGAAGCAATAAACTCCTGTATATTGCACCAGAGTGTATTGCTCTGCATTAATTGCACATGTAGATGCACCCTGTGTCCTAAAAAAAAAAAATTTCATTTAGCACACTGTAAACTACTGACAATCTTGAATGATTAAAACCAGATCTTTACAGGTACTGTGCTTCCTTTGTGTATCAGGGCAAACCTGTTTGAACCCTTTACCTCAGACTGTACATATTTTGAACATTATCTTGTTATTTGACATCACAGTACATTTATGTAATGGAGAAATACGGCCGAGCAAAAAAGCTATTGCTTCTAATGCACAGCCAAAAGTGTAATCCCACCGATATTTTTCATTAAATACATAAAATGTATAGAAGGAACTACAGTTTTTCACTGCCTACATTTTGGAAACATTGAAAAAGAACCCCTTTCCATCTGCTTGCACATACATACCCACACAACGTTAAATCAAAATAGACTCTTGTTTAAAAATAACATTGGAAGTGTAGTGTAAAGTTTGTCAGAAAATAACACCTAATAATGACACTAGTAATTTACATAGTTAGCCTGTCTGCAAAGGGATGCGTTTAGAATTAGAAATTTTCCAACAAAACATATTTTTATCAGATTAAAATGCCAGTTTCCTGAGGCCAAAATGCTTTGTTTGAAACATTTTGGGTTCAACAAGCTTTCTCCAGATAGAAAGCGGAGCTTTGACAGAACCCTTTTAGATTCATGGCATGCTTCCTCAAGGCTAGAGATCCCAGAATTTCCGAGTCCCCTTCCCTCACCGACTGTGTGGGGGTCTATCCCCATTAGCAACTCAGCAAAACAAGAATGTCCATTTCACAGAGTGGCTGCAGGTTCCAGGGGAGTTCCCTGTTACAGAATATTTTTTTTTTTGGTTTTGTTTCTGTTTGGTTGACCAGAACCAAGTTTTCAGGGGGAGAGAGGGAGGAAGAGGGAAGAACCCCATAACATGGTATGAATTGAACACCCTGCTTTTTAGCCAATCCTAGATGTAATATATGTTTGACATATACATGAATTAACACATATATAGTGCAATAGACATTGATATTTCAGAACACTTAACATGTATTAATTATGATCTACACAGTCCTATGAAGTAAATAAGCATTATCTTTATTTTACAAATGGGGAAACTGAGGCACAAAGCAGAAATGTAACCTGACCTAGGTCTTACAGTAAGTCTGTCAAAGCCATGAATTGAACCTTATTTCTGGATTTGCAGCTGAATAAAGATTTTTTCCTGTGTCTCAGCAAAAGCTGCTGGTCACAAGGCAGGATGATATATTAGAAGTAACTAATTTTGTAAATGCTTAAGCAAGCAGTTTTCTAACAATGGGATAGTGTGTAGAATACATGGTGTAAGAAGAACAAGATGCAGCTCACCAGCTATCATCAGGAGATAAAGCAGAAACAAAACCTTGGACATGAAGAAGGAGTCACCAAGAAACCAGAAAGAAGTAGCAAGTGACCGAGAGAAGCCAGGTTCATGGCCTTATGCATATGCTTTTAGCAGAGAGGCATGTAAATGAAGGAAATGCATAGGCAATTCCATGCTAATGAAGTAAATAGTAAACAGAGGAGGGGCTTGAGATGGGAGAAGAAATGGGTGGAACAGGAGGGACCAAGGTGGAATGAATTGTAATGAGCATGAACCAAGGTGTATAAATGTGAAAAGAACTAATGTTCAGTGCAGGTCCCCAGTTTGTCAGGTTTTTTTGGGACCTTTGCCTGAAGCTGCCTCCATTCTGAATAAAGATGTTGCAAGCAATGTGTGCAAGTAGCGTTTGCTTCCTGCTTGTTCTGGCTAATGAGTAACAGAATCCATGAGTGATTGGACCGTTGTCTCCCTAGTTGTTGGGCGCCACATGGAGTTGGGCCCTAACACTATGAAAGACATTTTAAGTACACAAAGGATAGAGAAGTTCTCCCACAACTGACCAGAAAGAATAATACAACATGTGAGTATAAAAAGACATAGGATAAGTCCCCAGATAGACATGGGCAAGTACAGAAACAGCAAAAGCATAGTAGTGTGAGGAGGGCTTGCACATGTGGTGACACCTGGACTAGAGTAATCTGGATGTTCAGACCTAGGTGTCCATCACCCGCTTGCATATGGACTCAGACAAGCCACCACTTTTACAACAACCTGTGTCCCCTAGTAAGTGATAGAGTCTAATACTCCCCATATGGGTAACAAACTCCCTATGCAAATCAAAATAGTAATCATCTGCATGTATATTAAACTACCACATGCATGCACAGTAAACAAGAAGCATGTGCAAAGGGCAAAGTTCAATCCTAAATCCAAAGTCCTTGCTTTAGGCACACCTCAGGAATAAGGTCAGAGCAAAAAAAGCAAATACAAAAATTCACACATCAGTTTACACCCTCTATTTTGGCTATACCAAAAGACCACTCTATCATATGAAGACAGACTATGAAGGGATCGAGTCACTTTTCAACTGCCTATTGGGTATACTAACAACAACAACAACAAAATCAAGCACTTGAGGCCTCACATCACAAGCTTTATATCTAACTGCAAGATCACTCATTACATTATCATATTGCCCTTTCGCAAACTTTTGAAACTTCTTGTAACAGCGTTTAAGTCCAGAAGCCTCTCTCTCTGTATGAGGAGGGTAGGGGGAGGGTGGAATATAGTTAGATAATGTGACAAAAAATGCTCAGAGTACATACAGGTGTTCATAACATCATTTGCTTTGGTATTAAGATATGCAAACACCCATTGAGCCCCTGAGTTTCACACTGAAAATCAGCTTCAAGCAAACAGAAATTTTCAAAGAAACATTTCACCAGAACTGACAAAACTCATCTAGTTTAATCAGTGAAAGCTGGCAATGTTTGGTAGTGGCTAGGGAAACTCATGCCTCGAAGTGCACACAGAGTTGGTTTACAGTAGCAGGTAATTGTCAGTTACCTGACCGAAATCAAAGCCACGGCTGGAAAATCTCTACTGGGTTTGTTATCTAAACATTGTGAAGTCGTACATTTTTGCATACCTTTTTCAAATAAGAAACCACATGGAGCTGTCTTCAGTGTGAAAAAGGTTATTCTTAACTTCAGCAGCTAACAAGTGGTAATTAACATTAACAGTCATAATAAAAATGAGGTATGTTGTAGTCTGCACAGAATTAGGCAGCTTGAGGTATACCTTAAACTATCCAATAGTTTTTACCTCAACTTTACCTCATGCTAACACACATGCAAACTATAAACCCACCTTGTCTTTACCAAGATTTACCTAATGCCAGACTTAGCTCAGGTATGTTTATGCTACTCTGCACTGACAACTGTGATTGGGATATAAATATGTCCTTTATAGTTTAGTGACAACTTCTCAGCCTAAAGCAGCCTAAAAGGCTATTTGTCCTTTTTTTGCTCCCAAATTCTGTTTTTAAATGAATAGTAACAAGGGACAAGATTTTCAAAAGTGGCCCATTATTTTGTATTCCTCAGTTTTTGGATGCTCAATCTTTGATGCCTTAAGAGCTGGATTTTCAGAAAATGCTGAAAAACCACCTTCTGGTTATGGACGGTAGAAGATATGCATTAAAGATATTTTTTTAAAAATCCCTGAGTTACACACTAAAACTATAGCAGACAAACCAAACTATGAATTTCCAATCTTTAATTGTTCATTAGAACACATTCCTTCCCTTAGCTTGACAGTATTCTTCACAGTCAGTTAAAGATTAGACAGGAGACTGAGGTCCCTGCCACGTGTTACACTTCAGGCATGATTAACATGTTAATCGTGTCTTAAGTTGTGACCTAGACACATGTTCAGTCAATTAATGGTTTGATAAAATGAGGAATAAACTACAAAAGTGATTCCTCAAAAAATGTGTGGCTGGTTCCTATCAAGCCATTAATTGAACATGTAGCTAGATGTTCACTGAGGCTAGGTGTTCCCCATCAGCTGATCGGGGCTGCCAGTCACAGGGGTGCACCATACTCCCCTAACCCTGGGAGCCTGCAGCTGATGGGTTCCCAGTTGCTGAAGCACATGGTGTGCCCCTGCAGCTTGTAGCCCTTTCAGTTGAGTGGGCTTCCAGCTGCAGGAGCTTGCTACTTACTGGTACAGGGAGAGCCTGGGATCATGATCTCCCTGCATCAGCAATAAAGCGTGATGGCATTTGATGCACAATCCCATAATCATGCCTTCTGCCATGCATGTGTGGCATGGCAGGAAGTGTAATTGTGTGGATCTCACATCAGCTCCCATTGTGTCTTATTACTGGCGCAGGGGGATCATGATCCCAGGCTCTCCCTGTACCAGTAAGTAGCATGCTGCTGCAAGCATCTGGCAGGGGCCTGAGGATCACTTCTAGCCTATGGATTCTGAAAGCACAGGCAGGATAATGAAAGAGTTACCATGATGCTAGGAAATGGAGGCGCACTTCGCTTAAATACTACATTGCAGTGTTTCCTGTGCAAAACACTGCAGTCTGGGATGAGAGATTATCACAGTTGCTAATTTCCTATGGAATAGGAAACAGAATGAAAAAGAGAAACAGAGGGCACATCTACACAAGATGTTTACTGCAAGTTGCCTAATCAGCTCCACAGTAAAGTCTCAGTGTCTAAATGTGCAGCCCTATTAGGGCACAGTAAACTAAGAAAAGCCACTGTAGGTTAATACTTGTAAACAAGTACTATCCTGCAGCTATGTTATTTAGTGCACCACAACACACATGTAGATGTTGACTGGAACACAAAGGTGCTTCAGTGTGGGGGCTGCCTGCTGGTTAGCCCTGCCCTGGACCACCACCATGCCCCAGCTAGCCCCTCCGTAGCACACTGAGTTGGGTTGGAGCAGCCCCGGGCTGGCAGGCTGACCCCCTGGGCCCTCTGCCAGGGGATACTCTGATCCGGTTCAACATGCTGATCTCAGATGCATGTGTAAATGCAGAACCTGAGAGCAATAAACTCTGATGTAACCTGTGACAGTTTATTCAGTCAAATTAATTGCACATGTAAATGAGCCCAGAGAAAACTAAAATTCAGGTACAAATCAAGTCACCTCAGCTTGGATTCTCCCTTTACAAACATGGTCCTGTAGAGGAATTTTCCCCTCTATCAATACTTTAACTTCAGCTTGAATTCTCCTTCTACATACATTTTTAGTGTGGTGTGTTGATTAACTGCACAGGTACAGATCTTATTAATGTAATTCCCTAACTAAACTGCACATTATGGAGAAAACTGCTCAAGTTGAACACTAGAGCTATTAAGCCAAAAGAAAGGCTTAAAAGTTACTTTAAAAGGAAATAGGTTTTCAATATACCTCTAACCATTGAACAATGGTACAATATTTTCAGTTTCACTCTTCTTCCATAATGTTTATATTCAAACAAATGTACCTGCCTTACTAAAAATTCAATTTTAGTATATCTTACAAAGGATTCTTATAAATGCAACAGCCTCACAAGCTGTTACTTAACCAGAAGGATGTTTTTCCCTTTCTCCTCTGCAAGTACGCAGATGGGAGGTGTTTTCAAATACATCAGAACACGTCATAATCTATAGAACAGAACTACTAGTTCATACCGTTTCCCCTTAGTTAGAAAAGTCTAGATATACATTTGCCAGGTTTTAATTGCTATACATATAATAATTATCTTAAACTAAATTTTAATGTGATTTGTTTGGTTAGACCATTGATTGTGAAAAGATATCCAAACATTAGTTTTTCAAAGCACCATTATCATGCATTCAGTAGAATAAAATTACTAAGAGAATACTAAATAAAAAAAAAAAAAAAATGATGAATGCATGAAGGACAACTTATTTAGATGAGGCAATTGGTCTCAGTTATCTAAATTGTTTATGTCTGGAATTCAAGAACTTCCAGAAATTGATGACAGAATTTTCTAGTAAAGTAAATTACTAGGAAAAAACAGCTTTTTAAATTCTATTCAAACCTCAAAACAACTTTTCGGTATATTTTACCCATTAAAAACAAACTAAGTAACTGTTGTTATCCACTTAAGCATGAAAAGCAGAGGCAATTTCTTCAAAAACCCAATCTGAAATGCATTTACACTTGTCCATTAGGACTTCTTGATTTTTCCAAGCAGGATTTTTCCCACAAAATGATTTCTGTGCAGTGAGAAACTGTTACATATAGTAGCTGAAATACACCACCTAGTGACTGCAAAATGAATACATTCACCAGGGAAATGAACAGAATAGCCAACTTTTACCTTAAAAGTGGGAGTACAGCAGCTGATACAACAGTCTTTCTCCCTGCAGAGGTAGGGAAGAAGGAATTACCAAGGTCGGAAGGGAAGAACAGCCTCCATTTATGCACTGAATCACACACAGATTTAGATTTATAAAAGTATTAATGAAGGGGTTTCCCCCTTTTGAGAAATGTGTTGTAGTTGACTATCATTTTGCACATTTCCACAGTCCTGGTTACAGGAATCTGTACTGAATATGGTTTGCTACATAATTGCTTGTATAAGCAGCATCTTGCATGTTGCATTGTTCAGTTTTCACAAGTTTTATCCATCTATGAATCATTATGTATGGCAACTCATAATTGGGTTTAAACCAAAAAATCCAAATTAACCTAAAATGTACAGTAAACTTTTGTCAACAGCTTGACTAGATCAGTTTAAAACTGCACTTCTGTTAAATTGGTACAACTCAAGCAGCATGTAAACAACAACAATAAAAGGTCTGGTAACTTAGATTGTGATATCCTGTTAAGGACATCTTATGCTGGCAAGAATGAAAAACTCAAGTCATTTGTGATGCTATCAGGGCTAGGAACAGACATTACATATAAACCAGTTTCAGTGATCAGAAACTATTTTAAATCCAACAGAGCAAATGTTTAGTGCATAGACCAGTTTGAAAATGGCTGAAATCAGTTTGAGATAAACCCGGTTGAATGTAGTATCAGACTTAAATGATTTGGCTGAAATCGATTTCTGTAATGTCTGTACCACACCCCTTGCTGTTTTAAGATAAATCAAACACCTCCAGCATCCCAGCATGCTCTCTGGACTGAGTTGGGGGCTCTGCTCCCCTCCCCCCCTTTGCCACAGAATTGCAGGCACAGAGTGTCTGCCTGGCTTCTCCCTGCTAAGCAGGGATTATTCCCTCCTCCCTTCTGTCCTATGCAGACACCTCAGCATTAGCTAGAAGATCACATGCTGGTTATGATCTATGCTGTGGGAGAGGACAGAGGCAGACAGGCTTTTTGGAGCTAATCAACAGGTAGCTTAATGTCCTTCTTTGGAAGAGTTGTTTAGGAAGAACTCCATTAGTTAATGGAGCAAGGCTTTGTTTTCTTAATGAGCTGATAAACACTGAGTTAAGGGCAATAAACATTCCTTGCTGGGCTGCTTGTGGGGGGCGGGGGGGAAGGTGGGAAATAATCAGAGCATCCTACCTGGGCATGCCCCCTTCAGCTCTGCTCTGTGTGAGGCTGCTCTAGCACCCCTCAGCTTCTAGCTTGAGCCACTGCAGGCAAGTGCCTGCATTTCTGGGATGTCTGTCTGGGTTACAAACTGATTTAGCCTAGCCAGGTTAGACTAACCTACAAAGTTTGAATAAATTCAGGCTCAGGCTTTTTGAATGTCTGTCCAGAAGCTTGAGTAGCATTCATAACTCCATTCTGTTTCCCATTACATGTTTTTATGCATTTTATAACCCTCATGATAATTTAGCCTGAAAACATATTAACACAATTAAAGCTTCTATAAGAAAAAAATATGTAAGAAAAC
Organism: Crocodylus porosus; assembly: GCF_001723895.1. Lineage (NCBI taxonomy): Eukaryota > Metazoa > Chordata > Crocodylia > Crocodylidae > Crocodylus > Crocodylus porosus. The sequence continues at coordinate 224,275,272 of NW_017728886.1, forward strand.
ATTCTTAGGTATTTACCAGCTTACAGTTTTATTTCAGACCATCTATGGTGTAATTTGTAAATGGAGGAATTGAGGCATGAAGGAACTCAGCATGCAGTTGATTTCAGTTCATTTCCATGGTACAGTCCTTTTGATTAAAATGTGAAAAAAGTTTAATTTTCCTCCCTGCAAATATTAAATGTCACTGCTGTGAAGTTACAGCCATGAAATACAACTTTCTGTTAAATGCATAAAATTTCTGCTAACTACCAGCGGGATGTTTATTAGATCCATACAATATTTTGCAGCTCTCAACCTAGCAAGAATATTATCCTATTTTTTTGAGAAAAGCAAAAGTACTTTGTTCCCCCAGCCTCATTATGAAAAAATTTTGATCTGCTAAGAGATGGAAATAGAGGGTCACTAATGCATTCTGAAAAAAGATTAAACTTTTTAAAATTTTAAAAGCCTATGTTTAAATAATATTATAGGTCAGATTCTTACATATACACACAAAAATACATTTTGAATTAATGTCCCTATATTATTCCAATGAGTCAGAGTTGAGAAAACAATTCCAGGAACTGACAAATAAAATAAATGTATGTGAATTTTTTTCTGAATGGAAAACAGAGCTGTGCTTTCTAATCTACTGTTTCACTCTGATGACACCTCTTTCATTAGTCACAGAGGGGGTCAATGTGCCTCAAATACCCAGTCCCACATTGGGGTGATTAGAAGTTTCATGTTCAGAGGAGCTCTGGGAAGAATTCAGTCTCAGGAACAACTTTTTTCTGGAGCCATCTACACTGTGGAGAAAGCAAACCCTGTGTTACATCTCTACATAAAGGGAAGCACATAATCTCCAACTACCAGACCAAGTTTCCAGGGACATTTTTACACATGCTCTTTGGATGTGGGGGCACTTTAATTAAAGTGACTCTGAGAGCTGCTCTAATTAAAGTGCCAGCAGTGTTTTGTGTATCAGTATTCCCGTGCTTCAAAATGGCGGCAGAGGCATGTTAACTAAAGCTTGTCGAATGACCTTTAGTTAAAGCACCCCGTCGCCATTTTGAAACATGGGGCATGCTAATTAGTACATATCAGCAGACTTGATTAATTAAATGTGTTCCGATGCACTGTAATTACAGCACTTCAAAGCAGCCTCCCCACATGCCTACAGGCACCCCTGATTTCTAGTTCTAGGTTCTAAATGCTAGACTGTGTTGTTTCTCATAGATTGAAAAGAATTAATCTATGGAAGGCCTGATACAACTCAAGCGTTTTAAATAATTCAGAAAATTATTTTTCTCTTGCCACTTAAAAATAATTATAAAATACTCTTGTTCAGTATATCACAACTGCAATGTCCAGCAAAGGCCAAATCTGGATAATGTCTGCTCCAGAGGTGGTAAATTTAGAAAACTACAAACAACTGCAAACTAAGATTAAAATGACTAACCTGGTCTAGATTTTCTGAGACAGTATGACTATCTGGGCTGTGTCCAAGGTTCCATGAGGACTCCCTGAAAAAGGATTTCCCTCCTAGATCCCAGTCCCAGATCATTGCAAGGCAGGATCCTGATCAGAACTGTTGTCTGTGGGCAAACATTAGAGCCCCACTGTAACTCATGGCACTTTACATAAAGCACCAAGAGTTAGAGTACCCTCCCTATTCCACAGGGGTTCTCTTGTTGGTTCATGGGGGTGGGGGTGGAGGGCTGGAGCCAGCTTGCATCGGCCCAGGCCAGCAGGTAGTGGGGTTCAAGCAGCTTCCCAAGAGGCTGCTGGACCACCCTTCTACCCAGCCCCACCCCACCACCTCTGAGGGTGTCAGAGAGGGAGGGGATGATGGGAGCTCACAGCATCTGAATGTCCAGAGCTGAGGGGAGGGAGGGAAATGGAGCCCCCTTGCCTCAGGGGCCAAACCCACTCCCCCCCAATATCCCAGCCAGGGTAGCGAAGGGGGGGCTGCAAGGTAAAGGACCCCCCATTCCCCACCCCCTCCCTCCCAGCTTTGGCCATTCAGCATTTAGAAGCTCCCCCTCCTTGCCCTGACAACCCATGCCCCCCCTTACCCAGCCCCACCCCTCACATAAAAAAATTAACCCTTGAGAGAACACAAGTACCCTAAGGCACTATAAGTTTAAGCACTTTAATGTAATATCTGATTTAACCAAGGTTATTTTTTCCCATTATTGGCCATTTTAAAACCACCCTACAGCCATGCATGTATGTTGTGACATAGCTGTAGAACACTTTCATGGACCAAATCACTTGAAAACATCACTTCTCTCTGTACTCACAAAACCATGCAACTATATAGTTCCCTAAACCTGATTATCTGCCCTTGATTCCAGGCCTCTCTCTACTTGTAGCCAAGAAAATGACTAGGTGGCCTCAATTTCATGACTAGCTGGTATTCTGTGGAGTATTCTGTGGAGCATCTGGGACTATGTTCAGGATGTTTGCTCTCTGAAAACTGGCGAGTTGAACAACTGTTTAAAATGAAAATGTCTCTTGGAGCCATAACTGAAGCTGTAACTACCATTCTCAACCCACAATACTACCTTTCATCCAAGAATCTAAAATCACCTCGTAGAAAATTCTTTGAGAATGAAATCTTTACAACAACTAGCATATTCAAAAGAGGTCTATAGAGAGTTAGATGCTTAACAGCCATTGATTTTCAGTGCGAACTGGGCACTTCATTCCCAGTTATGAATGATTTCTCTACTAAACCACTTAGCTGCACTGAAATTAAAGCACATAACTGAAAAAATGGCAGCTTTCCAACATGCTGGTAGGTATGTTCTTTGCCACTTCCGTTTCTTTCTGAAGCAGAGACCTCACCGCTTCCTGTGAGCAACTGTAACAAGAGAAATAAAACCAATTGGCCTCCAGCCAGATAAGAATAAATGCAGGATAACAGACTGCAGAAGTAGAAATTTATCAGATCATTTACTATACACACTAATTTTATCTGACTTGGAAGCACTTGTTCAGAATAATCAGGTTAATTGACTTCATGTGATCAAAAGCAAAAGCATATGTTGTGCTTTCCTTTGTGCACTGTGATGCTAAATGAACTGTGATATGCTCAGAATAAAGTTCAGCTTGCATTACTTGTTTGCTTTTTTCCAATTTTGCCTTGGGAGCAGGTAAAGACTCCTGCATAGGTCAAAGAGTGACAGCTTATAAACTAGAGAAGGTTGCATCCCACTATGGAAAGCCACTTGGACTGCAAAGCCCAGAAGGTGGTACAGCCAAGGCACACAGAATTCAGCTGTTAGCATCCACTCCTGCCAACTATCAAGCAGCCTTAACTTTCAGGCTCCTAGTGTAGAAGGTATGTGCTGTTACAAACTAGCACTGAATAAGACAAAGTTACTTTGCAAGGGAACTTGCAGAATTAACATTTCCTCCTACAGCTCTGCCTAAAAACAGGAACACACCTCCTGTAACAGAAGAAGTTTCTTCCATTTTTTTCTAACCAAATCTTCTTCCTCCATATGAAAAGCTATTTTCTACCTCAGTTAAAATAAATATAGATAATATTTTGCAAAATCCTACTTATATTTACCATAAACAACAATGAAAAGTAATGGACACATGTGAGCATCTCCCATCTCTCTATAGATACGTCAGGTTTTGTACAGCAAGATGTGCAAAGCATACATCAGCAGTTTCACACACAGCAGCAATCCTTCCTTGCTGAGAAAATAGAATGCATTCAAACATTTGATGTATACAAACAGAGCAGCACTTATTGCAACTACAGCAGTTTTAAAGGAACACAGTTCTTGTCCCAAGTAGAAGGATGTCTCCTAAATTTGGTACTATGTTTACTCAGCATCTTCATTAGCCAAATACTATTATCAGATTCAAAATGCTATTACAGAGACAGCTGAAGCAACACCCATTACTTATCATAAACCAATTGTGAGAAGCCAGAGCTTTCCTTTGCCACCAAAGCCAGGAAGAACTCAGGTGCTCACAAAACTGCTGCTAGAATGAGATAGCAAGGGCAGACTTTCTCAGTTCAAGGATGTACTTGGATCCAATGCTGGGACTTGGCTGCTGTAAACCTGCTCCCAGAACATGGTCCATCACATTAAACAAAGCAGTGAATCTGGACAGTGAAGCTAGGGACAGACATTACACATAAACTGGTTTCAGTGATCAGAAATTGGGCTAAACCTGTAACAGAACAGATGTTCAGTGCACATGAACCAGTTTGAAAATGGCTGAAACTGGTTTGAGATAAACCTGGTTGAATATAGTATCTGACTTAACTTACTTGGCTCAAACCAGTTTATGCAATGTCTGTCCCAGAGCCCTTACTGATTTAAGATAAACCAGACATCCCCAGCATCCTGGTATGCTCTCTGGACTGGGTGGGGCTCTCTGTTCCACAGCAGGGCTGACCCCTACCCTCTGCTCCCTGACTGCAATCTCTGCTGGCGTTTGCCTGGCTTCAGCCCCCCATCCCCTCCTGTGAAGCAGGCATTCATTCCCCGTTCCTCACAGACACCGCAGCATTAGTTAGCAGACCACATGCTGGTTACCTCCAAGCTGTGGCACAGGAAACAAAATCAACAGATAGCTGGTAATGTCCCTATGTTTTCTTAATGGGGTGATAAACATCGAGTTAAGGGTGATAAACATTCCCCACTGAGCTGTTTGGGGGTGGGGGGGGCTCCCTAATCACAGCATCTTGCTGGGGCCTGGCCATGGTCCCTCCTGTTCCCCCTTAGCACATCTTTGTGAAACGAAAGGAGGGCTGCTCTAGCACCGCTGGCTTCTAGCCTAAGCCACTGCAGGAATGTGCCTGCATTTCTGTGATGCCTGTCTGGTTACAACACTGATTTAGCCTAGCCAGGTTAGACTAACCTGCAAAGATTTAATCAATTCAGGCTCAGGCTTTTTGAAAGTCAGTCCCTAGCCTCAGTGCACATAAACCAGTTTGAAAATGTCTGAAACCAGTTTGAGATAAACCTGGTTGAATGTAGTATCAGACTTAACTGATTTGGGTCAAACCAGTTTATGCAATGTCTGTCCCAGACCCCTACCTGGTTTAAGTTAAATCAGACTCCCCCAACATCTCGGCATGCCTTCTGGGCTGGGCTCTCTGCTCCACAGCAGAACTGGCCCTTCCCCTCTGCTCCCCGGCTGGAGCTCCAGCAGAGACCACAGGCATCTGCCTGGCTTCCCCCCTGCTCCCCTCCCCCTTACCACTCTCTGCTCAAGCAGGCATTCCCCGCCTCCCCTCTGCCTTACACAGACACCTCTCAGCATTAGCTAACATACCATATGCTGGCTACTATCCATGCTATGGCAGACTAGACAACAGGAGACAGGACAGTGTTAGGGCTCTTTGGAGCTCATCAACAGGTAGTTGGTAATGCCCCTCCTTCCTTGAAAAAAGCTGTTTAAGAGCTTGAACTAATGAGAGATCCTTTTGTTTTGCTGGTGGGATAATAAACACTAACAATTCCCTGCTGTGTAAGATGACCATTGAGGTTGGGAGGGGGAACCCCCACCTAATCAGAGCATCCTGCTGAGGCCTGGTCACACCCCCTCAGCTCAGCACTGAAGAAGATAAGGGAGGGCTGTTCTAGTGCCCCTTGGCTTCTAGCCTGAGACTGCAGGCATGTTCCTGCATTTTTTCAGTCCAGAGGGGATGTCTGTGTGGTTACAGACTGATTCAGCCTAGCCAGGTTAAGCTAACTTGTAAAGATTAAATCAATTCAGGCTCAGGCTTTTTGAATGTCTGTCCCTAGCCTGACTGCTTCAGCTGGCAAGGGAGCCAGCAGAGATGTAGAGCCAAAACTCACTTTGACCCTTCTGCAAAGAAGAGTAGAAGAATGGAAAGAAGCAAGAAAGTGAAAGAGGAAGACAAGGATGTCTAAAAAAATTAAAAAGGACTAATAAATGGGGGAAGAAGACAACTGACTCAATGCTCTGTAATGCCTTCTCTTGCGGGGGCTGAACAGGTTCAGGTCCTGTAGCCTCCATTTGTAGGGCCTGCCTTGCTGCCCCCTGATCATGCGGGTGGCCCTTCTCTGGACCCTCTCAATGCTGTCCACATCCCTCCTGAAGTGCGGCGCCCAGAACTGGATGCAGTACTCCAGCTGCGGCCTGACCAGTGTTCCATAGAGGGGGAGGATCACCTCCTTGGACCTGCTCAAGATGCATCTGTGGATGCATGACAAGGTGCGGTTAGTCTTCCTGACCATATTCCCACATTGGCAGCCCATGTTCATTTTGTCATTTTAGTCACAGTACATTTCTTCATATACTATTAAAAAGAAAATATGATCACTCAAACAGAAAGGGAATCTGAGTTTCATTAATTTATTTGCCTCCATCATGAATAACACTGATTTTTTTCCCCATAAGCTGCATGAAAACACTGTCATTTTAAGATTCTCCCTCAGTCTGGTGCATTTTATTAAGATCACAACAATACACCTATTGCAGTACCCAAATGAGTGTGGATTCTGTCCTGGGGAAAAGTTTAAGAGGAGAGTTCTCTTGAAAGAGACAGAAAAAAAATAAACAGATGTGCCATTCATGAGGGGGAGGGGGAAGAAACTTTAAACACTATAATTGGAACACGGGAATGGAATTCAGAGACCTGAGTTTTTCTATTCTCTGTCTCAGTTATCGAATTGTCAAAGGTCTCAGAGGCCTACTAGTTTGGGTCTGCAAAGTGCTCTTAAGAGCCTGTGATAAAAAAGAATTGTAAATGTGCTAAGTTTTATTATATTGCATGTTAAAAAACAATGAAATCTTAGTCCCTTAGTGATGTATTTCTATATCTAGAAAAATTATGAAACTAACAGTTCATGAATCTTTCACAAATGAATGGGAAATGTGTATACATTGCGTTGTACATGCTTCCCAGGATTTCTTCCCCAGCCTGACACTTCATTGGAGGCAGTCCCCACTTAAGGAGATCACTATAGGAACACTGTCAGCAGTACCCTAGCATGTGGGGGGGCGGGCAGGAGAGGCCAAACAGGGCAACTGCCGTGGGTGCTGAAGTGAAGAGGCACCAACAGGCACAGCCCAGCTGGAGCGGGGCACAAGATGGAGCTGCCAGGGGCTCATTTAGGTGGGGCGCAGGGATGGGGACAGGGCATATGCCCCCAGATCTGTGCACGGGGTGTGGGTGCCCCCAGATCTGTGTGCGGGGTGTGGGTGCGCTACCACTGTGGGCTTGCCCTGGGCAACAAACTTGCTTGCTACAGTACTGACTTTCAGTAAACTGTTATGATAAAAATACTCTCTCATTAAATTGATGCCAAAAGCAAAACAAAGAGAAAACTTCTGAACAATCCTTAGAATATTCTCACCTGATACTGGCATTTTGCTAGCATATAAAGTTGTTAAATTGTTAGGTTTTGGAAAACTGAATATAATTTAATTCTCTTTAGAAGGAAGACGAACTGTATTTGTGACAGGATATCAAATGGCTATGTTGGCTTTTGGTAATGGTTTGACAGCTGCTGTATCTTCTTTAAGAAAAACAATCTTAAGTATTGCTGCATCTCTCTTAGGGTGATTTGTGCATTTCAGACCTATCTAGTTTCCCTCAACTTCAGTACTGGGATTTTATTTCTCACTGGCTTTGGTGATGCGTCATTGTAACCTTGGCTACAGGGCACCTATTGATTCAGAATACAAAGACATTATGAGAGAATTGCACTGCACAACAGGGTTATCGTGACTGTTCTAAGCAGCCACAATTTCTGAAGCAAAAGCAAACCCTATTCTATCACCTCACTAGACATTTTGCACTGCAGTATCCTGTCTGTCCAGGATCCCTTAGTTCAGATTTAAAGACCACAATGGATTTACTACATGCTGTTCTGTTAGTAAATAAAACAATAATTCATTTTGTTCGTTTTATTACCTACACTGAGAAACGCTAGTAGGTCAGTGGGAAAGTAGGCTAGGAAAATCAGTTTTACAGTACTGAATCATTTCTGATTTAGACATGTTTCTAAATGTGTCGTGTCTAAGTCAATGACCAAAATGCTGGTTATAACCTCTGTAAGAGAAACAGAAGGGGACCAGCTCTCCCACACTGAATAAATAAGCCAGTCATGTCACTTGTCAAATTGCTTCCCAGTAGGAGCTTTAAAGCAAGTTGGAAGCTTGATGCTATGTCATGTTGTGTGTTTCTGTTCATGGAATGCGACAAAACACTTTGTTCTCCTGACTGATGCTCAAATATTTTTTGGTTTAATTTCCCAGGTTTTTTCTCAATGCATTATAACTTCATTTTTAGGTCCCTGGTTGTAGACTAAACATCAGCTCAAGGAATGTATTTCTTCTTTAGGACTGGGCAGTTGCCTTGACAAAAATCTATTATTTGTTAGAAAAATATAGATTTAGAAATACTTATTTTAAAATTTCTTGTTAATAAAATGGCTAAATAGATAAACAGTCCATTTTTTCATCTAGAAATAACCCAATTCACCACTGACTTATATTTTATGTTGTTGTTAATGCCCACAGAAAGGGAATGCAGGAAGGTTGTAGAAGGCAACCAAATCAGAATGAAAAAATGAAATGCAAATATAAACAATGCAAGCAATAGAGAATTATTTCCAGTTGTTTTATCTGTGAAACTTCATCTCCAGAATACAACACACATCACATATACTCCAGCTGATCACAGCTCCAAATGATGAAGCTTTTTACTCAGTTAACATTTCAAAATCTAGGAAATAACACATATAGGCAGAAGTTAGACATAAACTGATTTAAGTGATCAGAAACAGGTTTAAACTTGTAACAGAACAGAAGTTCAGTGCACATAAACCAGTTTCAAAATGTCTGAAACTGGTTTAAGATAAACCTGGTTGAATGCAGTATCAGACTTAACTGATTGATGTCAAACTATTTTATGGAACTTCTGTCCCAGACCCCTTCCCAGTTTAAGTTAACTCACAGTGCCCCAGCATCCCAGCATACTTTGCAACCCTGTGCTGGGCTGTGTTGTCTGTTCCAGCTGAGCAGGGCTGGACCCACCCCCTCCCTCTCTTCCCTAGCTAGGGCACTATCACTGCTTTGGCTGCCTGTGAAGAGGGTGGGGGTGCAAAACCCTGATCTGAAGTGCAGCTTGGTCTACATGGCAGAGTGGCAGCAGTATTTGCCAAGTGTCCCCAGCCCCTACTGCTCCCTCACTGCTCCAGAAACAGGAGCAGGGATGTGGGCAGACACCGGTAGCCTGAGGGGAAGGGGGAATTTAATCCCCACATTGCAAGGGGGAGATGGTGCAGGTACTGATAGGCTTCGCTCATGCACTGGGGCCATAGAGGCCAGACATCAGTTGCCTGAGGGGAAGGAGGGGTTTTAATCCCCTCATTGCAGGCAGCAGCAGTATGGGCACTGACACAGTGCTGGCTTCATCCCACACTGAAGATCCCTTCAGGGAGGGCCCATGCCACAGTGCCTGGGCCAAGTCTCTTGGAGGAGTGGCACCCGATACCAATGCAGGTTCTGCTGCAGGGAGGGGGTAGGATAGAGGGCAGTGGGGAGGGAGGATCCAGGGCCACTGACTCATCACTGCCTCAAACTACAGCTGTGCAGCCTGGGCTGGGGCAGCCCTAGGAGGTGGGGGTCACTGCCTGCTGCCTCCTGCCTCACGGTTTGCAGGCAGCCTGCAGCTGCATCATGACTACCCATTCCCCTCCCTCTCCTTGCAGCAGCAGAATGAACCATTGTGGCAGGCAGAGGTGAAGCACCTGTCACCCACTGCCTGCTTGTAGCTGCACCAGGCACTTGGGGCAGGCAGCTGTGCACCAGTTGCTGCCTATGCCCTGGGCTGCAAAGTTGGGCTGAACCAGGCTGCGGCGGTCCATTGCCTGCCCCTGCTGCTGCTTACGCCCTTGGCCTGCAGCAGCCTGCCCTGAGCACCCAGTGCCACTGTGAGCAGGCAGTGAGTGACAAGTGCCTCACTTTTGTCCATTGCTGCTGCCAGGAGAGGGAGTGGGGAGTGAAGCCATGCTCCAGCTGCAGTCCACCTGCAAACTGCAGCCCCACCGTGGGGTTGGAGGCAGAGGGAACTGACCCCACCCCCTACTACCACCCCAGTCTGGGCTGTGCTGCTACAGTGGGAGGCAGCAGTGGGCCTGGCTCCATGATTAGCCCTGGCTCCCTTCCACCCCTCTCCATTCATGCCTGTAGCCAGGTCACATCCCCTCTCCTCCACCTCCTCCCTGTGGCTGGGCCCACATCAGTATTGGGTGCTGCTCACTGCTCCTGTGCCACTGTCACCTGCAATGGGGGGATTAAATCCCCCACCTTCCCTTCAGGCTACTGATGTTGGGCCACCATGGCCCCAGTGCATGAGTGGAGCCTATGCCACTGGGATCTCTAGGGACGTGGTGTGCATTACCCACAGACCAGATGAGTGGTGCAGGGATGGTCCATAGGCTGCATCCCATGCACAGGGTTAGTCTGCACACAAGACACAGCATGGGGTTGATTTGTTGGGTAGGTTGCCATGTGCACTAGCCTGGCCCCTTCTTCATCTACCTACAGAGCAAACCCATGCACTGGCCCAACTGTATCCTGGTGCAATCTAGTATGCAGAGCCATGATATCTGGGGCTCCCCATGGGTCCAGAAATCTGGCAGCAGAGGAATGGCAATTAATGTTGCTACCACTCCCCTGCTGTCAAATTTCTGGACCCATAGGGAGCCCCATTGGCCAGCTGAACCAGCCACATGAGCTGGTCTGGCCCATGGGCTAGGAATTGAGCACTACTGGTACAGACATACCCAGTGTCTTCAGTTTTAGCTTCAAGGCCTCAGCCCATCAATAAATAAAATCTCAAACTCAAACTGAAAACTCAGGATATGAGAACCATTCTGTTAGTGGCCTTTTTACAAAAAGTATGGATTAAATGATTTCTTTAAAATTACACAAGAAATCTGTGGCAGCTTCAGTTCTCCAGAGCAAGATTCAAATGCCTTAACCACGAGACAATCACTTCTCTTCTTCTATGTATATATGAATTTATTTGATTAGTATGCTGCCCTTCCCAACAAAGGCTCAGGGTAGCTTACAGTGAGAAAACCTCCTATCTTCTACAAAAAACAATGCATAGGTCCTGAAGACAGTTGCCCCCCCTCCATAACTGCAAAACCTGATTCATTCATATAGGCCTGTATTATTACATTATTGTCATAAAATATAAATAAGCTGTATGAAAGCTTTAATGACTATATCAGTAACATGTTTATAAAATGGTATAATCACACTGAAGTCCCTAATTTACTTGTCAATAATCCCTAAACTCCTTCCTCAAATTGTAATTTCTTCTGGCCAAGGAATGTATCTTACCTATGTATGACAAACATTTTGTAAATGCATTCCATTATGAAATTACTAATACTTCACAATTACTGACTTTAGTAGTAGTACACATCTCACTTTAGCTAAGACTGTTTTTATTTTTATGCCATTGAAGAAACGGGATCAAGGACTGCTGGCCCTTGTCTTACACAGCAGGCATAAAAGGTTAAATGGTTTGTGTGGTATGTGAGAACTACATATGAAAACAGCATTTTCATTAATGGTAATTATGTATTTAATTCCCAGTGCAATATTCTGAAAAATCACCTTAATGACTTGATTACAAGCCACCACCTGCTTTTTTTAATGAAATAGGAAAACTAAGTATCATGACAGATTTACCCAGCTGCAGATCCACATTCTGTGCCTACCAGGACTGATTCAAAGCTGGAAGAAAAAAAATGTACTTAGCAAAACACAAGTGATCTGTAAATATATTACAGCAAGTACAGAAATACTGAAGGTATAAAATTATGAAGTTAGGGCAGCTGGGCATTTTGAGTCATGTGATATCATCTTACACACTTTTTTTACAGTACTTCTATAGCAATAGTTTGGGTCTGTAGGTTCCCCACCTCCTTGCCAAAGCATTCCCCATCATGTACACACTTCGTATATAAGATTAATCATAATTTTAGGTGCACTTGAAAGAATCATATTGCTAACTGATCCCATTTCTATAAAATGTCATACTAACTCTGTACAAAGTGGCAGGATCACTGTTCTGAGGTGACAGTTATTACTGGTGGCAGGACGCATAACTACCCTTAACTGTGGGTCAAATTCTAACGTGAATTTTGGAAGGATCTGGATATGAACTTGAAGTGGGGGGAGGCAGGGTGGGAGCTCTGTTTCCAAAATTCAGGACTTGGGCAAACCTCCAACTTACTGAACCAAGAGAAAATTTGAACAAGATTTCATATTGTGTGGCTCACATCCAACTAAAGAAATAATGATTTTTTAAAGTATCCATGCCTAGAATTTTAGAAGGTTATAGTTGTGATTTTGAAAAGCTTTTAGCATTGACCTAATTCTATTTCATGCTGAAATCAATGGTAAGAGGACAATTAGACAGGTGCTGAGAGTGTTGGAATATTTACCCTTATATTTTAAAAAAATCCATACTCTTAAACTTGTTACTGAAAACAACTTTATTTTAAAGATATTCAGAGCAGCTATTCCTCATATAAAATAATAGCAGTTATACATTATTACTACTTATCATGTGAGAGCCCACTGACATGGCTTAGGTATCCTAGCCCAGTATTATTTTTAATACAATGCATTTTCTGACTAAATACTGTCAGTTGCACTAGTATCCCCACAATACAGGAGTATAGTTGCAGTACTGAAAAATATTAGAGGCGCACCAATATATCAGTCACATATCAGATTGGTACTGATAAAAGACAATAAACATCATCAGCAACTGGCTTTTTTTGGCCAGTGTAGCCAACAGTGTCACCAATAAATACTGTGTGCATGCACACAGACGCAGCATGCATGCAGTAAGGAATGTAGCCCAGCAGCTTGGAGACCAACATCTAGCTGATAAGTCTGTGGGGGAAAGGGGCGTGGGGGAGAGAAGCAGCATAAAGGGGCAGATCAAGGCCTCCATAGTGTAGGAGGGAGTGGGGCAGAGGAGGGCAGTGAATGCAAGCCCACCAGGGGCAGGGTGGAGCATGGGTGGCTCATCTGGAAGGTGTGAGGGGTGGGGAGGAGCAAAGGCTCCCCATTGCTGCATGCACCCCCAGGGGGAGGCATGTGCCCCCCCTGGATTTCTGCACAGGGGGAGCAGGGGAGCAAGGTGGGTGGTGGCGGTGCTGTGAGGGGTGGCTATGGCAAATTTTGGGGTGGGTCTAGCCCACCCTGTAGTCACCCCTCCCAGTGCCATTGCTGCCCGCCCCACCCCACCTGCTCCAAGCACAGCCCCCCTCCCCCACTGGGAAGAGGCCAGCACAGCCCCTGGCTGTATTGGGCAGCCCTCCCTCACCTCGCACACAAATCCAGGGGGCACATGCCCCCATGCTGCCCCAGAGGTGCATGCACCCCTGCCCCACCTTCTTTCCTCCCTCACCATGGGGGCTTTGATCTACCCCCATGCCCCTTCCCTCCTCCACACCCCTTCTCCCAATAGACTTAGCAGCAAACAGCTGCTCTCCAAGCTGCCAGTCTGCATACAGGATATCAGATCGGTATCGGATGGTATGGCTGGTTAATAATCAGCCGTTGGTATCAGCCAAAATGTTTTTTTTTTAATCAGTGCACCCCTAGAAGATATATTCAGATTGTACCAAATTATTCAGTTGCCAAAGCATGTAACTAGCCCTAATATAGTGGTTCTCAACCTTTTTAGAATCATGGCACCCCTCCGTAATTTGTTAGCAACCAGTTGAGAACCACTGTTCTACTGCCTCAGCTTTGCTCAGTGGTTCTCAGATGGGGTCTTGCAGCTGCCACCACAATCTGGTCAAACTGACCACATACTTTCTGCACATCCAGATAAGTCTAAAGTAGGCAGAAGTGCCAACTCTTGTCACACCCTTTTCCAGTCCAGCCACTCTATGCTCCTTCCAGAAACAAATGAGTATGGAGCAGTTCCACCTTCCCTGTGCGCCTGTTTCCAGGAAGAGCATGGGCAGTTAGACCAGTAAGGGCTGAGGCTGGACCAGGAGATCTTTACTGTTGGAGTTGTGTCAGATATCATTAACGCAGACAAGAAAGTATGTTCATACTGTAGCTCTTCCTGATCTGGGTGTACACCAGGTGTGCCAGTGCCCATGCTATGGCACCCCTGAAAGGGTCTCAAAGCACCCTGGGATGCCACCACATTCCTAAAGCCTATCCTGTGAATAAGGGTTATTTATCAAGTTTATATAAATATAGTGTAATGGGATCAATCGTGCCATATATCCTGTCCTTTGGACATGAATCTTCATGCACGTTGATTTGGGCCCTGACTTTGTGTCATAGATCAAGTGGAATACCAGAGTGCCTATCCAAGGCTATGGCTCAGGACTTAGCATGCTAGCAGCTCTCTAACGAGAGGCTTACTGAATTGTTCCAGGAGAGGAGTATAATTTTTGGAAAGGCCGATATAGCACACTAACCCCACTCCTGGAACAGAGCGATCAAAGTCAGAATCCTGACCCTAATGAACACCCAGTAACAAGACAGCTGCCCAATTTACTGGTGGGCAGTGTCCATTCCATCTGGTTAGAGCATCAAAGATTGATCAGTGTCCACTCCACTGGATAAAGCATCAGAGACTGATCTTGGAGGGAAAGAGGCTTCAGATGGAGGATCTATGGATCAAGATGGAGGATTGCCAGCACCAGAGAGAATTTAAGCTGGAGATAGAGAAACTGAGGAGTTCCAGGACTCCTGATGCAGTAAGCCAGAGAACCATAGAGGCAGCCCACTCTTTGTGTTGTATAGGTCCTAAAATACAACCTTCCTTTGATGAGAAGTGAAAGGATATGGTCTCTTTTTGAGTGGACAGAGGGGCAATTGTCCAAAATATGCCCTCCATACATTAACACTTGGATGATGGATGAAATACTATGGATCTGAGTGGTGTCAGTTGTTGGATAGATGAATTTGTGGCCAAGGGACTAAGGCCTCAGAAAAAGCAAAAAGGAGAATCCTTTAAGTCAGAGTCCAAAGGTGAGGCCAAACAACAACTCTGGACAAACCTAAGTTCAAGGGACATCTGAGCAAGGGAGGTAATCTCTGAGGGACCACAAAGATATGTGATTTCTGTAAAACACTGGGGCACAAGATGGCTAACTACTCAAAGTTAGAAGTGTTAACCTAGTTACAAGGGCTGATGTTCAGCCTGCAGTTGATGGTGAAAAAGGCCTGCTTGATCATTCCTATGGGGAGGGAGGTGGTTGGGGTCACTGAGCTCAACCCCAGGCCTGAGAATATTGAGTTTGCAATATGCTTTCAGAGTTATCTGCAGAGCAGAACCCATATCTTGTACCTGTTGAGGTAGATGGGAAACCTCCTGAGGTGCTCTGGGACACCACTGCAGAGATAAACTTAACTGGCAGGGAAGTGGTTAGCCCAGGCAAGCTGATTTCCAATTAATATATGGGTGTTCAGGGAATGTTTAGTCCCATGATGAGGATGCCTGTGGCAAAACTGCATCTGAAATGGGGCTATCTGATGTGATTTTAGGAACTGATTTACAATAATGGCCAGGTGACACCCAAAACATGTTAGTTCTCACCAGAAGCCAAAGCTGGAAAGGAAAAAATCCTAAGGTGAAGAACACCCCAGGGTGCTGTATATGTAGCCTCCAACCACAGCATTTACAAGAGTTTGAGCAGGGAGTAAATCCTGCTCTAGACAGCTTGAGAGCCATGTGAGTCTTGACCCAGATGTGGAGGAATGCTGAATGGTTTTCTAGGGAAAGGGGGACTCCTAGCAAAGACACACCAGTAGAGTAGGGAGGAGACTCAGGAAAGCAGTGTTTTTTAAAACCCACCGGTTCAATTTAGGGCTGCCATTTTGTCTAAATGCCCTTAATACATATCTGTTGAACTGAAGCTTTGCATGGGTATAGCGAATTCTATCCTAACTAGCAATTACAGTATGATGAACCATACCATGGCCTGCACAATCATAGTTTCATAGTTTGTAGGGTCGGAAGGGACCTGAGCAGATCATCTACTCTGACCCCCTGCCATGGCAGGAAAGAATACTGGGGTCAAATGACCCCAGCAAGATGTTCATCTAACCTCCTCTTAAACACCCCCAGG
>NW_017728886.1:224291403-224351144 GCF_001723895.1 Crocodylus porosus
CTTGAGGTGCATCCTCCTTGGTCATACAACCCTGCAGGGAAAGAAAATAGCTGTCAATTTCTTCCTCTGCCTCCCTGATTCCCCTCAGCCTGCTAACCTCCTCCTGGAGCTCCCTCACCTGCGCCTCCAGGGTCCTAAGGCGGGCGCCTGCAGGACAGGTGTGGGGGTCCCCAGTCCCTGCCCCCCCAGGCCTTGCTGGGCAGCTCCCACAGGCCAGGGGGTTGGGGGACGCCAGCCCCCCCCGCAGGCTCCGTCTGGGTGGAGGCCTCAGACAAGCCCCGGGAAGGCCGCGCCCCATGGAAGGTGATGGCATACTACAATATTTAGTAGAATATCTTGTGGGGAGTTTCAGAATTAGCATGTAAGAAAACCTAGAAGGTACAAAATATATTCAAACACCACCCAAAATTTTAATTATTATTCACCACAGTTTCAAAAATATTTGCTCTAAAGATTCATAATAAAAGATAACAAAATTAATTACTCTGCTTTACATAGAATTCTCACTCCCCCCAGCCTGAAGAAAAATTTTAAAGAAAAGCTTGGTTATCATCATGTTGTAGACATGTGAACAGTGCAAACATATTATAATAGAGGCATTGATACTTAAGACTAGCTCTGGACTTCCATTCAAATCTTACTTTCAACTCCTTTTTAATTTTTGGCTGAAGTAATTAATTTGTTTGCAAATTGGAATACACATAATAAAGTATGAGAACACATTTTCTTAGGAATGTGGAAGGCAAGGGATTAAGATATTTTACACATAACGTACTTTTAAAAGTTGTCATTTTTTCCTTGTCTCACATTTTTATTTTGGCTCAGACTCTGTACTACAATAGATTTTGACTTCAGTCTTAGATGCATTTCAGACTACACTCTCAGACAGTTTTTACTTGTTTTAAATATCATGGGGGGTAAACTCAACTTCAGTCACTCATCTATGTGAAAAAAGCCCAAGCATTATGTAAACAAAAACATACATCATGCTATGATACATTTAATATTATTTATCTGGTTTTCACAAGAACAAATGTATTTATTATAAATTGCTTTACATCACCACCATAAAATGTTAGGCAGTGGCTGGAATTGAGTTGTCAGGAATTTTAGCCTGAGTTCAGTAACAGGAATCTGGATGATATTATCTCATCCTGTTCTTCAGTTTCCTGTGTCCTCTTGACCCAATTGATTTGAGTTAGTTCTTAATATTCTTAAGTGAAAAGGATGGACTTAAAAAAGGAAATAGGCAAACAGCTGTTTATGTAGCACATCCTTCTCCTAAACACCTCCTAAACTCATTGTTTTTAAAGAACTAAGCACATGCAAAATAAAGCAATCACAGTTTAGCCACTGAGCCCCACTGCTCAACAATCTTATAATTTGGCAATAGTTGTGCCTTTTTGTAGCTTTACAGCAATGAAAACATGGATTGTTTTAATTGTTAAATTATGTTGAAGTAGCTTAGTATGCAGTGAGTAAAATAAATAATACATTTAAACATTTGTCTAAAATGATCTTGAATCTCTACAAAATGAGACAGTGCATTATTTACAAACTCCAGACAGATTTACACAGACAGATCTAGGATTTTCAAAAGTGGGTTGCAAATAGTGTGGTAACAGGATCATAAAAAATTAGGGTTAGAAGGGACCTTAGGAGGTCATCTATTCCAAGCCCCAACATCATAACCAGGGATCCTGGTTTTTCCTGATTAAAAAAATGTCCCCAATTTTCATCTTAAAAAATAACCCAAAATCCACATTTTCCGTGATTAGAACGAAACACCACTAATATTTTAGGTTCACATTTTTAGCTAAGGCTGTGTAATAGGTGACACATTACCAGAAGTGGCTAACAGACAGCAGAAGGACAGAAGAAAAAATAGCTTGATTAATGGAACATCAAGACCATTAAAAAGAAGAACGGATTGTTAGCACCTGTGGAATGAAGAGTTTAGAAGGAATCAGGTAGATTACAACAAGCCCTGAAGTCAAGTGACTCCCTCACTGCTGCCTGAACAGAAACACTGCCACTGCCAGGTACTTGGTTTTAAACTCTGGGTGGAATCAAAGCTCTATCCAGCCCTGCAGATTTAGTTCTGTGTACAGTAGAATAATAAATTCCTTTCTGATTTGCAGTGACAGAAGAGGAGTGCCATTGGCATGTTCTAAAAACACACATTATACAGGAACTAGCATGTTATTAGGATTGTGGATGAATGTCACTAGTACAGCATGAGGGAACAAGAACAAAATTTGACACAGCCAAATTCAATGACCAGGCATTTTGAGGCCATCTGAAAAAAAACAGTGCTTTGCTAATTACTAAATAAAAGCCCTTGTGATGTTCTTCACGATCGTTAATGAATCAAAAATTAAATGTCAAATGAACTGTACACTGTTCATAGTACTCATATGCCTCAGAACCCCTGATAGTGTATCTATACCACTACACGATCAAGGTGACTTGCCTTTTCAATTAGGATTTACACAGATTTGTTTGCATAGACTAATGAAAGAAGCTGGGATTGAGCCCTGGGGCTTACTTAGCACTGCCCCTGCCCAGCCCTGTGTGCTGGGATCAGGTGCTAATCCAGCATACAGGTCCTGGAGTTCCCTATAGGTACAAAAATGTGGTAGTGGTGGAGCGGTGCCACCACGCTCCTGCCTCCAAATTTCCAGACCCATGGAAAGGATGTGGAGAAGGCTGTGGAGAAGCTTGAGAGAATCCAGAGAAGAGCCACTTGTATGATTAGAGGCCAGAAGAGCAAGCCCTATGAGGAAAGACTGTTTAGCTTAGAAAAGAGAAGATTTTGCGGGGATTTGGTGAGAGCTTACAAATATATCAGGGAAAAGCATCAGGGGCTAGGCAAATAACTATTCACCAAAGCGTCCCAGGGGAAAACAAGGAGCAACCATCATAAACTCCTAGATGAAGGTTTCAGATTGGATATAAGGAACAAGTTCTTCATAGTCTGTCTGACCAGACTCTGGAATAGACTCCCAGCATGGGTGGTGCAGGCACCTACCCTGGAGCACTTCCAAAGCAGACTGGACACACACTTTGCTGGGGCTATTTGAATCCAGCAGTCTTTTGGCCCAGTGTAGGGGGGCTGGACTTGATGATCTCATGAGGTCCCTTCCAGCCCTAAACTTCTGTGAATCTTCTGTGATACTGTGGAGCCCCACACACCAGATGATTATGGAGCCATGGGTCGGATTTAGCCTATGAGGCAGGAGTTGAGCACCCTGTATTAGATGATCCAGGCCTTTGTGTCTCAATTGCCTTCAAGATTTCTCAGAATAGAGCTTCCCATCAAGTACAATAAATACATGACATTTATAATACAATATTGGGCAATACATTTATTGTGCAATAAATGCAATTTATCACATGCTATATATGGTGCAAGACTTTGTATAAAAATTAGAGATGAAAATTCTCCAAATTCTGATATAACACACAGTGGTTTGCAAAAAAGTTTACAATACTTTTCCCCATCTCTCAACCTGCTCTATTAAACTACAGCTAAAACTACATGGGGAACATCGGGTACAGTTGCTTCTTTTTATTCTCTTTAATGTTCATATTTAAAAGCTATGTGACAAACCAACATAGAAGGAGCCCCAAAATTTCTGTATCGAATTTGTGCACAGGATCTCAGAAAGGCTGATACCTATCTTTCAATGGTTAATCAGCGTGTTGATGACTGAGTAATGTTTCCACAACCAGCAACATCAGCTTATAACAGTAGTTCAGAGTTCTGCATTCCCCTTGTGTTGGTTGAAGCTATAGATCCATTTTCTGCTGCAATTCTTTCTGAAAAAAAAATCTAACCCAGAAATATGCCCAGAAAGAAGATTGGAAGCTAAAAGCAGTCATAAGATAATGGAAATCCCAAAGGCGTAGTTTTGAATGATGGTCAAGCTCCACAGAGGGAAGAGCTATCATCAGTAAACCTCCATTGTGAAGCCTCCATTTAAATTTTCACTAGACAGAGCCAGAGATTATCAGCCTTCAACAAGAATGAACATGTTGTCTAGTGCTTGGCCCCTAGCCAGCCAGGAGGGTGCAGGTTGGACCTCCCACACCAGACAAGGGTTGCTCTGGGCAAAAGTGTCTAGTTTTATCATCATCAAGCTTTTCTAAATGAAGTGAACCTAAAATACAATATCATCATTGATCAGACAAACAACAGCCTGGCTATAGAATTTTAGTTCATAGAGGCTTGGTCTGATAATAACCTTCAGTCTGCAGCCACTTTCCTATGAACAATATCATTTAATCTGATTTCAGGAGCAGAAAATTAAATCATTTACACTGGATAGAACTTCTAACAACATTTATCTCACAGGCATCAAGGCTCTCAGAGCTTGCAAATAATTGGGATTAGAAATTGGTAATGCTGCTAAAGCAGCTGAATAAACAAAAGTGATTATTTAGCACAGACTGCAGTTAAAATCTTTAATATAGATTTAAATGGTTTACTGGAAAAGTTCCACTAAGCTACATGACATTTAGCTTTGCCAGATATTAATGTGCACAGAGGTTAAGGTGATTTTCATTCTCTGACCTGCCAATCCCCAACAATCTGTCTACAGATCCATAGTTATTCATATCCTGTTTGTTGAGCTGTGGTGGAAACTCCTTCTATCATCTGAGAGTTTATGAAATCTAACAATGTAGTAAAATTCATAACTCTATCCTAACCTAGCCTTTAAAAGAAAGAGTCTGCATTTTTAATAGTACTGCTATATTTTATTAATATTTAATTAGAGAGATTGTGTGCAAACAATAGAATTGCTTGCAGAAGTTTTTAAAAAGCAGTAAAATCAATTTATAAGACACCTGAAGCTTTTAAAGTATCGCAGTTAAAGTAGCCAAATTAACTTAACTCTTCCCCATAAATATACTAGTCTCCCATCTTCTTTCCTTGAGCAGAAGCAAGAAGATTTACTAGCTGTCTGCGTTTTAAAATCTGTATGTCTCTGATAGCAAAAGTTGTCTTTATTGCCATCTTAACTTTTACTCATTTAATTGTAATCAATATTCACTGAACACAAATTACTAGAATTATCATTTGCTTTAAATCCCTCCCCTCAGGGTCACTCCAATTCCAAATGTCTCATAAAAATGGAATGCCTTGTAAACTCATTTTGTAGACGACTATACACTGAGGCACAGAAATTAAGCGACTTGCCTGGGCCATTAAGGAAGCCAGTGGCAGAGGGTGATGTCCAACTTATTGTCTAAGTAAACCTAAAGGAGTCAATTTTATAGTTAATAGTTATCTTCTTATACAGTAATCTTATATTCTAATAATGCTGAATTAGCAATAGATTAATATTTATCTTGCATTTTAAGTGAATGGGGTTTTTCATGTGATGGCAGTTAACTAGATGCTGCCCCCAAAACTCAGTCCCAAGAGAATTATGGCCACAATAACAAAACAGGTGACAATACCCTGAAACTGAAATGGCCTAAAATTCAAAAGCCAAGTGGCACCATACACATCCTGCTGGCTTTCTCCGTTATAATTTCCACAGAACAGAGGGAAATGCTGACTGCTTGAAGAGCTTCCCGACCTGCTCAGAGGAAGCAGAAATTGACCAGATACATCTAAAACTGGCCTAACACAGAAATGATAACAAACTGCTCCTTTTTCCTATTTCACCTTTCCTGTCTTCTCTCAGCCAATTACAACCAGCTAACAAAAACAATAATTACATGTTTTTTACTTCCTTGTCTTCCTTTCCTGCCCCCTATCCCTATGCATCCCATCATTGAACTAATTAATATTTATAAATAGCATGCATCAGTTGTAACAGTTTATGGTCCACTACAAGGCGTAGAGCAGGGTAGCAACCTGTGCAAAATAAAAAACAAAGCAGAAATAATAATGAGGGGATATGCTGCCTTCTAGCCAGTTAACCATTGAGGACCTTCTACAAGTTTAGGCTTAGCTTTGGTATGACCAGATTAATAAAAAACAGGAAGAAGTCCCCCTGAGAGGCATACTTTTCAAGTTGAAATCTGCCTAGACATTATTGCTGGTGACAACACCATGCTGCTCCTAACCTCTTTCAGGGAAGTAGGAACTAATGGAATTCGCTAGCTCCTCTGTGGGAAAGTCCAAAGAAAGCTGAACACTCATAAAAATAAAAGATGCTACTGAAAAATAAAAATAGTGTTCAGTTCTCAGAGTTTTACTCATCTGAGCCTGCCTTCTACTGCTTTTAAACTATGCTCCCTATTTCACTTACTAGCGTGGGAGCTGAATATGTGCATAAAACCCTTGGGCGAGTGGATAGACCATTTTTATGCAGGTTACATGGAAGTATATCATTTTGACTCCTTTTCAGGTGATTAACAGTTTGAATGTTACATGGTATCAATCCCCAAAGAAACAGTAGTTTTCTGTATTAATTGTGCATTGTAATACAGACACATATTCATACATTCTAATTTCTGTCATTCTACTAAGTCACATATTTTAAGACATATTAAATGCACATTTAAAACACAAAATACATACAATTACTGATTTTTTTGCTTAAAGTGTTAAAACTTAGAAATGTTATAATCTCAAGCTCATACATTATTATTTTTAAATGAATGGATGTCAAAATCACCTTCTAAGGTGTAACTATTCTGAACTTCAAGAGATATTTTATATGCCTTGCGTTTAAGGGCATAGATGGAGTTACACTTCTTCCTGGGTAGAATAGTACTGCAACAGTCATAACTGGATGGAGCAGATCTTTCTGAGCATGTTCAAAAGGATGAGGTGAGCTGTTCATGGGTGAATAAAATTAAAAATCTACATTAGTGACCCAAAATGTCAACTAACTTTAGCTATGTGAAAGCTTTTTATTCACACCAAAAGGGAGCTATAATGTGTGTGTACGTGTGTATGTATATGTGTGTGTGTATATATATAACTGTTAAATGAAAATTAAGCTATGTTTTCCCTTCTGGGTTTTCATCGGAATTGAAAAACAAAAAACCTATTTTCAGGTGAATTTGTGTCAATGGTACCTGTGTCACCTGTATCTTTCCAGAACAACAAAGAATATCTTTTCAGAATATCAACATGCATAGAAACTCTGCTAGACTCTTCTCAGAGCCATGTAGTCACATGAAAAGAGGAAATATTTAGAAACTCTACTAAAGTTTCCAGGAAAGTCTGTATCTTATAGAAGTATGAAAAACTGAAATTTCACTGTAAAAGCTATTAAAGTAAAACATCTGCTCTAACATTTGAAAAGCAACCATAAAATAATGACATCAAAACAAAATAACTCAGTAACATTAGTGTAAAGAAAAAGGATTGATTTTACCTATGTAGGCTGGTTCCTTTTATTTTCAGTGAGGGGTGTAAAATAAACATGTGAAGTGGGAAGTGGATGTCAAAAATGAGAAACTGTCACTTATAAAGTAGCATGAGTGGCCTGGGATGGGGTTGGAGCATCCAAAATTTAGATGCTCATTGTCATAAGTGCATTATAGTGAACAGAGCTGTGACAGTTTACATCGTCTTAGAATCTATCGCCTGCTCATTAATCCCATCTCTGCCTGTGATTCCCTCTGTGACCATAGCAAGTTATTTAGTTCTCTAGAGTTCACTTTCCCTGAATGTAGAATAGGGATGCTAATGGTTACTTGCTTCATAATAATGTTATGAGAACTAATTAGTTAATGTTTGTACTGTGCTTCTGAAAAAGCAAAGTGTCACCTTAGTGCTAAGTACATTATCATCACCTTCAGGCCTTTAAATCCAGTGAGATAAATACTAATTCTGTATACAGTTACAGACAAACTAATTTTATGGTACAGCACACATCTGTATTTAACAGCAAGGAATAATTTATTTTTGCTGCTTGAATTAATGCACAACAGACCAAGTTTACCTCAAAGGAGGACTCTGAAGGCAAGTTACAACAAGCTAGAGAGCTGAGATTACAGAAAAAGATGCTTCATTTGTCAAGTCATACATCAGACAGAAATGATTTACTAAGCAATTATGTCTTGCATCAACATGTTTTGCAGCTGCAACAAATTAAACTAAGCAAAAATAAATGTGCATTTTAAAGTAGTATTGTTTTCTAAATTATACAGTTATATAGAGTTTAGTATGTGGCCAATAATTATGACTGTAATTACCTGAAAAGAGTTAAGGAAACAGACTAACCTAAAATCCATTTTCCTAATAGGACTATGCAAATAGAAAAATAACTTTAAATTATTATTATTGTTATGTGTAGGAATATAATTGTCAGAGTGGATCAGACCAGGGTTGATCTAACTGTTATTGTGAGTGTAACAGTGATCAGGACCAGACAGTTCAGAAGGAAGTGAAACCTCCATAACAGAGAATTAGTGAATAACAGTCCCATCAACAAGTGTTCTACTAAATCAGACAGTTGGTGGTTCACTAATAGTGTGAAAAATGAGGTTTTATATAATCCAGACAAATAGTTATACTGTCTAACATAACACGTTTCTTTCTGCTACTGTACTGTATGGGCGTATCTACATATTCATTAATATATAGTAGTTACTGCGCATTTAGTTTAGTACTTGCTTAATGAAGTACTAACTAAATATGCAGTAACTACAGTTACTGCACAGTAGCGCTGGCATATAGTCTTTTAGTGATGGTTACTGAGCAGTAGCCTAGTATTACTGTGCGGTAGCGTATTAGCACGATTTTTACCCAGCACGCTACTGCACAGTGTTATTAAGCTAGCGCATTAAGCATCACGTGTAGACATGCCCTATATGTAGCACACAGACACAACATTCTGATACTATTGCTGATACTTGTGCTGTTGCAGTACTATTGAGAGTCCCAGGAATTATTCCAAATCTTCTCTCCTAGTTTAAAAAGAAAAATGACACAAATGGCATCTTTGAAAAAAAAGAAAAAAGAAATCAACATTCATGTGGATTAAATTTTCCTTTGTTCTTTTCTTTAGAATTACTATACATGCTCTTGTCCAAACACCAAAAAGTAATCCAGGGTGATATGACAGTCAGATCTAACAACTCCTATATATCTGATTTAAAGGGGCCACTCCAACAGCTGAATTATTAGGGGCTATTTATCTCTCTTCTTCTTCATCGTGTCTCCAATCCAACCGTTCTATATGGTCTGTTCCCAATACTCGGCACAAGCCACTGCTTCTGGTGGTGTTATTGACAGATCTTGTGGGGTTCATTTATTATTCATGGTAAATTATTGTAATCCAGTTCCCACTGAAGAGGATTATCATGCAAGACATGTATATCAAAAAATGAATGAGCCCTTAGCACATGGATCAGACCACAGAAGGATTATATCAATCATTGAATACACATACACAGTAGCTATGTATTTTGTAATATGATCCTTCAGCACGGTAGATGTGGATGTACCTCAAATTCCCACCTAACATGCATTTAAAATTATATATAACCCCCCGAAATACTAGTTTTATATTATTATTATTTTATTTTTATTTAATTTTAAATTAATTTTAATAAACATATGTGTGTGCATGTGCGTGTATGTGTGTGCGTGCATGTGTATGTGTGTACACACACAAACACAAAAACAATGTTAAAAGGCCAGTGCAAAATCAAGAAGCCAAAACCTAAGGCATCCATAATTTGGTACCCTTGTATGCAGGGACTATGAAAATCTTCAATCACATTGTCATATATTATTTTTTCTATAGTACTATTCTTAATTCAAGGCATAAATCATAAAAACACCTAAGAGAATATTAATAATTATTTCTTTAGAGCAATGTTTGGGCAGTTTACAGTAAATAAGGCCTAGGACCACAGAAAACAAAATACTGAACATTGGTAAAAATTTAGCAACTGCAAAAAGTCTTATAAAAAGTATTCAGCAGCTTTAACCGGTTATACTCATCCAATGTGTTTTTAAAGATACAATTTTAAAAATGAACATATTTTACAGAAAAGACTGTATCAAACAAAATGTTCTTTTCATATTTTCAAAATGGGAAGCTGCTTCAAGCTGCCTAATTAGCTCTGCAGTAAATATTTTGGTGTCTATACATGAGGCCCTATTAGGTCACAGGAAACTAATTAACTCTGTAGCAGGATAGTACTTGTAAATGCTAGTGTAGCTTGTAGATGTATAGATGCTGACACAGCTGCCTGGGGCATGAGGGGGCATCAGTGTGGGGGCTGCCTGCTGGCTAGCCCGACACTGAAGCACCCTCATGCCCCAGTGAGGCCTCTGCAGCATGTGGAGCCAGGCAGACACAGCCCCGGGCTGGCAGGCTGACCCCCAAGACCCCCTGTCAGCCAGGGCTGCTTTGACTCAGCTCAATGTGCTGTGATCCCAGGCGCATGTTCAAATGGTGTGCTTGGGAGCAATAAACTCCAGCATGATCACTATTAAGCAGAGTTTATGGCTTTGCATGTGTAGATGCACCTAATAGGTAGATGATATAGGGATAGATTGGATTTAGAGGCTGAGGAGAGAAGCTGCCAAAGTCTTGAAGGAACAGTAATCTTTCTATATATATAAAGGGGCTTTGTCTGTCTGTGTGTCTGTCTGTCCATAACACCCTAGGTTAAGTGCACATGTGCCACCAAGAGGGCAGGTGGTGATTGGCTGCACGGGCCCAGGTGGGCACAGGATGGAGAGAGGTGAAGCCGGGGCGGGGGGGGTCACAGTGGCGGCTGTTATCAGGACCAGGAAGCAGGGAGGGAGGGGAATGGGAAGGAGAGCAGAGGGGAGGGGTCATGGTGGCAGTGCCCCCCTCCACTGCCCAGCCCTGACAACAACTGGCAGGGAGGGGTGACGGTGTGGAGGGAGGGAGGCTGTGCAGGCCCAAGCAGATGTGGGGCAAAGGGAGGATCACAGTGGTGGCTGTGGTCGGAGCCAGGTGGCGGGGATGGAGGGGAGCAGTGAGGGGGGGGAGTCATAGCGGCACCCCCCTGCCACCTGGCTCTGACAACAGCCGACAGTGAGGGGAGGGTGGCAGAGAAGGAGAGAGCCCCCGCGCCGCAAGCTGGAGGAGGAGGGGAGGCGGCAGCAGAAGGGTCTTTACATGGCTGGCCTGAAAGGTGAGCGGCAGGCAGGAGCATGTAAACACTCCCTGAAATCCATCATTCTTGACACTAGTCATATTCATAATGGGAAGACTATGGAAAAGAGGTATATTAATTTACACAGATATATAGAAGACTCAATGTACCTAGTGAAATTCACTGGAAATATATATTATTCTTTCAAAATGTTGATAAAATTATTCTTTGGTTTAAAACAACCATGTGCATAAGCTGTATTTACAAGAAAAACTCACTGTGCCCAGGAATGATATCCTCAAGCATGCTATGATGCTCCTTGGAAGCTCCCTCCTGATTGGAAGCATCCTACCCACGTTCACATGGTACTTTGGGCAGGCTAATTAGCAGTGAAGCCAACTCTGAACTAGCTATCTCACATTTTGATATCAATGTAGCCAGAGATGACCCGAGCAGGGTATGGGGCCCAGGGCAAATCAGCCCACATGCGGCCCTGCCCCCACTCTGATCCCAGATCTAAAGAAACTGCCGCCATCATCAGCCGTGGTGTTGGCGGCCAGGAATTGGGGGGTAGAGAGGTTGGATGCAGACCTGCCACTCTGCTCTGCCCTGCACCACTTCACCCCACTCCATGGGCCCCCCCAAAGTGCGGGGCCTGGGACAGTCACCCCTGATTCACCCCCCACCAGGGAAGGCCTTGAATGTAGCTAAGAGTGTGTGTGTGTGTGTGTGTGTGTGTGTGTGTGTGTGTGTGTGTGTGTGTGTGTGTGTGTGTTTCAATATGCAAAGTACAAACTCTTCTTGAATATTGGGCATGTAATTCATAGCTGAAGCTCCTCTTGCTGAACCTGTATGGCTGCTTTGGTTACCTGAGCTGGCTGCTTTAAAGTTACCTGTGTAAATTGAATTCTCTGATTCACTCCTCTGAACTAGGTAAAGTATTATTTTAAAAACAACCTTTGAGAAACAGTCAACAAGCATAATATTTAGAATTCCATATTTAGCAATTATTAAAGTACTTTTTATTCAGGGAGGTGTTAAGCTGTTGCTTAATTTTATCTATGTTTCACTTGGATACAGTAGGTATTGTAATGCATTGCTGAACGCTGATGTTTTCCTGACTTGGATATTAATAAAGCCAGGTTCTTTAATTTTAAATGTTTCTTAAAGACCATTAAACTCTTAATATTCATATAATTCCTAAGCATATTTTAATTCTGGTTCAATTTTGTCTCTAGAGCATATTAAACCTATTGACTTCAGAGTGTTCAGCAAAACCCTTGACATTCACAACCACAAGCTAGTATTTGAATGAATGTACCAAAATACATTATAAGGAAGGAAGAGGCCTATTAATAATATTTAGAACAATTTGTTCTGACAAGGGATTTCATCCAGTGGGCTCCCTCATGACACTCTATAAACATTAATTTAAACATTTAAAAGTAAAATGGTGAAATATTAATGAGTTACAATTTCAAGAAGCCTGGATTTACTGCAAACATTTTTCTGAGGCAGTTCAAGCTTATTGGACAGTTTTCTGTGAATGTAGCTTGTTTAACATGCTGTGCAATTAGAGGAGCAGTGGAATGGGAGTCTCAGGGCTCTGCCCTAGTAACTGAACATAACCTGTACCTAAGACACTAATCAAAATAAGAGCCTGACATGAAATAAGTTGGACAAAAGCAGCAGGAGTTACAGGTTCAAATTCTTTGTGAAATCTAATAAAAAGCTGGAATAATCAATTGACTTAATTGTCAAAACTTACGTTACTTTGTCTTCTCCTTCAGACACTTAAATCTTTAGAACATCATTGAAGAATACAGCTGACTTCTTTATTTTGTAGCATTTTCCAAGAGTAGTAGTTATCTTCCATGGATAACCAAAATTAGACAGGTAGTTTGAAAGCATAAAGTACTATTCTGTTCAAGGGAAGGATAAAAAGGAATGTGTATGACATTGCTATAACATTATATTGCTATGACAATACAATCACTGTAAAAATAACTGTGCAATACTGAGGTCCAAATGTATTTCACTTTGTATTACAGGACTTGTATTCACTGGGGACCTGCCCCAGTTGCAGCCACCAGAAGTACTGGACTCTGAAGTTAGTGTAGATAAACCAGTTTGAGTGTTTAAAAACTGTTTGAAACCTGTAACAGAAGAGAAGTTCAGTGCACATAAACCGGTTTCAAAATGGCCAAAACTGCTTTAAGATTAACTTGGTTGAATGTAGTATCAGACTTAACTGATTGAGGTCAAACTAGTTTATGTAACTTCTGTCCCAGACCCCTTCCTGGTTTAAATTAAATCAGTTAATCCCCCAGCATCCCAGCCTGCTTTTCAGCCCTGTAGTGGGTTCTGCTGTCTGCTCCAGAGAGCAGGGCTGGCCCCACCTGTCTGCTTTCTAGCTGGAGCAGGTGTGGGGTGTAGCCAGACACCAGTCCAGCATGGCTGCCTGAGACAAAGGGGCAGGAAGGGGCAGTTATTCCCTCTTCCTCCCCTCTGCCTGGGCAGGCCTCAGAAGACCCTGTCAGGCATCCTCCCAACCCACTTCGATGGAGTGATGGGGGGTGAGGCCAGCCCTGGCAGGAACCTCAAGCAAACAGGGAGATGGAGGGAACATTAATCCGCCCCTCCCTCCATCCCCTGTCCCACTGGCAGGGACAACAGCCATGATTTGCTCAGCTTCCCCCCCGCTCATGGCTTAGCACTGCCCAAGACCCCCAGAGCTCCACTCCCAGCCAGGGGACAATCCCACCGCAGCTTCCCAGCTGCCAGGGCCAGGGTTTCTCTTGGAGAAGCCCAGGAGCAAAGGCCAGATCAGAGGGAGGGCGGGGAGTGAAATGGCCCCAAGCCCAGGTGAGGACATGCACAGAGGGATCACGGCAGTGGCAGTTCCATCCTCGATGCGAGCCCCATCGAGCAGATGGACCCAGGCTGTGACTGGGGGTTGGGGAACAGGCTCAAGTGTGTTGGTGCTAGTGCAGGGCAGAGCTGAGCCAAGTATGCAGCTGGGGGAGCAGCTTCTGCCCAGCAACTCCATCTACCACTGGAGAAGGGTGTCTGGGCCAGCCCTGGCCCCTGTAGTGGCAGGCACAACAAGGGCTCATTTCCTCAGCCCTGAGCACTGTTCCCTGTGCATTGAGCTGGGTGAGCACTGCTCACTCTTCCCTTACCTGGTGGCAGTGGCGGTGCAGCATGGCCCCATGTACTAGGTGCCAGGCATGCGGTACTACCACTATGGTTTCCCCACCACTGCTGCTGTCCGCCTGCGCAGCGACTGACACTTACCCATACGGCCAGGGCAGGTCCCTCTGACAGCAGCGGCAGTGAAGCTATGGGGTAGTGCCTGGCACCTGGTACACAGGGCCGTGCTGCACTGTCACTGCCGCCAAGTAGGGGAAGAGTAAGCAGTGTGCACCCAGTTCAGCGCCCAGTGGTTAGGGGATGCAGATAACAGTGCTTGGGGCTGAGGGGTCGAGCTCATGCCTTGTGCACCACCGCAGAGACTGGGGTTGGTTCAGGTGCTGCTGTCCAGCAGTGGGGGTGGAGAAAGTGGGGGCAGCTAGACAGGGAGAAAACCAGCGGCTCAGCCAGGCCTGGTTAGACCGGGTTGGGTGTGCAACGTGGTAAGCCATGGCTGCTGGGTGCAGGGTATGACTGAGCTGGAGCTGCTGGCAGGGAGCAGAGCTGGGAGTGGTGTGTGGCTGGGACCTGCCAACAGCGGAGTAGCCCCAGTGCAGCCAGATCCCTGACCTGGCCTGCATGCAACCCTGCACACTGGCTGGGCAACCACTGAAGCTACCCACCAGGCAGCAGCTCCACATCCCTAGCACAACATGGGGTGATGTTACATGGGGTCCTGTGTGACTGGCCCTGGGCTCCAGCTCCAGCATGGAACTGTGGGCAGGGGCAGCTGCAGCTCCTGCCCTGAGCATGCCCTGAGCATGGGGGGCAGTGTGTCCCTCTCTGCACCAGCTGGGGATGGAGCGTGTGGTTGCAGGGAAGGCCCAGGTCCTGCAGGGCAGCATGGACAGGTAGAGAGGAGGAGACTGGAGTCATGGCTCAGTGGGAGGGGCACAATGGTGCCTGCAAGCTTGGGTAGCCACAGCGAAGCACTGCACAGGTCACTCTGGGCTTGACTCCATCCTGTAGTGTCAGCAACCCAGCACCCCCAGGCAGGAACTGCCTCAGAGCCAGCACACCTCGGCCCCTGCTGTCCCATGCATCTGGCCCATTCAAGCCCTTCCCCACCTGAGCTTCCAGGAGCCCCACCCTACTCTGCTCCCACTTCCCTGCAGTGCCACTGCGTGCATTTGGCCCCATGGACTGGCAGCAGCAGTGGGGCCTGCGCAAGGGGAGCAGCCTGCTCCCAGGGTGGTACATGACTCAGAGCAGGACTCAACACCATGCACTCTGCTCCAGGAGCCCCTACGCACTCTGCAGACACAAAGGGCAGGGCAAGAGTGGGTCCCTGTGCTCAGCAGGTGTCAAGCCCATGGTGGAGTCACTGCTACCACAATCCCCCTGTGTATGTTTCTACCTGGGCTTAAGGCTGTTTTGCTCCCCTCTTCCCCGTCCCTCCCCTGCAACTGGCCTTTGGTCCTGGGCTGCCCTAAGTGCAATCCCAACCCCAGTGGCTGGGAAAGTGAAGCAGGAGGGAGCCTCTGGGGGTCCAGGGCTGTGCCGTGCCATGAGCATGGGGGAGAAGCCAGGCAGACCCTGGCTGGGGTCTCTGCAGGCTAGGGTGAGGGTTTCAACCCCTCCCCCATCACACTCAACTTGTGAGGGCTTGGCCATGTCCACCCTCAGCTCAGAGAAGGTAGGGCTCGCTCTAGCACCCCTCAGCTTCTAGCCTCAGCCAGTGCAGGCATGTGGCTGCATTTCTGGAATCAAAAGTGAATGTCTGTTCACTAGCAAATTGGTTCAATCTGTGCAGGTTAGACTAACCTGTAAATATTGAATCAATTCAGGCTCAAATCAATTTTGAAGTGTCTGTACTTAGGCCTTATATATACACAAACTCAACAGCTATAAACAGCAGTTTCACAAGCACAGCTACTTTGGTTTCAATGAGGTGTATTCTTTGACTACATATTGAATTCACACTAATATAGAGTGAACAAACTGTGGTTTTGGGGAAAATATCCCCAGTCTGGACAAGGTCAAAAAACACAGGGATTAGTTATGCCAGTAACACAATTAAAAAACACAAAGGGCTATTATCCCTTCATCATTTTGTGGAGGAACTGATAACAGATTGTGCCTTGAAAAAAGAAAATATCAAGGTGTTCAAGAGCATGTTGAAAGATAAGGATGTTCAGATAGTGGCAGCTGACAGTTAAGGTTATATATACCTCATCTTGGTTTTTATGATCCTAATCATTTTCTTACTGAAATCAGAAGCTCATCATTCTTGGGAGCAGAAACATTAACTTACCTACTTTTAAAGTATTAAAAATTGTTTATAACAATTACAAAAGGTCTCAGGGGTAGAATCAATAAATATTTTGGTTTCTCCTGTTGTCTGTAAGGTGGGAGACTATGACAACACAGGCAGAGATAGAAATAGAAATAGAAAAGGTAAGGGAGTATTGGCTCAAGCTTGCAAGGGAAAACAATAATGAATTGCCTTTGTTTTCTATGCAAGCAGAGAAAGAATTCCCCTTCTTTTATCTGTTCTCTTCCCTGCCTTCAAATACACAAATATGTACACACATACATATATGTTTGTTTATGTATATGAATATCCAGGGGCCAAAAACAAAAAAACCCCCACTACTGGGAAAAAACCAGTGCAACGCACACCTGGCCATTGCATGCTGCTGAAAAGTAGAGCCAGCCTCTCCTACCCAATCCAGGGCAACTTGCCGTGTGCCAAAGCATGTGAGGCACAGTCATTCCCTGGGGACAAGTAGCAGCAGCGCAAGGAAACCAAACATCCATGCACATCTGGGTGCACCCCCTGGGTACGCTGACAGTATCAGTAGTTCTGTATTGAAGGAAACTTCTCACTCTAGTAGGTAGGTAATCACTGAGCACAAAGCAGGCAGAACATTAAGCATTTAGTTTCACATTTCATAGATTTCATAGACATTAGGGCTGGAAGGGACCTCGGGAGATCATCGAGTCCAGCCCCCTGCCCAAAGGGCAGGAAGTCACTGGGGTCATAGGATCCCAGCAAGATAAGCATCCAATTTACTCTTGAAGGTGTTCAATGTAGGTGCTTGAACCACCTCCAATGGCAGACTGTTCCAGACCTTGGGGGCTCGGACAGTAAAGAAATTCTTCCTTATGTCCAGCCTGAAACGGTCTTGCAGGAGTTTGTGACCGTTCGACCTCGTCATCCCTTGGGGCGCTCTGGTGAACAGATGTTCCCCCAGACCCTGGTGGTCACCCCTGATAAACTTATAGGTGGCCATCAGATCACCCCTGAGCCTGCGCTTTTCCAGGCTAAAGAGTCCCGTGGCTCTCAGCCTGTCATCGTAAGATCTGTTTTCCTGACCTCTGATCATGCGCGTGGCTCTCCTCTGGACTCTCTCAAGCTTCTCCACATCCTTTTTGAATTGTGGAGCCCAAAACTGGACGCAGTACTCCAGCTGCGGCCTCACCAAGGCCGAGTACAAGGGGAGAATGACGTCCCGGGATTTGCTCGAGAAGCATCTATGGATGCACGCCAGCATTTTGGTCGCTTTACTAGCCGCAGCATCGCATTGCAGGCTCATGTTCATCTTGTGGTCAATGATGACCCCCAAGTCTTTTTCTTCTGTAGTGCTAACCAACATTGTTGTTTTTTATCTTCTTTCCTAGTCAGAACCTTTGGCAATAGTGTTGATTGTTACTGAAATATTTAAGAAACCACTTGTATACCACTAATTGATTGTGGACTCTGAATTTGACTCAAATTTTAGTACATATTGAGGTTACCATTAACCACTGGGGGCAGACAAATGTTTTCATAAGCAGATGGAATATACTTTATCCCAATTCACCACTGATTTTTTAGAAGCCATGACAGATTTTTCAAAGGCACAAATGGCAGTTAGGTACCTAACCTCACTAAATTCCACTGGGAACAGGGAACCTAATTCTTTTGTGCCTTTGAAAATTCCCCCCCTCCCCCGGAACTGCTTTACATAGGAAATAAGCTGGTCTAAACCTCTGTGTCATTGGCCTGCAGGGCTCCCCACAGGTCTGGAAATGTAGTGGTAGGGAAGCAGTGGCAGTTAATGCTGCCACCTCTCCCCACTACCAAATTTCCAAGCCCCGCCACCAAATGACATGACCCCATGTGCTGCATCGCACTGAATGGTGTGTAGGGCCCCAGTCCAGCACACACAGGGCCAAGGCTGGATTATGCCCACATGCCAGCTCCATGCTGGATTGGATTGTGCACTGGATCTGGCCTGCAGATCAACCCTGAACTACTGATTTAACCCGTAGCTGGGAAAGGTTGGGCAGAACTGGTATAACACATTACACCTTTTGAGAGTTTATTATTCAGCTCTTCCAAGGGAAAGCTACAGAAAG
The DNA here is from genome assembly GCF_001723895.1 of Crocodylus porosus. NCBI lineage: Eukaryota > Metazoa > Chordata > Crocodylia > Crocodylidae > Crocodylus > Crocodylus porosus. The sequence goes on from NW_017728886.1 coordinate 224,309,992, forward strand.
ATACTATGTTTGTTTTAACTATAATTCCCATTAACATATTTGAAAATTGCCATTAAAAATTTCTAGTTCTAACATAAATGGGTCATATTTCTAAGTATCCTTGATAAGATACAAATGTATTTCAGCCCTTGGGCTAGGGACAAAAATGACACATAAACCAGTATAAGTGATAAGAAATCGGTTCAAATCTGTAACACAACAGAAGTTAAGAACACATAAATTACTTTCAAAATGGCCAAAACTGGTTTAAGATAAAGCTGGATGGATGCATTATCAGACTTAACTGACTTAGGTTAAATTAGTTTATTGAACTTCTGTCCTCTACAGATTCAAGTTAACTCAGTCCCCCAGGATGGTATGCACCTCCCCTCAAACCACACTTCACACCATGGGTGGGCTAGCTTTGGCTCAGGCCGAGCAGGGAACCATGCTGTAGCACTCCCTGGATTCTGGCCTGGGCCACTGTAGGCGTGTGGCTGTATTTGTGGAATCAAAAGTGAATGTCTGTTCATTTGCTTATCAGTTCAATCTACATAGCTTAGACTAACCTGTGAAGATTGAATCAATTCAGCCTCGGGCTTTTTGGCTATCTGTATTTAGCCTTGATGTTCAGTCTTATTTAAATGAGGAAATGATTAAATCTCAAATCATTACTTGTTTGTCATTTTTGCTCATCTGCCAGAAAGCTAAATCTAAAGCCCAGTATTGCAAAAAAAATACACATGAATAATTTTTGACCGGTGACAAATCCCAGTAACTTCAAAAGTATTATTTACATGTGTAAAAAACCTTACATATATAAATATGCACAGAATGAAGTTTTATTCTAACTAAACTGCATTTTAAATACAAATAAAAACATGAAACAATTTATTCAAAAATGAATGTATTTAAGTTAAGCCAGAGTTCCCTTTAATCAAAAACTGCTTTCTAGTATTGCTTAGTAAAAGACTTGGCTAGACTGGACAAATACCTTTTAAATCCCGAAAATTTGGCATTTATTATAAAGACTAGAGAGAATAAGAGAAAACCTTGGCTGTTAAATGGAAGAATATGTCAACAGGTGAAATTGATGTAAAATCCCAGAGGTGAAACAAAATTTGTCTAGCATTAGGGCCCAATAATAAGAAACATTTTTGTAGTTGAAGAGTTTTTGTTACCCTATCTTCTGTGCTAGAATTGTCAATGCAAATATCAAATTCTGAGACATGCTTTTGGGGTGGGGGGGAGGGGGGCAGGACAAGGTAGAGTGGTCCCAATCCAGACATGGTGGAAGGGACTGAAGGGAAGAGCAGCCTGGCCCTGACCTGGATTCGTGGGGTGGGGTAGAGAGGCACCAATCCAGAACTTTGGGGGTCGGAAGGAGTGGGGTGGAGCAGCCCAAGTCTGGATGCACCTTAGGGTTATGGGGAGAAGGAGGAACATCTGATCCAGATGCCAAGGGGTAGGCAGGCTGGAGCAGCCCTGATCTGGATGCACTGACCTTCTCCGCTCCTCACCTGTCATTTTTTTCTGATCCATAGGGATCCCTGAGGGCTAGATTTGGCCCATGGGCTAGAGGTTGAGCACACCTAAGCTAGAACATGGGCATTTTCACATAGTTTTGAAAAGTGACTTCAGTTTTGTTTAGCTTGTTCCACTTAGCCTCACTTGACTATGACAGGTGCAGTATGAAACAAGCAGCTTTAACAATCCCTAGGTAGTATAAAGCTGGCATAATCACTCAGCATGATCTCCTCTTGTGGCTCTCTGAACTAAGTGAATTAAAGGTGAAAGAGGAACAGCTACAGACTCTCTCAATGCTGTAGTTGTTTTTGATGGTTAGAATGTCCTCTCAGAGGCACAGAAACTCTCCTTCTTCCTTTTAATGCTGAATCAATTCTGATCTAGCCCAAACAATGGGGAACCTCAAAAGTGGTGTAAGATTCCTCTGTTTTCCACTTCCTCATAGGTCCTGCACATAGCATCAGACCCTGGAATTCAAAAGGTTATAGGCTATTTGCACCATGATGGTGACGAGAAGTTAGGTTGCTCCAGGTTAGTAGCATTATACTAAAACATGATATTACATAAAAACATTTGAGATATATAAATAAATAAATAAATAAATAAATAATGAAAAAATCTTCAGAATTCCAAACCTGAAGTGACTTCTGTGATGGTTACAGCTGTCTGTCTTTGAACAAAACTGTTGAATTCAAAATGATATTTGCATTGAGACTTGTGTTCCAGTTATCTGAGTTCTAGCATATTAATCACTCATTATTTTGCAAATGCTCACCATCAGCAACTGACATTTTTACATAAGAGATAGATAACAGGGAGACTAAATTGACTGTATACAGATTTAAAAAGCTACAGAATTATTATTAAAATGTATATCTGTAATTTCCTGAAAAGAGGCTAGCTTCATATTTAATGCAACAGCTGAGAGGGAAAGAACAAGGTAACAGTAAGAACAATTTACAATCTAGTAAGGTGCTAGTACAATACATCAGAATGTGCCATCTTTCCTATGATTTTCCAGTCTTTTCAGCAGCACGGCTTAATTACGTACTTGTTCACTTAAATAACTGACCTAACACCCTTATAGTTCTACTACAAAAGAGGCAACTAAATGAACCAAAACATTCCTAACTGAATGCTTACCTTAACTCAAAGCAACATTTTATTTATTTACTATTTTCATTTTCACAGCTTTATTTGTCAATTATTATGCCCAATTAAGTTTTGGAGTGCAAAATGATCAGCAAAGTAAAACCAAAAAACAAAGACATTATTTCATACAATAACAAAATAGCAAGTACTTAGATACCACATTATTGTTTTGATTTTGCTATTATTGAAAACCAAGGGATAAGGATTGGAGGCATCAGGAACAAATGCAGTGGCAAGGTACAGCACATTACTTATCATTTGAAATTAAAAAAAACTTCAAATGTCGAGGACTAAATTACATAAAATTACTGTTTTCTATTGATTGTCAAGGTAGATTTTTGTCCTTCACATAAAAATATATTCTCACAGCAAAATATTCGTGAAGCTTTAAATGAAAATATATATCTGATCCAGTTATCAAAAATGTCTTTCCTTGAAGCAAACAGTACAACTTGAAAAGCTTTGAATATCATGGCCGACAAAACAGCAGATTAAAATATGTTTAGCAGATAGAGTTCAGGTGTTTTTCATATACCAGAGATGATATTTTTCAGAGTTTCTAAAAATACTGTCAATTATATTTCATAGAAGTCTGCTAGGAAAGGACATTTCTACCTATAATAGATATGGCTTCTTTGAACTTGTATTTATTAGGATAGATGTTATAACTATTCTTAACTTGACTAGCCGCAATACACAAGACAAAATTGTGTCACAGATATAACTTACTACGAAATAAAGTAAAAAAAAAAAAAAAGGCCAAAAACATATTTATTACATGGAGAATTAGCTCACCCTATCCTACTTATTAATTACGATGAGAGACAAGGCAAATAAAACCCCAGATTAAAAAGCATATTTTTTTATCGGTATGAGAAGACAAGTTGGAAAAAGGTATATTAAAACTCGGATAGCAAATTCACAACTTTTAAACATTCCTTTTATAACTCGCAGTGATTTATATTAAGCTGCTTGCAGTGCACACATTATTCCAAGACACCAAGTCAGAATATAGTCAACATGCACAGAAATATCTTACAGCTCCATCTAGTGAAACATTCTTAGCACATCACACTTTAGAAGCAGAAGTTGATTCATACTAATTACATATACAGTATTTACTTGATTAACAGATGATGTTTTCCCCATTTAACATGGGGGAGAGAGTGTCTCATCTTGAAATTGAGTATGAGGTGGCAGGGGGAAGGAGGCTGCTGCAGCTCCAGCTCTGGTCCCAACCCTGGGTCTGGGCCAGAGCTGCAGCTGCTGTCTGACCCCCGCTCCCTCTGCACCCCCACCACTGCTTCCCTGCAGTCTCAGGCCCCCACTGCACCCAGTGCCACTTCTCCTTCCCTCTCTGTCTCCCTCCCACCTCTGCACTCCCCCTTACCTTTCCTCCAGTACCAGTAGAGCTTGTCCTCACTGGAGCATGAAGCACAGAGTGTGGCCCCAGCCTGGCTCTGTAGCAGCAGTGCTGACTCCATGCTGCTATGGTGGGGACAGGCTGGAGCCATGCTCAGTGCCCCAGGCTGTAGACGGGATGGAGCCTGCCAGAGCTGTAACAAAAACTATAAAACTATGAAAAGAAAGAGGGTCAGAGGCAGAGGAGTAGGCAGGGGGTAGAGACTTTGAGGGCTGGGAGATAGGGGAAAAGGGAGGCAAGGACCCAAGGTTGTGGGCACCAGAAGCAGCACAGAGAGAAGGGGAAGATGGGAAAGGGGGCAAGGGCCTGAGGCTGTGGGGGGAAGAGGGGTTAAGTAGGGTAGAGACAGGTGGCAGAGGACAAACTGCATGCCTCCCCCTCTGCATTCATCCTGTCTGCTCCTTACCACCTGCCTTCCAACTGCCTGCCCCATCCCACACTGATACTCCACCACCTGCCTCCTTGCTGCCTCCCCCCCACCTGCTCCTTATTGCCTCTCCCACCATCCCCATCACCTACCCCTTACTGATTCCCCACAGCCTGCCCATTACTGCCCCCACCACCTTCTCTATTACATGACCCTCCACTGTCTGTTCCCTTACTGCCTGCCCCCTCATCACCATAATTAGCTTCTATACCTGGAAAATTATAATAATTTTATATATTTACCATGTATATCAGTGGTTCCCAAACTGTGTTATGTGTACCACCAGTGGTATGCAGACAACCTGTGAGTGATACACGCATAGGTGACATAAGGCTGGGGGGAAAGGTGTACATAGACAAGATACACAGCTGCAGCCTGCTGCAGGTGGTCAGGAGCATGGCTTAGCCACATGTGGAGCAGTGCTCAGCAGGTAAGTGTGTGGTGGTGAAGGGGTATGGGGGAGGCAAGAGGTGGGAAGGGCAGATCAAGTCCCCCACAGTAAGGGAGGGAGTGGGGCACAGGTAGGGGTGGGGGCTGGGGTGGATGGAGCCCTGGGGAGGGTCGGAGCCCCAGGTGGCTTATCCAGGGTTGCAGGGGGGCTACCACTGCTGTGTGCACCCCAGGGGAGGCATGGGGGCAAGTGGATCCCAGATTTGTGCATGGGGCAGAGGTGGGTTGCCCACTGTGCACTGGGCTCTGTGCACATGGCATCATGTGAGGCTCCCAAGGAAATGGCAGCAGGGTGCAGATCCCAGCATGCAGTGGGCAGTCTGTCTCTCTACTGCGCACAAATCTAGGGGTACATAACCCCCATGCTGCCCCCAGGGTGTGCACAATGGTGGGAGCCCCCTTCCAGCCCTGGGTGAGCCATCCAGGGCTCTGCCCATCCCACAACCCACCCCAGGGCCCCATTCACCCCAGCTTCTGCTCCTGTTTTAATACAGCCTGTTACTTATGTGTATGAAAAATTTGCTGGTGGTACTTAAGGCTACATTGTTTTAAACTGTTGGTACTCAATCTGTCAGAGTTTGGGAACCGCTGATGTATACAATCTAATGTGTATGTGGGGAGGGGTCATCTTAAATTCAAGGTTATCTTAGATTTGGGTAAATATGGTATTAGATTAATTAATCAAGAAAAATATTCTGTTTATACTTTAGTTCATATATAAATGTTTTAGCAATACACCTATTGTTTTAACAATTCACTTGCTGATGAGTGAGGCAGATGCACTTGCATGTAAACAATGTAACAATAACTAAAATGTCAATGGGATGGCACAGATTGGATAGATTCATGAAACTGGTCACTGAACCAAGTTAGATTACTACAATCTCCCTCTTGCCTGACTTCTTTCTCTCTGTATTCAGGCAAGTACTTTGCCCTATTTGTGCCTGAAAGAAATCCTTGCTCAACCCTATTTCCCTCTAATTTCTCCCTCTTCCTCCATCTTACTACTCCCCATCTCCTTAGCTTCTTGATCTGGCTCTCTCCTCTGTGGACATTGTCTCCCTCTGTCTTTAATCACAACCAAGAACAGAGACGATGCATAGGGGGTACTCGTGACTGCATGTGCACCCCCCGAGTGTGGCAGTGTACCTTCTACAAAACGGTGTCACTGACACTGTTGGTGGTGCCTGCAGGCAGTTACCCCACCCCCAACACTGCCCACAGCGTCTGTAGGCAGTTTGCGATGCCCACTGGCCACTGCTGGTGGCAGCTGTGGGTGGTTGCTGACCCTTGGTCAGTGCTCGCTACTCCCCCCACCCCCACTGCTAACAGTGCCAGCAGAATCTGTGGGAGGTCCCCTGCTTACCATCGCCTCGCTCCTGCCCCTGCCATGCCCCCCAGCTGCTGGGGGCACGCATCATTCATGAACAAGAATATGGATAAATGCACATTTTAAGCACTTTAGAAAAGGAAGGGGATGTGCTGTTTAGAAATTTGCATGAGCTGCTATGATCTATTACATCTGCGTATTCCTAGAACAAGATAAATCACCCTAATTTTGCCCCTGAATGAAGCAAGGTTGAAGTTGGAGCAGTTTTGCTACACTTAGTAATTTGTATTGCTACTGAATAATGCAGACATAACAACTGCATCACAAAAAAATATTTTTGATACCCTTTAATATTGGTTCAGTTGTTACATCTGTTTCTATTCTGCAAATGCCCTCATGACAGCCAGTAATAGACTCTCAAAATCCCAGACTCTTTTAACTTATTCATTTTCCCCAATCTCTCAACAAAATGTTGTATCATTAGTCATATGCTTCCATACACTATTAATGGGGAATCCAAGACTCAAAATGGGCAACTAGCAAATAATATGGACATTTGGTGCAGCTGAAATGAATCTCCAAGATACTGAAAACTTATCTGAACTTTAATAAGCAATTCAACCCTCTTTAGAATATAAAATAGTTAAATCTCATGAAACCAGGCTTCTTTGATTACTTTAAATTACCTTTTAAGTACCAAGAAAAGAATACTGAGAGAAGACCTTTACCTTTGGTATACTGGCATATCCACTTTGCATCCCAGATTGGTTCATGAAATCCAATGACTGATTAAAAAAAAAAGAATATCAAATTAAAACAACTGACTGAACTTTTTCAAGATGTTCAACTTTTGTTTAAAGAGTGGATAGAACTTGTGGGAAAGTACTTGTTTTAGCCTAGTGATTCACATTCTGGGTGTCATGGCCTTAAAACCCTTTCATGGGTGCCATGGGATGCCAAACAATGTTAGCACGAGGCCCACCGACTTGATACCAAGGCAAAACGGTGGCAGTAGAGGCAGGAGAAGGAGACCAACCTGGGGCTGCATATCCCACTCCCCCATGCAACAACATGTCCCCGCTGCTGAAGAACACGTGTTTCCAGAATCGGGCTCCTCAGTCACCTGAGGACCCATCAAGCCTGACGGATGTGATCCTCAACTCCGTCAGATGCGAACACAATAAACAAGATAAATTCAGAAATTTCAACTAGAAATTCATAGTGTTAAAATAATTCTGATCTCTTATTGTCTTTCTAAGTTCTTTCAACAGAATTGTATTTTTGTAGGAAAAAATGAGTGAAAATGAAGAGCTGACACTTTATGCGAGACACACCTTGAGTCTAACAAGGAGCGATCCTAATCTAAAAAGGCTGACAAACTCTTTTAGACAAACTATGTCATATATCTCTACTGCAAGTCACTGGGTGGTACTGCCTCATGACCAAAGCCTTACCAGTGAGCAGTCTGAGCAGATACAGAAAGAAAAAGAGGAAATATGCTCTTAGTGTTCATAAAAAAAACTATTTATATTTGCTAAAAATGAAGACAGGCGAGAGGAAGAGTGTGTATTCATGGCAATAGAATTGCAAATAATCATTTGGGACATTTACTTATTGAGGACAAATGTCTTACAGCAGAAAACTATCTTTGGATTTTACACGCTGTATCATTGCCCTTTTTCTTGCCTGTGAAGATTCTGGTCCTGATTCTCAAACCACAATGTGCCTTGTAAATTCATTTACTTTTGCCAAATGCAGAAGAAACAAACATGGAATGTAGGCCCCTAGCAGATGTTACACTTAAGATGTGATTAACCAGTTAATCACGTCTTACGTAGCAACTTGGCCACATATTTGTGCAATTAATGGCATGATAAAACAGGGAACAAGCCACAAAGTCATTCTCTACTGTGACCCTGAAAGGAGGTTTTGAAGTTTAGAAGAGTTCATTCAGTCGGTCACATTAACTTTCATTTGGCATGAGAATTTCTGGGCAGATGCCACAAAGGCAGTTGGAGAAACTGGAGACTCAAAGAATATAGAAAGATCAGCCTGCAGGCCATGAATGTAGATGTGCTGGCAGAAGCCATCATGTGATCAGATGAGACCACAAGGTGATAATAACCCATGGAGGGAGGAGAGAGCAATACAGAGCTCTGGAGCACACTGACAACAAAATTATAAAAATAAATTAGATGGCCCACTGGAAGATTCAATACCAGTTGAAAAACACACTTCCATTAACTCTGTGGTACGTAACCTTTAACTGCCGGAGACCTCCTAACCCACCAGATGAGGAACCAGAGCTGTAAAATAATCAGGTCCACCATTCCAGAAGCATATGGTAATATGGTACCACTGTCTCTGGACACTATGGCTAGGTACAGACATTCAAAAATCTCCAAGTCAGAATCAATCTGAGTTACACAGTTTTCTGTAAGTGGCGTTGTTTAGACTGGTAGTGAACAGAACATACATTCGCTCTTTGGTGGGGGACACAAATCTTAGAGAGGGTTCCACCATTTTCAAACCAATCTATGTACACCAAACTTCTGTTTTATAGACCAGTTTTTGATCACTTACATGGGTAAAAGTGTAATGTCTGTACCTGGCCTATGTCAATCTGGAGTCACATGATATAATGACAGCACAAACCCTCAACCCCATCCATCCTAACTGCTGAGGAATGAAGACGCCTATTACATGCACGAAGATTTGTTAGGCCTTCAACCTCACCGGGGTCTATATGATTCAGGACAACAAAGGGTTAATTCCCCTGAACCCATCCAGAGGTATACCACTATCAATGAAAACTTAACACTAAGGCAAAGGTTAATGAGGATATATTATCAAGGTAAGTATAAAAAAATCCAACAATAATAAATCCACAATACAACAATGAACAGAGAGTTAAGAGAACACTATATACAATAATAGATACAGGAAAAAAATCAATGCAAACCTGCCACCAGGGGTGACAGGGACAATTACTCTGAAGCGGACAGGCAAGATGGCCTGGCAGTATTTCCTAGAGGATTTTTATCTTTTCCTCACTCTCAGTGAGTACTAAGTACCTCCAAAGGGATGGGTGAGTACAGGTGAGTAAAGGATGGCTCTGTCTATGAGTGTATACCTCCATGAATGGATGGAGTTTAGTTACACACTCCACTCAAGCAACTCATACTAGTCACATATATGAGCAGGTTTCACACCACGCGCTTATCAAGTGACTCAGTTTCTCACAAGCTTTCAGTCCCAATCGGACACAGTGCGCGCTGACACCAACTCCATCGCTGTCCCAGGTGAGCATCCAGCCACCACACAGGCTCACAGTACACACAGGCTCTATCACTTCCTCTGTAGCTCTCCAAGAGACGGTCCTGACAGGTTTTATAGTGTCCACCTCACGCCACCTGTCACTCATATGCCAGAACCAATTATCAGTCAGACCCTTCTGTCAGTCATCTGTCCATCACATTACTGACCAATCTGGAGGGTTGTTATCTCAGGTAAGTATTTCATGCCACACTTTACATTGGAACCACGGTCCCTCCAAATTCAACTTGTATAATACAGGCTGATTGTGCATGCTTGGCAGTCCTATGTAGGTCAACAGACCCATAAGACCAAGAGCTCACTCTCCTCCATCCAGGGTGCTGCAGCTGGGGTTAACAGGAAGGGCTTCTGTTTTTTCCCCCCTGCAATGGGAACACCACTCTTACCTATGATGAAAGTCCAGCGGTTACCCCCACTGTAGCAGGGCACTAAGGTGCCTGCTACTGACAAACAGTAATATAGGCTCAGCTGCCAGTCACCAGGGCAGCACAGGTGTAGGTTGCTGAGACAACCAGTCTGGTCAGCTGACCGGAAGGGGGCAGGGCCTGGCCTATATAAACAAGCCAGGCTGAGGCCAGAGGTCAGTTCCCCTCTGGCAGCTGAAGAAGAGGGAGCGCTGCTGGGAGAAGGCATAGCAGAGAAGCCTGATGGCCTGAGCAGCGTCTGCATGAGGATACTGGGTGGAGGAAACCCTAGTAGGGATGTGAAGGAAGGTTAGCCAGTTTGGCTTGGAATTTATACTGGAACATGGGAGTGGTTTTCTGTTTTGTTGGTGTGTTACATCGGAGGACTGGGTGAGGCTGTAGGGGTTGGAGGAGGCCTCATAGGAGCTCCCCAATATCGTGGGGGTTCCTGGTACCGGAGAGGGCACTGTGCTTTGGGGTGTCCCGACCCCAGCCCCAGTGTGGGCAGTGTCGGGAGGAGCCCAGTGTGGGCACAGGTGAGAAGCCCCAGTGGGGCGTTACCCCCAAGAAGGGGGTCTAGGGGCCAGGCATGGCTACGGCCACCTGAGCCTCAGTTGCGGGGATCACGAGACAAGGCGGGATTGTGGAGGCAAGGCCCTGGTGCAGGCTACGAGAGCTGCGGGTGGACAGGCCCCGGTGGGGGCAGGAGAAGCCAGGAGGTGCCCACGAGGGCACAGGCGGGCACAGAGACAAGTCCGGGGACCTGTGAGGGCATGGGTGACTGTGGGACTCATGTGCAGCCCCAGAGGTTGGAGTGCACCGGGCAACTAGACAGAGCCAAGATACATCAAGGCACCGTGCCAAGGAGGGTTAGAAAGGCAGCCTCCCTTTAACAAGTTACCATCAAAGACGTGGCGGGCGAGATAGCAAGGGTGCATTAAACCCAATTTGGCATGGTGGGTAGGGGGCGCTAGGGGAGTTCATGGCACCCCTAGGTCACACCCTGCCACACCCACCCACATGGGAGAAGCAAATCTTATGGGCACCCAATGTCCTGTTTTGTTTGCTCACTCCTGTCTGCACTTCTGGGGAACTCTGGGTACATCTACACATTCATTAATGCGCCCTAGACACTGTGTATTAAATTCAGTACTTCCCCAGCCAAGTACTAAATCAATGTGCAGTAACTGGTGCTACCACACAGTAGTGCTGGTACACAGCTTTTACAGACACTAACTGCACAGTAGTCTACCACTACTGCTCAGTAGTGTATTAGCACAGATTTTGCCTGGCATGCTACTGCATGGTGTTATTAGGCTGCTGAGCAGTTAACATCTCCTGTACATACACCCACTGATCACAAACATACAGTGCGAGAAGAATATGGAGCAAAGGAGAATAAGAAGATTTTTGTGGCTTTTGAGCCACCAGCTGAGAATCACAAGAGATTTTATGAAATTTACCAAATTTTATTAACCAAATTAATCTGAGTTCCAGGTTCTCAGAACCTCTGAAAAGCAGACACTTGAGGTGAATCCTTATACCCTTATTTAGTACTCCTCATTTCTGCAAGTACATTCATAGCAGTTGACAAAGTATCTTACAAAACCTTGCACTCTTCTGAACAAGTTAGTGTCTAGGTAACATCCTGACCTGCCTTTTACCATTATTTCAGTGAATGAGGCATTCAAATTATTTATGCTTTAGAAAGACTTCTAGGGACGGATCACGTGCTTTTATCAGAAACATCTTAAATTTGAGATATACCTACTTATTTAGAAGCATAGCATGAAATGAAAAGGTTTTGTTGGCTTTCCAAACCATTACAAGTTATGAGTCAGCAGAATATTAAAAATGTTACATTCCAAATTGTACTTAGGCATGTTAAAATGTGATTTAAAATGCATTCTGAAATGAAAGTTCTATATAATCTAATTAGTGCTTAGCTTCACAACAACTTTGCCCAGTTAGCTTTAAAACAAAATCCACTTTACCTTTTTGCGGGGGAAGTGACACATCAATATTACTGTGAAGAAACCAGACAAAACAACCGTCAGACCGGTAATGTAACTAAGGTGGGGTGACTGAAATAGCAACCCTGGGCACCAACTTAGCATTTGAGAGGGTGGACGACAGAAAAATAACATCATCACTACTGCCAGCCACCACTGACATTGGCACAGGAGCTGCCAGTACCCCAGGGCCGTATTAAGCCTTTAGTGGGCCCTTGGCAAACCAACTTGCAGGCCCCAGACCAGTCGAGACCCGCCCCCACCCCAGCACTGCTGCCTGTGGGGAGCGGGACTCAGAGCCACTGCTAGGAAGCAGTCACTGCAGTGGCGAGGCCAGCAGGGGGGAGGGGAAAGGAAGAGAGGCAGATGGGGCCATTCACACCACTGCCATGGAGGAAAGAACCAGGCCCCTCTGCAGCTCAGAGCCCTAGGTATGTACCTAGTTTGCCTATGCATTAATCTGGCCTTGACTACCCCATGCATCACTATTGCCTCAGATGCTGAGTTGCCTGCTCTTGCCTCTGCCTCAGACTGTAGACAAAGGAAGTGATACACTCTCATTGGCAGGGGAAGAAGGTCAAGTCAGCCACAGGTCTGAAAAATCTCCCAAACACCCTTGCAGAATTAGGTAAAGCTTTAGAAAACAATCTCTGTATACTGTGTTTTGGAAACAGCTATGTATTCTGCCATTAACAAGACTAATTAACATATATGAAGTTACTTGTGTAGGTGCTTTCACATCAGTGTATTAGTCTCTGGATTAACAAAACTGGAGTTGAACAGTATTTTTCCTGAATAAAGAGCAATAAGTGGAGCTCTAAATATAAATAAAATGCTCTCTTATTATTTTTAGCTAGGTAACAGTAACATTTTCCTCTGAATCCATGTGATTTAAGATCAGAGTTTCATTGGGAAAGCACCAGTTACTCAGTGCTCCCTAACTGTTGACTCTTTGTCATCTGGTCTTTAGCTTTTGTAATATTAGCTTCTACTGGAGCTGGAGACTACGCAACAAAAGAGGAAAATGTCTAAAGGAAAGGAATTGGCAAGAAGACTAAGACACATACAAAGAAAATATAATTGTTTACTTTTGAGTAGATATACAAGATTTTTAATAACAGTCTCTTAAAATTTCATTTGCAGTATTAGTTTAGCTATTTCTTTCTTTTTTAAAGACAACATTGATCTTCTATTACTTTATGCCTTTATTTCTAACTGTGGGAGTGGGTAGATTGCAAGGAAAGTGCAGTTCTATTGCAGTGTTATAATGACCCCTTGTGGTAACATTTTTTACATATTCTGAAGCTTTGGATGTCAAAGTCTAAATTCTGCCCTTAGATTTGCATTCTTTCTTCATTTATATTCTGTTTAGCTTGAATCAATTTAACTTCACAAACATAATCTACATACTACTTATATTTGTTTAGCTACTACACAATTGGCAGACTATGTTCTTTTGAAAAATCTCAGCCTAACACCACAAAGTTAATAAGTGACTTTGTCATATTTTTCACATGAAAACTTGTTAATGTTGACTGGCATCTATGTATAAATAACCAGAGTTTGCACTCATAAATTTTACATATACTTATAGGTAAACATAGCAGAAAAAAGAAAATGTGTAGTTTTAACCACTACTGATAACAAGAAGTAACAGGAGTAGATACTGTAAAATGTCATTCCTTTGGGTAGAAGAGTAAAAAAATGAGCCATTCCTACAATAAGTTTATCAAACTCAGGGAACAGTTAGTTTACTGTTTTATTTGACTGTAGTGCTTTGGTGACTTTCTTTTAGTTGGATAAAAATAATTTGTTTGTAGAACTTACTAAAATTATTTGTCCATTAGCTAAACTGCAATATAAACCAATCCTGGCTATCTTTAAAAGTAATTTAAAACCTAGAATGGAATTTATGCATCTCTGATTACTTCTCTTTGGGGCTATATGAGATGCTTCCTGTGGAGTTGCCTAATTAGTTCCTCAGTAAAGTGTCTCCATATACACGTTCGGAGATACTAAGCTTGAGTAAACTAATTAACTCTGCCATAGGTTAGTAGTGCCATATACAAGTACTATCTTATGGTGGACTTATTTACTCCGCCACAGTGCATGTATAGACAGTGACTAAGGCTGGCTGGGGAACAAGGGTGCTATAGTGTGGGGCTACCTGCCAGCTAGCCTGGCACTGTAGCACCTTCATGCTCCAGCCAGCCCCTGCACAATATGTTGAGCTGAGTCAGAGCAGCCCCGGACTGGCAGGGTGACCCCATGGGCCCCCTACTAGCTGAGGCTATGCCGCCCCAGCTCAACATGCTATAGTCCCAGCCGCACATATAAATGCTGCACCCCAAAGCAATAAGCACCACAGTTTATTGTGTCACATTAATATTCACATGTAGATATTCCCTTTATAGCATAATAGTGAAGATCCTCAGAGTGAAACTTATGGCAACAAGGAATACAGCTTTCTGACTAGAAGATCCTTGGTTTGGAATCTGCTTCTGCCAGGAGCCCTTAGACCAGGGGTCTCCAACCTTTTTAAGTAGGAGATCACCCTTGGCTTTTAAAAGCAACCCAACATCTACCATGTGCTGCCACTACCTGCTCTCCCCCTCCCCCCCGCCTAGCAGGTAAGTCTATGGGGAGGGAAGTGGGGGGTGCAGATCGAGAAAAAAATTATTTGGGGGTGCACCTCCCCGGCAGGTAAGTCCCACCCAGCTGGGGCCCCACTCAACTTACCCCTGCTTCCGCCTCTGTGGCACTGTCCCTGACTGTGGGGGCCTCTAAGCCCCTGCCCCTTCTCTCCCTCATGGACTGACCTGCTGGGCTGGGGCATGTATGTGCATGCACACAGGCACTCAGCTCCCTACCTCAGCCTTGGATAGACTCCAAGAGGCTCTGAGATCTACCACAAGAGTCTCCGAGATGTACCACTGGCTTGAGATCCATCGGTTGGTGACCACTGCCTTAGACTTAGGACATATTGCAAGAGTCATTTCTGTATAAGACTTCACCTAGCACATTTTTGGAAGTTCTCCAGCCATATAACCTTGAATTCCCATCAGCTGGAATTGTTTCCTACTTGAGTATTGACATAGCTGGGACTGTTGGGCTGTAGTTTAGCTGCTCTGATATTCCTTGTTTATGTAATGCACATCTCAGAGATGTGTGTATTAAAAACAATACTTGCTTTTGGTGAAAATAACCTACGTACAAGGTTGTGTATTGATCTTTTGCCTATTGGATTTCCTTGAAAAATAACAAAGATGACTGAAACAAACAAGACACATCAAGCCAAAGTAAAATGAGGTTTGTTCTTTTTGCCAAAAGGGAAGTACCTTAAGCCAGTGACTATGTGAATGCCAGGAGAACCAAGACTATTTTTTCTTAATTTCTCTCAACTTATTTACACAAATACCCCCACCTATTCAAGGGGTTACCCCGGAACTACTTGTTCAACCACAGCAAGAAGCAATTCATATTCTGGCATTCACGAGCATTGTGAGGAGTGGCTTTCTACACTGAATGGAATAAGCTCCAGAACTTACTTTGAGTGACTTCCAACTAAATGATTAAATTTTGGTCATTTACTTACACAAATAAATCTCTTGAATTTGATAGCAGTCACAAAAGTAAATAACTGTTAGAACCTGATACTGATGCAGAAACACACAGCCATCTTATACGTATATATAAAATACACATATAGAAAAGCCAGCTATCTCAAATTCGGTAAAGTTTGTTTTGCTCTCTTCTCCCCCTTTTCTCTGAATTTATACTATAATAGTTGTGGGGTTAGCACTAAGAAAGAAATTGGGGTGTATTTGGCAAATAATAATAATGAAACCCATGGGATGTTTAGGACCAAGTAGAAAGTAACACACTGGTTCCAGAGAAATTAAAGTGGTTCATATTGATATATTGTCTACAGGCTTCACGTATTTAGAATCTATGCCAAGAAAAACTGGTATGGCCTCCCCAAGTGTAGTGAGATACAAGATAACTCAAGCTGCTGAACTGGGTAAGAGTACTGCCATGTGCCAGCACAGTATATATTGTAGCCATAAACAAAAATCATAAACCAGTCGCTTATGTTCTTAATAATGGCGGATGCCAGGGAGTATAAGCAGCAGATCAGAGGCAGGCAATTATTTCAGCTGGGAAGCTTCCCTCCCTGTGCCCCCAGAGTGGCACAGCAGGGGGTAGAAGTGGGAGCCGCATTGGGAACAGACTACCGGAAGCTGCATGTGTTGGCTGGGGCCAGTGGAACTGTTCTGCTTCACTGGCCTCCAGCTGCGGCTTGTGCCGTGCTGCACCAAGTGGGTTGGTGGGGGGGAAGCTTCAGCAGGAGGCTCATGCCCAGTGCATGGAGATCCAGCTCCAGCTGCCTTCTACCTGCTCCACCCACCCGCAGGGGCTGCTCATTGAGCTGGGCAGGAGGAGAGGATGGAAGATGGTTGGGAGCTGGAGCCCCATGCACTGGGCAGGAGCTTCCCGCTGAAGCTTCCCACCCGCACATCCAGAGTTGCATGGCGCGGTGAAGACGGGGTAGGTGTAGGGGCAGCCACAGCAGCATCTACAGCAGCACCCACAGCTGGAGGTGAGGGAAGCAGAACAGCCCCACCAGCCCTGGCCAGTGCATAGACTGGCTCAGCACAATGTGATTCTGGCTGCAAGGCTGCGGACTGCAAGCACAGCATGGAGCCAGTCTGTCCCAGCCAGTATGCTCTGTGCTGTGACCTGTGGGTCCCAGCCTTGCAGTGGGGAACCACAGCTGCTGGGATAGGTCAGGCTGGGCTGACTCTGTGCTGTACTGTGCAGTTCCTGGCTGCAAGGCTAGGAGACACAAGGTACAGCATGAAGCCAGCCCAGCTTATCCTGGCTGCAGCACATAGTTCCCCACTACAAGGCTGAGACCCATGTGGCACAGCACACAGGAGCTGGGCCAGGCTGGACTGGTTCTGAACTGTGTTGTGTTGTCTCTGGCCCTGTAACCAGAACCATGTTGTGCCAGGCCAGCATGGACTGGCCCCATGCTGTGCCATATGGGTCCCAATCTTGCAGCCAGAAACTGTGTGCTGCAACCAGAATGGGACAGGTGAGGCTGACTCCTCACCTCCCACCATACCCCCAACACATACCCACACCCTGCCACCATAACCCCACACACAGTCCCACCCCCAAACCATAACCCCACACACATTCCCAGACCATATCCACACACACATTGACACCCTCCAACACACTTCAAACCCAACCTTACCCAAAAACACACCCACACCCTTTCACACATTCCTACCCCAACCACATACCCTCAATCCATACCCCTCCACACCCCACATACACCCTTCACACCCTCACACCTACTTCCCAACCACAGAGCCCCCACATACAAGCCCCTTTAGCCCCCCAATATGCAAAAGTAAGTATATTTTGAGCTATTATGCAATCACCTGCGGATACACTATGCAAACGCACATAAATTGAGACAAAAATAAATTTTTAAATAAAATTGAAATGAGTTATAATAAATGTTTGGTTTTTTTAGTACATGATTTGTTTTTTTTCTCCAGTTTCAAGATGACAACCCCCCTCTCAAAGCGGGTACTTCCAGGGTAAAGGGAAGGATTTCTGGTGGAAAGGTCAGGGGCAGGATTTCCAGGCCCAAGATGGTGACTAGGAGGTGGGGTAACTGTCAGGGGTGTGGCAACCTATGCAGCCCTCGACAGCTCACCAAAACTCGTTAGGTAGCCCTCCAGCCAAAATAATTGCCCACCCTTGTTCTAACCCTCTCCCTGTCAACCACTTTGTAGACTCTATAACCATTGTAACTGCATACTAATTGAATACATGTACAAATATCACCTAACAGGCTATAAGGGCACTTACACACATACATGCAGTCTGCTCTGACGTGCTGCAAATCCATTAACTGAGTCTGCAGAACATGTGAGTCTGCAGCAGAGCACGTGATTAATTGAGTCTGCACACCCATTTGTCTGCATGCGAATTGATGTGCCCAGCGCTGCATTTGTATAAATGGCGAAATGCACATCAGTGCTGAGAAAATGGGGGCTATGCACTTTTGAACTAAAACATGTTTGATATGTTTTAATTCAAAAGTGCACCACTGCCATTATCTCAGTGTTGATGCACATTTTGCTGTTTATACAAATGTACCCAATGCAGCGCCCAGCACTTTTAGAAGTGCCTGGTGCTACATCACATGTATGTATACAAATGCCCTAAAGGCCTTTTCTTCCCATTTATTAGATAAAACCAAAAATATTAGGCATATGATCCAAAAACATAATTTGATGATAGCTGAGACGTACAACCTTAAATTTAGAAAATGGCTTTTTATTAATTAAACTGTTACAGGTTACCTTTAGAACTTTTTTAATCTGTGAAATGTTATGCCATCATAAAGTTAAAATAGTTTCAAAGCAGTCACAGGTTAATTCTGTCTCAGACCTGGAAAACTGTGGCTTGCCACTAGAAGGTCTGGTAAGCAGGGGTGTTGATAGGTGCCAGGACTCTAGTCCTCCTCTGGGGTAGAAGAAGGGAGAGGATGTCATGTAGCTGGAAGGAATAAAAACACCATGGGGTCTATGACTTCGCTCACTACACAGCCAGCAGGAGCCATCTGGAGCTATGGGTGGGAAGGGAAAAGTGTTGGAAAAAAAAACTGTGTAAAGTGAATGGGCAGGGGGGAGAAGTAAAGAGAAGTGAAAGGAAAGAAGTGAAAATAATAATACTGTAATATTAATAATAATAATATCAAAATCTTGCATGTGTTCTACTGAACTGGGCTTGGGTTGGGGAGGGGAGGGGAGGGGTTTGGGTTAGTACTTATACCAAGGAGAGCTGAGACCCACGGGGATCACTGTATACCACACTGGGGCAGAGCTGAGACCCCATGAGTTCACCGCATGCATTCCACGTCAGGGCAGAGCTAAAATCCAGTTGGAAACGGTTTCCATTCTTTGGCTCATACTCTTCATGAAGGTAAGTAGTAGGATTGCTGTTGCTGTTGGCATGTGGTTATCAGAGCAGACAGCAAACTGATGAGTTGCATCTGGGTGCTTACCCCCAGCAGGGGGGTGTTGGCTCAGGGCTAGGCACCACCCCTCCAGGAAATAGTTTAGAAGGGTTTAAAGCTTGTTCATGGAGGAAAGGGGAGGGGGAAGGCTGGTAATGGTGCACCTTGGGATGCTGGAGGAATGAAAATAGAGTGTTTTATTCTCCCAGAGCAAATTAACAATATCTTGGAATGACCTGGGTAAAACTGATCGAAGATAAATCTCATCTAGAGTGGCATACTTTTAGAAAGCTTAGAGGGTACTTAGCACAGGTTAACATCCTTTAATGAGTGAATGCTCACATTTTAATTGCCTTTATGATGGTTTAAAGATAACCTGTAATACCACCCTAAGAAATGTAGCCATTTTCAGCATGCATGCTTCTTATCCTTCAACTCTCATCCTTCTTATTTCAGGGAGATTTAATACACTGTTAATCAAGTTAACACAATTTAAAGTTTTAACAAAACTTAAAATAGCCACTGACTTCTATATAAAAGAGATGACCCTTCTAAAAGGTGTATTTTTTTAAGAATCTTCCTTTTGAAAGACATGTTTGAATAAAAAAAATCTCTAGACCATCTTTCCCTTGTTTTAGACAAGTCATAAGGGTCAGATGACAGTTAGATGCTCATTGCTAAGGCCAGTAGAGGTCAAAGATGAGTTTAATAATTTAGTCATTTGTCCATGCTATTTCATAAAGATTCATGGAAGTTTCACTCTTTTCTGCAATAGTTGGGTCTGATCCGTTGGCAACATGTAGGGGAAGCACCCCCTGCAAAAAGCACCGCCAATGCCTCACCACCCCCCTCCCCCACTTCCAACACCACTGGCAGTGTCTGCAGGCAGTCCCCGATCACCACTGGTCACTGCCAGCGGTGTCTGTGGGTGGCTGCCACCATACCCCTGCCGCCAACACGACCGCCGCCACCTGTGGGCAGTCGCCATGCCCCCTAGCCTCCAGAGGCATGCAGCATTCATGGTTTGATCCAATGTTCACTGATTGATTGGAAAATTTAATTTACTTCAGTGGATTCTAGATTCTGGTCTTGTATACAAAACAAGAATTATTATTCAATATTGGTCTCATTATTTTTATATTATGCTCACCAAGACTATGATAAAAGTCAGATGGAGAGAGGGCAAGAAAAAATTTAATGAAAAACAAAGGAGAAAACCTCAGGATGAAGGTATCACATCATGATAGTAATCTAACAATTTTATAGATTGTTATCTTTCCTGGAGTGCAATGGAAAATTCTTGAGGACCAAAACAAGTAACAGATAGACATTTTAAATGATCTGAGTTTTTCCAATAACCCTTGAATTATTTCCAGACAGCTAATTCAGTCATTACTTAATATATGATTAGAGGGGATTTTGTGATGATAATACATACAAAAAGTATAAAAATATTAGTTAGGTTTCAGAGGGGTTGAGGGGGGGCTTTAAATTGTACATTTTCCAGTCTGGTCCAAAGAACTTTCTGTAAGCAACAATTAAATACTTTGCTCTCTCTTCTACTACTTCTTCCACCACAGTAGATCAAATTTCTGACTCTGACAGGAAGGAGCTGGATTTGTTGTCTGACTGATTAAATGATGTTGTGTAAGCATCAAGCAAAGTGGAACTTAGCTGTGCAGAGAGGAATAAACAGGAAGAAATAAGTCACTCTGACTTAGTGACTACCTTCCAAAGAGCGGCACAAGACCCAGTGCTAACACTTTACCTTCCCCACAAACAGGAGAAAAGTCCAAACTTCTTTTTCTCCATGCCAGGGTACGCAGAGCTTTACTTCAATGTGGACCATGGCTACCTGGAAGGACTGGTCCGAGGCTTTAAAGCTGGGATCTTGCGAAATGCAGACTATGTCAACTTAGCACAATGTGAAACACTGGAAGGTGAGTCTATTAGTTTACTTTATTGATAAAGAAATAGTGTTGGCTAGAACTTTGAAGAAAACTAAAGAAAAGAGGGAGGTTAAAAAGAAAGTTAAAAAGTAGGATAGAAAGATGATGTTTACGAGATTGAGTGGTAACTGATTTTTCTTTTATGAAAATATCCTAGAGAACTGAGTAGGATGAAGGCAAGAGGGCTCTATAGAAAGTACTCTATAAATCTATAGGTTGAGATTTTTAAAACAGTTTAGGTGATGGGACCTCTAAGGCACTTTCAAAATCACAGACAGGGAACTTTATTGAGATAAATACCTTCCCAGATGAATTTTTCAGTCATTCTGTAGAATTCTGCTAAGTTATATAATTCTCTTTTGGCCGGTACAGAATGGTTCACAGAATCCTAAAGAAAATGTATTATTTGGTATTAACGCTATTAACATTTCTCAAAAATAGTTCCGTTCTTAGTACTTTAGTACTTACTAGTTTTCAGAGTGCGAGGAGGCATTCTTTGTAACAAAAAAGGGAAATTTGGCTTTAGGAAGGTAAAATTGCACTAGTTTTTCACTTTGAAAGGCTTCTGTGAAGGTGACTTTGTTGTGGTGGTAAACAGAACACGTGATTGTTCCTAAAACAGTTTTTCTGCAGACCAAACAGGTCACAACCTGAATAATGCAGATTTGTTGAAAGCAGAGAAGCAGCTGCTGACTCCTCTCCAGATATTTCTGAAAATATAAACACAGCAGGAAACTTCTCTTCTGTAAATAGTTTCTCCTCCTCAATGAAGATAAAAATTATAAGAGTTTACAAAAATCTTTCACGTTATTTAAGATAGACAGATTTACAGGCATAGTGAACAGAAATATAAGGTTCACTGTGTCTTAAGTGGCTTTCCTTATGCAATGATGGTGGCATTGTGAGTAGGAAGGAAGGAGAAGAAGCAGCTGAAAGTTATCTAAACAAAACCTCCACCAACTACCATATTACATGATAAGCCTGGCAGCGTGATCAGTGTCTGTAGCTTCTTTTGTACCTATAATTATGGTGTAAAAAATCTGTTGATATTCTTGCTACAGAAAGTAATTTCCATGAGTCAAATGACTCCTATTCAGTGAATTTACAAGCCCTTCTGGGAGAACTACTAGAGCTCCAGAACTTTATGAAACAGCATGGACAAATGACTAAATTATTAAACTCATCTTTCTCACTTCCTTTGTCCCCTGGGGAATGCAGAATAGATCTATAGGTGATGCTTCCCAAGTCTTCTGCAGAGTATAAATAGGTTTCTCAAAGAGGGAAATAATACCCTGATTTAGGTATGTTTTTAAATATACAAAAATAAATATTTAATTATATTTGAGAGAAGCAGAAACACCAAGTCAATTTGTTCAATTTAAAAGTAAGATACTTTCCTGACAAAAACAGTGAAGTTTAACAGCTTTTTAAACTTTCTGACTAAAACATTCTATTACAATTCCTGTAGGAACATGAGTGTGCATGTTACTTTGTAGACAATCACAGGGAGGAAAGGTCATTCTTCATATAAGCTTAACAGTACAAGGTCATTCTAATGTTTTTGAATCTCTCTACTTAGAATTCTCTCTCATATCCATATTAGTGTAGCAGAAATAGCAGTTTGTACCAAGCTACCTTCTAGCATGTAATTCCTCATCCAACATTTATCTGATGAGCAATACTGGGTATCTTTAACCAAATGTTAGAATTCCTTGTATCACCAAAATTAACAATTAAAACCCAAATGTTAAAAGTGTTAAAATACAATACTGTATAATGTAAATGCACTATGTTCGAAAACTAAACTTGTGCGCAGATATGGTGATTAGTACACAATGCATTTAAGAGATAAAGCGAGTTTAACCCATTAAACTGAGGGCAAACTTAGGCCCCTATAGGAAGTAATTAGTGTGTACATTACATGTTATATCTAGTGGGCACATCTATACATGTGGCAGACTGCACAGTTGTTACTAACTTAAGCAGGCACTAAATGACTGCGTAGTAACTGGTTTTACTGTACAGGCCCATTGCCACATGGTTAGTTTTAACTGCTACTGCACAGTAACAACAAGTTACTGCGTGCCCAATGACATTACAACACTGTCACAACGATCCACAGCACAGTAGTTTGTTGCTGCGGCTATGTAGTGTCTTGTGTAGATGCACCCAATCTTCTGGAATTACCACTTCCACCCCGCGGGCATGAAAACCTACATATTGTTTAGAGGAAGAGGAAATTAACAGATTATACAGCGTATTTAGTAGTATAGTTTCTGTCCATAGGTTCAGTCTTAAATCAGGTTTAAGTTAGGAAAAGTATTGCACAATATTAAAAAAGCAAACTAAAAACTAGAATCAAAGAGGCCTTTTAAATTTCAAAGTTGTTTGTATATTTACTTTTCACTTACATTGTGATTCTCACCTAAGTACAACTAAGCTGGGGAGGGTGTTAAAGTGGCTTTAGGCCACCTTTGCACCTTCATTTCATGGTCTGCTCCAGGATAGAAAAGGCCTTTACTGTATAGCAAGGTGACCCTTTTCCAAGAAGCTACCCTATGACCAACAGAACTGCCACACAACTAGTGTTGTGGTCCTGTCCCCAACATACCAGGCCTCGCAATGAGAGTACGCCCTAAATTATTAGCCTTTGCCAAAATCCGGGCTGTAGTCTTGGTAGTAAAACGAGCAACGGATGGTTAGGAAACATAGTAGGATTTGGAGACCTGCTTCCATTTCTTGGTTCACCAAAAACTTTTTCATGACCTTGTGCAAGTCATTGTCCCTGCATCAATTCTCCATCTGTAAAATGATAACAATGATGATTCTCTACTTTACAAGGGAGTCACAAGGAAAAATTATTGAAGACACTATACAGTGAAAGAGATTGTGAACGGAAGGTACAGACAGATGTGCTGATATGATGAATCCTTGGGTAGGTTCCCGATAAACGGCTTTTAAATTGTAGTTCAATGGTAAATTTAAGCCAGTAGAGTGCTGCTTTTTGCTGGTCTTACGTATCTTAGGGTCCCTCTGAATGTGTAGGTAAAGGTGCAATAGGATCTAATGCATGATCAACACAATGCACACATGCATGGCAGGAAGTGTGATTGTGAGTCATGTATTAGATCCCATTGTGCCTTACTAGATTGTGGATCACGTGTTATTGCTGGTGCAGTGGGAGCCCAATCCTGGGCTCCCCCTGCACTGACAAGAAAGAAGCAAGCTGCCACAGGTGGAAGCCCCCACAGCTGAGGGGCTTTCAGCCACTGGGGTGCCCATGCCCCCCCAGGGCTGACTGGGAGATGTGGTTGCCATGATCTCCCAGCCTTACAGATGTGTAAAACGCCCTGTGGGTGGGAGATTGCAGCCACACCCTGTTGACTGATGGGACCCTGCTGGGTCCTGGTACTGGGAGGAACACTGCAGGGAACCCAGCATCTGCAGCTGCAGGGTACTACTGGGATGGTACACTCCTATGGCTGAGAGTCCCATCAGCAGAGCTCCCAGTTGCAAGGGAGACCCTGCTACACATGCAAATTAAAGCTAGATAGCAACCAGCTATAAGGTTAGTACACATTTTTGAGGTCTAACTTTATAGCTGTTTGGAGCTTTTTTATGGCATGATAGTACTTTGCACGTGTTGCTGGTCTTGACATAATTGTGCAATTAACCAGTTAATTGTGTGATACCTGTAATGTGTAGAGGGGTCTTAATATGTACCATAGCCCATGACCATAGCATTACAATACCTTTGATACGAGATCAGCATCAAGAGAAA
Source organism: Crocodylus porosus (assembly GCF_001723895.1). Lineage (NCBI taxonomy): Eukaryota > Metazoa > Chordata > Crocodylia > Crocodylidae > Crocodylus > Crocodylus porosus. Next base: position 224,334,804 of record NW_017728886.1, read on the forward strand.
AGTCCTTAGTAAACTTCATGGACTTTTATACTTCTTCCTTCAAGAGGCTAGAATTCTGCTTGAAGAAGGATTTTTGGAGGAAATGGGAGTTTGGAGGGACTTGGGTTACTTGAATTGTTTTACTTGCAGTGAGACTTTCTTGAAAAGTTAGATTGTTGCCAAGTTTCCTAAAAATGGATCTACCCATTCACCTATAGAGATTATTCCACAGCCAGATCTCCTCAACAAAGAATGTTTTATGAAGTTCTTACTCACCTTCTTCCTGAGCTTTGACATTTGCATTGCCATGGTGGTTCATAGATAAAATTTATTCTTTGATGTAGTTGCAGATTAAGCCAATTATTGCTTTGGAATTAAGATGCAGCCCATTAACTAATAGGGAAGTTGAGTAGGAGCCAGTGGAGAGACTGGATCACAAGACTGATGTGCTCACAGCAGTCTGACCCATGCAAAATGTGGGCAGAGACATTTCACATCAACTGGGAGCCTTGCATTATCATTTCATTTATATTCTGATATGAGTTGCAGTAATCCAGCCTGGAGATAACAAAGGCATAGATTAGCATGACCAGCTGGGGGGAAGAAGTGAAGTTTTCTAAAAAAAAGATGACCAGGTAGAATCAGTTTTCAGAAGTCATCTAAGCATTGCAAGGAGTTGAATTGAATCACGACACTTCACACATTTGCAAGTTGAATTGAATTATGACACCTCACACAACTTGGATGAATTGGGGGATCTGTTTGCCTCTCACTGGAGGCCAAGACAATGCCTTGGCCAGTCCTTTCTGACCAGTGTCACTCTGATTTTGCCTGGGTTTAGCTTAAGCTATCTGCTGGTTGTCCAAGAGCTAATTTCCTGCAAATGCTCTAACACTTAATAGGTGCACCAGGAAATATGAGCGTTGTCAGCATATTGCTGGTAGCTAAGCCATGGCATTGGCATCTCACTGTCTCTCCCAGGTATTGAAAATAAAGACTTGTATAGGTTCCCATGAGATTCCATAGGTGAAGGTCTACAGAGTACAATAATAATTGGCCATCATGATTAAATTCTGTTGGAGAAGTATATTTGGAAGCAGCAACCTACCTTCTGTCAAAGACATTTGAGGGGCGTAGCAATATTAGCACAGAGATCTCACTTGTGTAAACAGCTACAAGAAGGTCATCATATAGTGACTAGCACAGTGTTTGTCCTGTGCACCGGTCTGAACCCCAATTGTGGTATACAGGATGTCAGCTAAAATTATATACTGTTGGAGTTTGGTGGTTACAGTTTTCTCAATTAATTTATTCAAGTATATATGGCCGAAGATAGAAGAGCTGATGAGGAGATCCTTAAGGTCAAACACTGGTTTCTTGAGGATTTGGAAAAAAACTGCCTTTTTTTCCTATTAAAAGAAGGCATTTCTCACTGGCTCTTACCAAACAGAAAGGATAAAGTTGAATTTCACAGTTTATGGAGCTAATCTTTTTTGGAGTACTCTGCTTTGACATGAGCTAAACTTAGTAATGGTAGAAGTCTGAAAAGTTAGAATTTTCTGTCCCAGTTTGCTCCACACCTCTCATGTTGATCTTATCACTAAAGCTGAAAGCTTTTTATAGTGCTTGATGCTTATATCTGGGTAAATTAGCCAGCTAACCCTCTAAAAGCAGGATCCTGGTATCTCAAGATACCAGAAAGGAAACTTTGAGGATTATGTCAAGGCAGATGAATCAGTAGCAAAAATGAAAATAGAGTGCAGATTACTTGATTTCCAATTCTCTACTCATGGTGAATCTGTGCACTCTAACCCCTTCCTTGTGACAAAAAAAGAAAAAAAAAATGATTACGGATAATTTTTCTCTTAATAAAAAAGGTAGGTATATGATACAAAGTATAGCAAGTATAAAATTATTATAATTGTTCTTATACTTTTAGGTTTGATGTAAGCAGAATTCTATATAATACATGTTTGATTGTTTTTTCTTTTTCTCTAGCTACTTTCCATAGATGACTTTTAGCTGAGTATTTTCCCTGTTGAACATTTGGACTCTCTCTCTCCTTCCTGAAAAGGCCTGTACTGTAGAACTCTGAATATTTCCAGTTATCTGACTTCATCTTCTCTGTGCTTGAAAAGATGCAAGCTTTAAAGTTTTTGTCGGCAGCCTTGCCTTTAATTCAGTAAGACTTGTTTAATAAACATCCTTTATTAAACAATTTGTTTATAATTGTAGTATTCAGCCTTGTTCAGAAGGATCTAGAGACAGTTGCACATGTATTAACTGGGACAAACTTTCCCAATGAACGTATGTGATGCAAGCACAGTAGTGTATTTAAGTGGCAGTATCTCTGCATAAAGCACTCTGTAAAGTTATCCACACAGGGAAGTTACTGCATAGTACCCTTGGGTATGAATTTACAATGCACTAGCTTGTGTTCTGGGAATTTTGAATGCAGAGGACTAGAATACCAAGTATTATAATTAACCTAGTACATTCTGAAATTTGCCACTTGGGAATTAATTTGAAAATGCAGTAACTGAAAACACAAAATAAGCCCCATAACCTTATCCAAAACCATTATCTTACAACAACAGTGTTAACATAATATAGGGTTATATATTATAACATATAATATAAAACTGCACTCTCTCTATCTTTCTCATATATATATAATGCAACCTTGTAGTGGCTTTTTAAAATGAGATGCAAAATTTTCAATATTAAGAATCCTTTCTTCTGCCTTGGGGCTGAAATGGTTATACAGCCTTGGGAGAATGGCTAAGGGACTCTGCGTAGAGGAATCTTCTGATGGCACAGAGTTGCTGACCACCCCACTTTCTGCCCCAGCCAGTGCAGACAGCATGGACATGATACTGCTATGTTCACAATGAACCCAGCTTCTGAGGCAGTTCCTTGAGGGATGCTAACAGAAGAAGTAAGTTACAGCAGTCTAAAAGGTCAGATAACTCATATGTCAAGAGAGCATGAGAGTGATCTTGCAAACCCTCTTCAGCTACACTGTACATAGCTTGACCACATCCCAGTATCTGATCTGAGCAATACAATTACATTTATACATTTGAGCTCTGCTGCCTATCTCCTTACATGCCTTGCTATATGATTATATTGCTATATGATGATTAAATAAGCCACATGAAAGTCATAAACCAGATTCAATTTTGGTTTATCCCAGATCCTACCACCATAAAATAATTCATGGAAATCCTGACAAAAGAAAATTAATTAGAGAACAATTATTCCACTGCAGAAAGCTCTCTGAGAACTAGTGCAGCCAAAATAATGCACAAGGAAAACTTAGGAGCGGGGAGGGCAAAGGAGTGCATTTGGGAAATTTGTTCCCACAGTCTTATTAGTAGGACTCTCTGGTGATTAAACCTCCTTCCCTAGTGTAGTCTTTGAGAAAGGAAAAACTACTTGTAAACTTCTCCCCCATCCCTAGCCCCAGGTGTAGAATAAATCTTGTTTGAAAAGGAAGTGCAGTTCGCTCTAAAGAAGGCAATGACTAGCCTTCCTTTGACTTCAGTGGAATAAGATTAAGCCCTCAAATATAGGGTTTTAAAGAAAATGTAAGATTATTCCAATTTATTCTATTTCTATCATAATGACAAATTATACTCATAGTTTCTTTTGAATCTATTTGTAGACTTGAAGTTACACCTACAAACTACAGATTATGGAAACTTCTTAGCCAATGAAACTGGCCCTCTCACAGTTTCCACCATTGATGACAAATTGAAAGAGAAACTACTCACAGAATTTCATTATTTTAGAAATCATGCTTTTGAGCCACTTGCCACATTTTTAAACTTTATCACGTAAGTAAAGTTACCTCCTCATTTAAACTTATATCTCATTTGAACATTAAAAATAAATGTATATCCAACCAAATATTACAAGCCTAAGAAAGGACACTTTCTTGTTCTTGCAATTTACATACAACTGGGTGAAAAGTGATACTTCTGTGATGCTAATATTATAAAAGTGAAGCTGAGTGTTTGGAAACCTAAATAAAAGCTATTCTTATTGCATGGTGAGGGACTACAAAAATGGGATTTCTTCTCAATGTGGAGAGGGAATCAGATTGGGAGATGGTATTTATAAATTCTAAAATTATGATTTTCTTTAATGCTTTAAGGCTTTTTTGGCACAATAAACAATTTCATGATGTTCAGGATAGTTCAGGATAGCAATTCTAAATAAGAACACACATAACAAGCTCTGTAACTCATTTAAAGGTGACAGTCTAAATTTGAATTGAGGTGCCATATTTTTCACATACAATTTGCACATAAAAGCAAGACAATTTTCTCTGACCGGAATTTTAGCTTTGGTTAAAAACCCTGTGTTCTTTGTTATATTAAATGAATGGAATGATCAGGTCTTGATACAACTCGCAAATCTGTGATCTTAACAAGATGTTAATGAGAAAACAGAGACCTATTTTGTGTTGGGATGTTTACCTGTTTACTCCAGATAGGAACAACAACAACCTTGCAAGGTTTTACTTCCTGGCTTATTTGAAAGCAGTAATGTTTTACTTGACACACAAGTAATTTTTTTTCTCGTGACAGCTGAGTCAGTTCTGTGTCTGTACTAACAAATTGTGTCATGATGACTAGAAGACTGCACTAGAATAGATGTATAACATTGTTGTGCAAAATTCAGCTACTGGTTCACAGAATTTTGCATATACAGAATTTTGCCACATGTGTGCTCCCACGCATGAACAGACTCTTCCCAATAAACACAGATGTTTTGCAGTATTGCAGCATAACATGATTTTATGGTACATGACACGCCTTTTACATCATTGAATAAAAGCTGCAGGACCTGTTAGCACCCTCTCAAATTTTGCGTAAGAAAGTCCATTCATCCATGTGCTTCTCTAGTAGAATTCTGGAGGAGTGAAGCAAAATGAAGATTAGTATCTATATTATAAATATCAGAAGTAAACACTATCAAATCTATCCCATTCACATTTGGCAGTCTCTCAGGGTATGACTACACCATATCCCTAGAACCATCAAGGATGGTCACAGTCATACCCTGCATACCTTTTCCTGCTTACACATTAAACCTGGTAATGTGGCAGTGAAGCTGTTCTAGGGGTGTGCTATAGGACTTCTCTCAAATATGCCAGACTCTAAAAACTTGAGAACAACCACCTGGGGCATCTCTGGAGGAGCTTTCCTGCTACACTTAGGGGACAGGTGGACAAGGCCTGAAGACCTCCTGTTTGATCACATACACTAGTTCTGTGTACTTAGAGCTAATCCAATTCCACCCTGCTTGAGTTTCCAAAACACTATTCAATAATCTCCTTTTCACAGATTTCATAGACATTATGGGGCTGGAAGGGACCTCAGAAGATCATTGAGTCCAGCCCCCCACCCACAGGGCAGGAAGTCAGCTGGGGTCATAGGATCCTAGCAAGATAAGCATCTAATTTGTTCTTGAAGGTGTTCAATGTAGGTGCTTGAACCACCTCCGATGGCAGGCTGTTCCAGACCTTGGGGGCTCGGACAATAAAGAAATTCTTCCTTATGTCCAGCCTGAAATAGTCTTGCGGGAGTTTATGACCGTTCGACCTCATCATCCCTCGGGGCGCTCTGGTGAACAAATGTTCCCCCAGATCCTGGTGGTCACCCCTGAGCCTGCGCTTTTCCAGGCTGAAGAGCCCCGTGGCTTTCAGCCTGTCGTCGTAAGGTCTGTTTTCCTGACCCCTGGTCATGCGTGTGGCTCTTCTCTGGACTGTTTCAAGCTTCTCCACATCCTTTTTGAATTGTGGGGCCTAAAACTGGATGCAGTACTCCAGCTGCGGCCTCACCAAGGCCGAGTACAGCAGGAGAATGACGTCCTGGGATTTGCTTGAGAAGCATCTATGGATGCAAGCCAGTGTTTTGTAACACACCTTTATCTTAGCCTTAAGTCACAAAAAGTGGTAGGAAGGGGGACTCACTGACTTTTGAGATAATGTTTTTTCAGGGGTTCACGCAGTATGGACTAAGATTGCCTTAGACACCTAATAAGTTGAACAGGATTCAGCCTGTAGTGTTTAGCAGTCCTGATAGTGCAGTGCAATCATTTTGGAATTGTGTTACCAAGAAATTAATCTTCACCATAAGGATGGTTCCAGAGCTTGAAAAAAAGGTATATTAGTTGTTGAGTTATCAAAAGGTATTCTATGGGAGGGAAAAGTATTCCAGAAAAGCTTTCGTTTTGAGAAGATGCTGCTGCTAACTCAACACAATGTGCTTTTGGTGCTATCTATGGTCAGACCTTAAAATAAAATCAGACTCCAAAGCTACGCACTTTACTATTTTACTCATGGTCAGGCTCCCACTTCTCTTTAGAAGTTCAAAAACACTTGTAAGTCAAAGCAACTTCAGGGTTCAAAATTAATATTATCTAGGCTGCTATCTAGCAGTCCTTATTTACTGGAAGGGTCTGAGCAGCTAGCAACGTTGCAAGTATATGGTGATTAATGACCATAAAGATCTCTTTTTAAATTAACAAATAGTCTTCTCTACACTTTTTTCAAAGCAACTTCCTTACAAGAAAAACAATCCTTTTTCCCCTTTTGTTTTTCAAATTCAGGTACAGCTATATGATTGACAACGTGATTCTCTTGATAACTGGTACACTGCATCAACGTCCAATAGCTGAACTTGTTCCGAAGTGCCATCCATTGGGCAGTTTTGAGCAAATGGAAGCAGTCAGCATTGCACAAACACCTTCAGAGCTTTTCAATGCTATTCTGGTTGACACACCATTGGGTATGAATGATGATTTCTCATTTGTTTACAGATGTTCCTACTCTTGTGCTGTTGATAAGCACACTTCATAACACATCATTTGTTTCACAAGATATTATAGGATTTTAAAATTTAACTTATAAACAGTTAATAAATATGTTGCTTAGATACTTTTATACTCAAACAAGCACCTTTTATATACTTGAGGTAGTCAGCACAAACAAAATGTTGTAGGGAAATGGATATTTTTATAACTACTTTTCAGAAATATCAAATGACCGATAATGATTGAGTCCTTTTCTCAAACTTTATTATAGACTTGCTAACAGGTGTTTATCTAAGTGAAATATGTATAAGAAAAACCTGCCCAAATTTCTGTAGGTGCAAAGGCTCCCTAGTAAAGCCACCAGTTATTAGTAGTGTTATAATAGCAACTGGGGTTAGGCATCCAGTGGGCATGTTACAAACAGAAAGAGACAATCTCCGCCATGAAGGATGTGTAATCTAAAGACAAAGCAAATGAAGAGTTGGGGGTGTCAATACAATTTACAAGCAAAGTAAGATGAAGAATTAATGGCTACACAAAAGTAAGAATGTGGTGTGTAACCCCTGCACTACTATTTTGAGTCCAGCTCTGTGGGTGTTCCCTGTTTAAAAAAAAAGTAGAGCAAGAATGGACTAGGGAAAGATGAAAGCTATAGTATCCTTTGTTATCCTCTAGCTCTTCCACTATACAGTCAACACACACATAGAGGATGTGCCAGGAAGGGAAGAACTTAGGTATGAGTAAGAGTATCCCAGCACTTAGGTATGAGTAAGAGTATTGCTACACGTTACAAGTAGCACATACATATGCTAAAGACACTCAAAAGCATAAGTGCTCGCATGTTAGAGAGAGAAAACTTGTGCTAGATGCTCTCTGAGCATCTCAAAACTATGCCACTTTGGGTAAGAAGTATCTCTGGGTTGTGCTTATGTTGTACCAATGTCATTTGGATCCCAGCAGTCAGTCAGCTTCCACAGAAATAAAATGAGCAATTTCCCACTCCATGAACTATCTGGACACCCTCCCAAACTCTACTGCCCAGAAGGTGGTATTGCCTGGGAGGCAGGCAGGGTCTTGCCAGTGCAGGGGCTGCCACAGTGCACCCCTTGTCAATACAACAGCCCTGAGGCCCAGCAGGCACATCGTGGTGGCATCCTTGTGGCCTCATGCTCCTGCTGCATTAAACCTCTTCCCAGAGGCTGTGGTTCCATGCTGGTAGGGTAAGACATCAAAAGAGGAGCTTGCACAGTGAGAGCATGGACCATGTTTTCTCCTCTTCTGGCAGCAACATGCTCTGGCTTCCCCTACCAGCACAGAGCTGCAGCTACTGGGAGAGGGTTTAGTGCTGCTGGAGTATGCTTCTCCCTCCCTTCATGCTTCTGCTGTGATAAATCCCCTCCTGACAGCCATGACTCTGTGTTCCTAAGAGAAGCCAGAACATAGAGTTGCCAGAACGGAGAGAGGGAAGTTCCATGCTTTTGCCATACAAACCCTCCTCCGGGCAACTATAGCTTCATGCTCCTCTGAACACCACCAATAAGTTGTTTACTCTGTGTCGTTCTGTGTCTCCCATGGCTACATCTGAGACATTATCTGAGCCATGGCATAATGAGAGGGGAAGCTAAGGAGTTTGGTGGAGCTGTGAGCAGTAGGGCTTTGTATCAGTAAAGAGCATGCCTAAACAGGGGTCATCAGTTCTGTGAAGGTTTGCTGGTCCAGAATAGGCTCCCTCACTCACACACGGAGAAATCAAATCTGCAGACTCGGCTAAGCGTTCTGGGACTGCGTTAGCTATTCTAGGAGCTGGAGTTGCCCCTGGACTGTATCTACTTCTGTTTGATCCTACATGGTTTGTCTACACTGCAGGTACTGCTTGGAGCTTCAGACACTAGGCTGGATGCAGCCTAGCTGCAAATGTAGTTGAGGCTTGGCTGCATGACCCTGCCATTCCTCACTGTTCCTCCAAAAGACATCTCAGAGTCACTGCCAATTCTGTTCTGGCTCTGAAGCTGTATATTAGATCACTGCCTGGCAAGTACCAGAAGCCTGTAGTGAAGTGAATCCTCCATTCTCCAAGAGCTTGGGAGGATAGGAGCACAGAGCTGCAGGAAGCTCCCCTGCTCTAACCCCCAACAACCTTCCCATAACAGGAATTGACATCCTAGCACCTAGCCATGACTCTGCTTGTTGGCCCTCTAGCAGTTAGTCAGAGCTGTGCAGGTCAGATATGGTTGCCTTAAAGTGCAGCTGTTTAGTGCACATTCTAACTTTAATACCACATAACTGTCCTCAGATTTAGCATGTACTCATCGTCAGGGTGTAATGTAACACCCGCATTTCTGCAGATTCTTCTTCCCATTGCTCATTACAAATCTCCCTTAAGCCCAACCCATTTATTTGGGAGTAAATAAAACACTTAAAATTGTAATTTTGTCATTTCCCATCTGAAGCTTTCTGGAGATTTGCACATTTGCCACTGAACTGCTTGATTAATTTCCCTCCCACTAGAGACCTAGTGTAAAGAGAGAGAGAGAGAAAAAACAAGAACCAGAAGGATTTCAAGATGTCTATCTTTGCATCTTGCCCATTAGTCTTTTTTGTGCAATAAAACCTCCAGGCCGTTGCTTACAAAATCAATAAATGACTACTAGCCAGAGATACCTGCATATATACGGATGAATTTACTCTGTAATTAAAAAATTTTACTTTCAGCTGATTTCTTTCAAGACTGCTTGTCTGAGAATGACCTGGATGAAATGAACATTGAAATAATGCGTAACAAACTGTACAAGGCAAGTAATTTACTACTTACACGTTTGTATCAGTAGATCTTGAGGCACACTGCAGAGGAGATTATCTCCATTTTACTGGGGTTGTCCCCATTCTACTGATGGGGAAACTGAGGCACAGGGAAAGGAAATGAGACATACTCCTGGGACAGAACTTAATCTAGGTTTCCTGCACTCTACATTTAAAATTCCAAGTTCTACGTCCATGCTTTAATTTGAAATCTCATTAATGAAAATGCTTTTTCTGTAAGGCCTCTGCCCACATCCATTTGCTTATTAAATAACTAAATCATCCATCAAAATCACAGAATTGCTAAGCTTTAGAAAGCCAAAGTAGAGTTTTTAGATTGTTCTGTTTGTTTGAAAGTGCTTTATATTTGCATTTACAAGTGCAAATAAGTACAAAAAAATTACAAGTGCAATTTGTTGCATTTATGTTTGTTAAATCTCTGTCTTAATCCACTCTTTTAATTCTTCCAAGTCACATAGGAGAGAAAAAAAATTAAAGCTAAAGATCATAAAATAGGAAATTAGGGAAGAAATAACATATTTGTCTTTCATTTGATGAAAATGTGAACAACAGCAATATACAGAATACTTATATAGCAAATGCAGTATTATTTGCACTTATAAATGCAAATACATAACATTTAAGCTTGTTAATACTCTTTCTTAACCCTCTCTTAATTTCTCCATGTGGTTATGGGGACCATTATAACCTGTAATAAGAATTCTTTTCTTCATTGTTCTTGGGGGAGGTGTCAATCTGATCATTATTTTAGTCCTGACTTTAGGCAGAACTGTTTTGGATCCAACAAGAAATCCCATGCACAGCTTTAAAAGGGCTGTCACATTTATGATTACTGTATAGCTAATAATGACTTATTTTGATAAGATCATGTGATGCAGTAGAAAATGTCTTTCTATAACATAAAAAGATAATACTAATTGTATGTGACATGCTCTGACACTGGATATGGCTAGGTACACCTTTGAGACACACTCAGCATGCTGTCACACCTTCAGGTGTGCCCCTTAGCCCCAAACTCTTCCCTACTGTCTGCTAGGGCTGTGTGAAGCTTTGGTAGCCAATTTGATTTGGAGGAGATTTGGCCCAATTCAGCAGCCAAATCTCTGAATCTGAATCAAATCGGGAGACCCATTAAAAGGTCTAAATTGATTCAGAAGCCTCTGAATCAATTTGGAGAGATTCAGAGATTTGACCATAGACTATACAGGCAGCAGTCCTAGATGACACTGGACACAGCTGCCTCCAACTGGTAAGTCTGTTGTGGTGGGTGGAGTGAGGAGGGTAGATCCCACAGCGAGGGACGGATTGGGGCTAGGGCTGGAACAAGCTGCCCAGCCGGGGCAGGGGCTTCGGGGAGGGGGGCACTTGCCACTGCATGCTGCCGCACACCACCGTTCCAGGAACTGCTCTTCCAGTGGCTCCTCCAGTGGCTCCTCCAGTGGCTCTCACCGCTGGTCCGAGAGGGCATGGGACGTGTGCCCCCAGATCTGCACAGGGTGGACTGGGCTGGGCTGTGCTCTGGGAGGCTAGCCCTGCCATAGCCCCTGCTCCACTGTGCTCTGTGGGACAGGTGGAGCCAGGGTTGTGCTCCAGGTGGCTAGCCCCAGCCGCAGCCTGGAGCGCAGCCCTGGCTCCACCTGTCCCACAGAGCACAGTGGAGCAGGGGTTATGGAGGGGCTGCAGCCAGCCTAAAATTCCCCACAGCTCCTGCTGCCAGTCCCGCCCCAATCTGGGTGCACGTGCCTACCCCCATGCCCTGCCGCTGCTCGCCCAGCTGGGGCAGAGTGGGATGAAGCTGGAGCTTGTCTGGGAGGCGTGGGGAAGCTGGAACTGCTTCTACCGCTGCGTGCCACTTGTCTGAGGCAGCACAGCTGCACTGTCCCATGCCTCTCCAGCCCAGCTGGGTGAGCAACAGGAGGCCATAGCCCCTGCTCCCAGCACCTTCCGCCGCCCAACTGGAGCACAGCATGGCCCAGCCTGCCCCACACAGATCCTGGGGCACATGCCTGCTCCCATGCCCTCCCTGACTGGTGATGAAAGCACCTGGAGTAGCCACCAAAACAGCAGCTCCTGGACCAGTAGTGCACGACAGTGGGAGCCCCGCTACCCAAGTCCCGTGCCTCCCAGTCCCAGCTGGGCAGCTTGCCCAGCCCCAACCCCAATCCCTCCCTCACTGTGGTGGTGTTGATCTGCCCCCCAGCATACCCCTTCCCTCCCCCCCCCACAACAGACTTACCAACCAGCTGGAAGCAGCTGTGTCCCGCATCGTGGAGGACTGCTGCCTGTATAGTCTATGGCCAAATCTCCAAATTGATGCCGAATCTCCAATTCTGAATTGGCCAGATTGAATAGGGACAGTAATTTGAATCACTGAACCGAATCACTGTCCTTCTGAATCAGCTGAATCTGAAGCAAATACTTGCTGCTTTGCACAGGCCTACTGTCTGCTGCTTGACCACTAAGAATAGACTGATGTACTCCAAGAGCCACTTCCCTGATCTGTGGCACCTCAAATTTACCCACCTTACCTGTGTCTTACTAGATCTTAGCAGCAGGGGGTTTTCAAGCTAGAATAAGACCCTTGGCTAGTAATGGCCCTCAAAAATGCTAGATCCCCCACTTCCAGAGAAGATGCCTTGCCTATATGGTCAAATGCTCTAAGGTCATAGTTATCACCGCCAATAAGTGTGTTATAAATGATCATCAAAAGTTTATAAAAATAATAGCAAACAATAAATCAGTAACCATAAGATGAAATACAGAGAAGAGACATGAGAATAAACAAACAAAAGAAAATATCAGAACAATAATCTGATTTGCACTACATCTTAAACCCAAGAATTAAATTTTTATCCAGCTTAATAAATTAGAAAGCAGCTTCTGCTTCTGACCTTTCTGTCAGGGTCTTCTGCTGGAATAGTCAGCCTCTTGGCTGACAGAGTCTAGTGTTTCCCTATGCTTAAGCAAACTAAAGACTAACACTTGCTCTCATGGCAAGGCTTAAGTATGGTTTCTTGCCTGTCCGTTTACATACATCATTCACTGACTTCTTGGAAAGCATATATTATGCATATAACCTCCCTGCCCTATATTCCAGCCCCCAGCTTGCCCCACCTCAGTATGTGTGTTTACCAAACTAAAAGCTTCTTCTCATCGAATTATGACCAAAAGAATATTTTCTTCTTTCCAGGTGTCTGAAAGATACTCTCTTATTTAATTTCTCCACCATGAGAACTATCCTTAGGTGATATTCATCACCTCTAAGGTCTCTCCTGTTTAAATGCAAACTTGTCATTGCCTAGAGGGTCTGGTTCACTAAGAACACATCAGAAGTTAATTTTCAGTAGGCCTGTCTAAAAGTACAATTAATGTGCTTGAATTGTCTGCACAGAAAATTCAGGCTCATTAATGAGCTTCTGGGCATATGTCTACGCATGCACCCTGCTGGCAGCAAACTGCACCTGACAGAAGCAGCCCAGTGCATAGCTTCTCCTGCCCTGCTCTGCCCCACTGCAGCAGCCACGGGGGCTCCAGGCTTCCTGGGTGCAGGGTACATGGAGGCTGGTTTCAATCCCCATCAGGTAGTGAGAACTATGCTGGCTGCAGGGACAGCTGTCTCCCCGACCACATGGGGATTGGGGCCCATCATGCAGATGTAATAACAATAAGGCTCAGTACAGCTCAACACTACTTACATGTAACCTACACATGCTATGTCAGTAAAAGAAATTCAAGAATACATGCATGACATCCCATAAACCCCTCAAAATATAGTGGGGTCTGTAATACTACCCTAAAAAAAAAATCTCAGACATTTAGAGGTTTGACTAACTAGTTCAGTTGCAGAGAGGAATCCAAGAAATAATCTCCTGACAATTAGAGAGTCATTTGCATTTTAATTTTTCAAACCCCAAACCACAATTACACACATGCCTAATATTAAGATTGTGAGTAGTACAAGAAACTTCACTGGCTGCATTTACATATTTAAACTAAATCTATGATCATATGCTTTGTTCTACTGACACTTTAATGTACAGCTATTTAAAGTGTTCCATTTTTTCTTTTCTCCTTTGTTTAGTCTTATCTGGAAGCTTTTTTTAAGTTCTGTGAAAAGCAAGGAGGTACAACAGCAGAAATAATGTGTCCTATTCTTCAGGTAAGAGGTTGCAGTCTTTGTGCAAAATATTGTGTTTTTCTAGCTCAATTACTTAAATTGTTTCTTTTGTTTTTAATTTTCCAATTTGTGAAACTGTTTTACCTGACAGTCAGTTTTGCTCTGAGTGATAAATGCTCTACTAAGATCTGATGAAGTGATTCATTTTAGGGCCAGATTCAACCATTAGTTGAAGCAACCAATATAGTTTCAAGACTATGTTTCTGTAACTGCCAGAATACCAGAGAATTAATATGGTGTACAGTTGATTATTTATTGCTAATAGTGAGGAAAACATTTAAAAAAAACCCCTAAGGGTGTACTGATAAAGATTTTCTTGGATCCTGATAGTTGATTATTAACCAACCACCCCTAACCCCAGCCTCTGCCCCACTCCCTCCCTCACCCTGGGGGCTTGAACTGCCCCCACACACACCCCTTGCCCTCCCCTATACCCCTTGCCCTCCATAGACTTACCTGCAGGGAGCTGCTCTCCATGCTGCCCAGCTATAATCTTGCCCATGTGCATGCATGCAGCCACACACATGCATGCAGTGTCCTCTGCGTCTCACTCCCAGCTGCCTCAAGCAGGACCCCTTGGAGGCTAGAATGCTTCCCACTTACAAGGGGAAACCTGCCATTTTCTGAGGGAACCCAGACATCCAGGGCCCCAGCCCTACAGTGGAGAGGGAACCCAGGCATCCAGGGTACTGGCCAGAAGGCATAAATATCAGTAAACATTATCAGCTACAATGGCCAAAAAAAGCCAATAGTCAATAATGAATTTCCCCTTTTATCAGTGCCAATCCAATATGCAACCAATATATCAGCACACCACTAAAAAAAACCCATTTTGCACCCTGAATCTATGTTCTGAATACCAAAATTCTCAAGTTAATTGATTTTCAAGGGTACTCATTGACAGCTATACAGTATATTAAAGGTATTATTAAAAAATAAAAAAAGACAAAAACCAAAACCAAAAACTTAATGATAGCCTAACCATGCTCCTATTACAATTAATGGTTGAAGTTAGAGTTGAGTATAATTTTGAATTTCTGTTTCACAGGAAATTGCACCAGGTGTGGCAAGGTGGTACTCCCTGATTAGCCACAGTGCTAGATTCCCTACCTGCCTTTGGGCACACCTCCCACCTGTCTTGTCTGCCATGCCTTGTTCTTAATTAATTAGGATATTAATTAAGGCGGGAGGCTGCCCATTCTTGTCCCGAGGCCAGGGGGCCCTCTCTGCAGCTCCGTTCCCCCACTACACCACAGCCCAAGCCTTGCAGATGGCATCCAGATGTTACAGTGCTCCTGGCCTATAGCCGGACCAAGCTTAGGCTTTGTTGTCAGGCCTCAGTCACACGTGCATTCATACCATCTTCCTCTCACTAGGGCCTCACACACTCCACTCCCTCTCACAGGGTCTCTTTCATGCATCAACAACTCATGCTGCCTTGCTCCCTCTTGGAGCGGGCCCTTAAACCATAGGCTTTACCTAGTTCATACCTTGGGTGGCAGACGTACTGTCTTTTGGGTCTCTCCCATGGCCCTCACCGGGGTACTGGCTAGCCAATTACCCAACCAGGCCTAAGCTTGCCCTGACCCCTTCCTGGGGCAACTCCATACACTCTGACACACTGGGCTCCCAACCCTCTGGTTCTTCTCCCATATTGGGGTCCCTCCTCTCTATCCCCTTTCTAGGGCCACCCCTCACCGGGGCATTCTTAACTCATACCACAACTGGTGTTCTGGGTCTCAGGTGGCTGCAGCCATGCCTGGCCCCAACTACCTCTGATGACAAATGACCCACTCTAAGGTGAGAGCTAGGGTTAAGGTGCCTTTACCTGCCTTTCAACAGGGTGATAACTGGCCTGGCATTTCCTGGGGGCTCTCATGCCACTGAGAGCCTCACCAGGCCACACACTCCCAGCAGGGTACAGTTTTAGGTCATGCCCAGGACTAGAAGCCTCCAAACCATCCCCTATAGCTCCTGCCCTTACCTCCAGGTTGTTGCATGTAGCCTTTTAGCCAGGTGATGTTACTGCCTGGCCTGCCAGGATCAAACTGCCCCTTCCCCAGCCCCACACCCTCCCTCACTGCAAGGGCCTTGATCTGCCCCGCCACACACCTGTTCACTCCCTCCACAACAGACTTCCCAGCTGGATGCTGGTCTCCAAGCTGCCTGACTACATATTGGCAACTGGATCGGTATTGGCTGATATGGCTTGTTAAAAATTGGCCATCAGTATCAGCCCAAAAAATCTTTTTTGGTGCACCCCTAATTAAAACTTTTACAATTGGATGCAGCAATGTAACATACACTTGTCTAAAAATGAAATTTTTCATGTATTTTAAATGTCCTGACATTTTTCATTCAAAATTATTTCAACCTTCAGCTGCATTTTCCCATTATAATTTCCATCAAAGAGCACGGAAGCCAGATTTCTCAATTTTCCATTATGCTTCTTATAGTTTCATAGTTTGTAGGGTCGGAAGGGACCTGAGCGGATAGTCTAGTCCGACCCCCTGCCATGGCAGGAAAGAATACTGGGGTCA
>NW_017728886.1:224352294-224376064 GCF_001723895.1 Crocodylus porosus
TTTGAAGATGGGGACCACGTTGGCCCTCTTCCAGTCCTCCGGTACCTCACCAGAGCACCACGAGTGCTCATAAAGTTGTGCCAGGGGACTTGCAATGACCTCGGCCAGTTCCTTTAGAACTCTAGGGTGGAGATTATCCGGGCCAGCTGACTTGAATACGTCCAACGTTTTAACCAGGTTTCACTGCCAGTGATAAATGCAGAGCCCTTTGACTCCCATAATACACACTCAGAGCTTTCATTATGGGAGATATAGTCTTCCAGGGAACAACTTAGGAGAGAAGGGGAGCCCAAACAGTAAGTCCTGTAAGGCAACATACTGATGGGGAAATACAGTTTAATGTTTTTATCAAACTCATTCAATGTCTCAATTCAGTTCAACAAAATGAAATATTGAACTTAGATTGAAGCAACCAGAAATGAAATATCACTCCCCTCTCCTCCCAATCAAAAGTTTGGCAAAAGGATTTTTTCTAAAGACATTTTTGATTTTTCAGAAACTAAATTTTCAGTCAGAAAAAAAATCATGAATTCTCACTCAACATTAGATGATTCCACTAGTAAACCAATGGCTATCAGGATGGATTTCTTTACAGTAGACGTGTTTTTTCCTGTAACATTAAATGGATCTTAGGTCATGTGTAAAGCAGTCCATCTCTTAGTTAAGCCACTTAACAAAAAATCTTAATTATACAGCAAAATAGCTGACATTTATGATGTATTCTTATACATCTAAAAAAGAATAATCCAGAAGACCTTTTGTAGAAAAGGCAGCCATAATTAAAATCAGTGGGATTATTTTTGTAAGGGTTATATATAGAATGACACCCCAAACTAAACTGTACTATATTTTAAAATTCATTCTAATACATGCTGGGCATGGAAGTCTTACTGTAATTTACTGTGCAGTAAGCAGCTTTTACGCTGGTCTTTACACATGCAAGCATTACAGCACAGTAATGCTGTGTGGGGACTGATTTGGGACAAAAATTAGTTCCAAGTCAGTCAGAGATTCAGAGATTGTTAGGGGATGGAAGGGACCTTGTAGATCACCAGGTCCAGTTCCCCTGCAGAAGGCCACACAAACAGGGTTACTGTGCAGTAAGGCATCTACATGTGCCTTACTGCGTGGTAACTACTTGGGCATAAATCTGCTACCTGTATGATGCAGGTAGCAAATTTACAACTAAATTGGTGTAAGTCACCAAAGTTACTGCACTGTAACACCTACACATGTAGACACACACCCATTCTGTGCAGTAATTTTTGGTTACTGCGCAGTAACCTAAATTACTGTGCGGTAACAGTGCATATGCAGATGTGCCCATTGTCCTCAAAATGCTACAAATGTAATTATGCTTCCCCCCCCACAAAAAAAAAAAATCACTCTTCTTGGTTATGATGAGTAAAGCGAACAGAAGGATTTGACTTATGAGAGTAGTCCCACTGGAATTAATGTGTTTACTCACATTAGTAAGGCAAATAAGATTTGTTTGTATTATTTATTAGCTATAAGCCTTTTCATGCACACTTATTTCCTTCTAATTATTCCATTACTGTTTGTTTTCTTTCCCTACTCGGAAGTCAGTGCCAAAGAGCCACCAGATTGTTGTTACAAAGTGTTCTAGTGCAGCATTTCTCATTCCATAGGTCGCAACCCAAAAGCAGGTCACAAACAAACTTCAAAAATGGATTCTCCTTTAAAGAAAAAAAGGTGGGAACCTATAGCTTTTCCCTTGCAGGCTGGAATTCTGCCAGCCTGCAAGGGACTGCCAGGGGCCCCTGTATCCCCCACAACCCCTCCCCCACCCCCCACACTGGGGGGCACTGGCTATTGAAGTTTACAAATGGGTCCTGGTACAAAAAAGGTTGAAAACCACTGTTCTAGTGCATCATCTGAGGGGTTAAGAATGTGATTCTTTCCTAAATTTGTAAAAGTGTTGCAATTCCATGAGTGAGCTACTTCCCTTGCTCAACTTGTATTGCTCAAACACCATGTATTTCTTCTTAAGGTGGTTTAAATGTTCATAAAGTGAGAAGCATCTCATGACTGTCTAAATTTTGTTCATTCTGCTTGTGCTGTACTATATTTTGAATAATTCTGATGCTATCCATAGCTATTCTATGACTTCTTAAAAATGTTAATATTATCATTATTATTATTAATAGTAATAGCAAAAATGGACATAATAACTCTATTTTTGTTCTCATGTCAGTAACCAAGTGCAGAGGCTCAACAAAAAATGAAAACAAGTTCATATAATATTACTTTCACTTTCAGTTACCTTTGAGATGTTAATTCAGGTTCTTAGGGTGATAGATTCGATTTTGCCCTGAGCAGAGGAACAGTCCAAGTTATATGCCTTTTCTGAATTTCAGTCTGTATTTTCTCTGCAGCAACAAATATCAGACATCTAAAATTATCAGCAGAAATACAGCCCCTAATTTTAGGATTTAAGAATCAGTTGTTAAAAAGTAGACAGAAGAAGCCTTTAGGTCTAATGTTGACAAGAAAAAAAAAAAGCTCAGGTCAATTTTACCATTTTCTTATCAATCGTTTTAAGACTGTGTGGGCACATCTACTGCGCAGATTAGTATAGTATGCAGTAGACACAGTATATTAATCTACTAAGCAGTAAAGCAGCAGCATCTACATGTGAACACCATTTACTGTGCCATAATTAGGCTACTGCACAGTTAGCACATAGTTACTACATTAACTATGCAGTACTGTGCAGTAACTCTCATGTAGATGCTGACTGGAAGTAAATTTGCTTCCAGTCAGCCTTGGCAGCGGGGAGCCACAAAGGACAAGGAGCTCTCTGTTCCCAGTCCTGGTGCTGCTCACCTCCCATCTCCTCCCAGGAGCTGGGAGCCAACTGGCACTGGGACTGGGGAGATCTCTGCCCCCTGTCCCAGGTCCCGGCTTCCAGCACAAAGCTGGTAGCTCCAGAGGGTGAGGAGGGGCTGGGAACCCAATTCCCATCTGGCCCCTGGAGTGGCTGTGCTGCATGAAGCTGGCTGATCTGGTGAGATGGTAGGGGGCTGGAAACCCAGCCCCTGCCTACCCCATGTAGCAGCTCGGCATGGCACAGAACTGGCCCCCATGGCACACAGAGCTGCTCCAGGGGATGGATTCCTAGTCCTCACCCGCTCCCCAGAGCAGCCAGCTCTGCGCTAAGCAAGGCAGCTGCCGGTGGTATGGGCCTTGCTGGCAACTGTGTGTCACAATAGCCATAGGGCCAGGAGAGCTCTGCCTGCTGCAGGGGCAGCTGTCTCCCAGTCTAGTGCACATGAGGTACCTTCTTGATGTGCATGGGACCAGGAGAAAGCTGCCACTGCATCTGACAGAGCTCTCCCAGCCCTGTACCCACTGGGACCGGCCCCATGCCCCATGCGAGTCCCTGAGCTAGCACCAGTGGGAGTCTGGAGCTCCCCCGGGCTGCTGCAGGGAGGCAAAGCAGGGCAGGAGCAGCTCTGTGCCATGTAGGCATGCCCTGTGTATAGTAATTATTTTTAAGCAATTATTTCCATTTCATTGTTAAAGATTAACACATATTACAATGACCCTGAAGTAACTTATCTACTCCTGATTCCATTTACTTTTTAATATTTTGAAAAATGTTATTGAAAACCGAGAAGAAGGGAAATTTCCTGGCAGAATTATACATCCTGGCCACATCTACATGTGATGCAGACTGCACAATCATTACTGTGTAGTTTAAACAAGCACTAAATGACTGTGCTGTAACTGGAGTTACTATGCAGTAGCATTGCCGAATGGCTTTCAGATGACACAGACTGCTCAGTAGCTCATTACTACTGCACAATAGTGTTGCATCACACTTCCTGCCATGCAATGCCACTGTGCAGTAACAAGCTACTGTACAGTAAGCATCTCGTGTAGACAGTCTCTGAAAAGCAAAAGACATTTAAATAAATAGGTGGAGGATGGTTAAGACATAAGGTTTAAACTCTCTTTGGTTGATTAGTTAAAATGTAAGCATTGGTTATGATGATTCTGTTTTATTAAATATGTATGTACTTGTTCTGAAAACTGTGCTTTGGTTAATTCCTATAGCATTAAAAAACCTTGCAAATAATTCTACCAAGTGTAGCATTTATAGATATCATTAATTAAATTAGACTTCAATGGGCTACTTCTGGTATTGAACACTATTACATTGTTTATCCTTTTCAGTATCAGATGATCAACCTATGTTACTTATTTTTAATATATATTATTCTGTTAAGTTTGAAGCAGACAGACGTGCCTTTATCATCACCATTAATTCATTTGGCACTGAGCTGAGTAAAGATGACAGAGAGAAACTATATCCAACCTGTGGAAAGTTGTATCCAGAAGGCATGCACCTGCTGGCCAATGCAGATGACTATGAGCAAGTGAAGTGTGTGGCAGATTATTATGCAGTATGTATTGTATCTAATTTCTAACAAAAAGATGATTCAATATTCCATAGGCAATGATTTCTTAGGATGATATTTTTTGTTGGACCAAATTCCATAGCATTCGTTTAAAAAAATACATAAAAGGAACTCTGACCATCATATGCAAGTCCAAATACTTTAAACAGGCAAAATAAACAATATAGGAATTATACAAATGATCCTGTAGAGAAGTCAATGCACAGAAATATTGTATTCTTTCCAAAGATATTTGAATAGTGACATTATCTTGATGCTATGTAAATTGTCCATCATAGAGAGGTCAAAATAGGGCCAAATCACACCTTCTTACAGGCAAAAAGTGTTCCCATCCCACTAAAAGCCAGAGAAGCTGAGGTTCACTACATACTTGCTACCTCAAGGAAGAAAGGGTTAGAAAGCCATTAAAGAGATTAGACTACAGCCTTCTACATCTAGAGATGAAAGAGGAAGAAAACCTGGCATAGGACTTCTTGGTTTCCTGGCAGCTTATTTCCTATAGGAGATTTACTGTCATTGGTGAACTGCAGAAAATATCTCTATTACCAGGGTTAAACAACAAAGTTTAAGACCTGCTACCTCCTGTAGTCTTAAACACAGATATCCACTACTGCTAGAGGCGAGAATGCAATGAGCATGTGTGTTAGTAGTTCCTATTCCCAGTGTGAAACTCTGTTGAGCCCTGGCTTCAGAACCACAAGTTTCCACAAAGCCTCAAAAGAGGGAAACATGATTTCACAGAGCTAGTATTCTCTCCCTTTCTTTCCCACTCTGTCATTCTTCAGTGAGGACTATTTGATCAGTATTATCTTTTTTCAGGGGAAGTGTAGAATGGAAGAAAAGACAGAGAAAACTAATAGATACCTCGACTAAACCTGTAAGGGCACGTGTAGATGAATCAGGAGCCCTAAACTGAAGCTGTGAGTTTTTAAAAACACTGCCTCAATTGAGGGCAAAGTAAACCCCCATGTCATGTACACCTGTGTCTTACCTGGTTCTCCAGCAGTGGGGGAGGGAGGGCAAGCTGCTGGTGGATGGAGCGGTCCCTGAGGTGTGCAGGGTGGGAGGTTGGTGCTTCCCTCTACAGCAGCGGCAGCTCCCCCCCAGGTGGCACCTGCCTGCAGGTACCCAGCTAGGGTAGTCCCAAGGGGTACCGCAGCTGTGGAGGGAAGGACTGGGTTCCCCACAGCTCATGCAGGCAAGCAATTTCCAGGAGGAAAAAAAAAAGAAAGAAAAAAGATCAGGCTCGCTGCTGGTTTTTTTTTTTCCCCTTCGGTGGAGCCTGCCTTCCTGGGCTGCTGCCAGGCTGTCTGCATGGGCTGCCTGCACAGCCCCTGAGCTGCATGGAGCCCGGTGATTCGTTTTGCGGCTGTAGGGCAGCAAACTAAAACTCCTCAGAGGTGTTTTAGTTTGCTGCGTGCCAAAGTCATTTAGATTTCATAGACATAAGGGTTGGAAGGGACCTCGGAAGATTTAGTCCAGCCCCGTCACAGGGGCAGGAAGTCAGCTGGGGTCATAGGGTCCCAGCAAGAAAAACCATCCAGGTTTCTCTTGAAGGCATTCAAAGTAGGTGCTTGAACCACCTCTGGTGGTAGGGCATTCCAGACCTTGGGGGCTCAGACAGTAAAGAAGTTCTTCCTTATGTCCAGCCTGAAATAGTCTTGCAGGAATTTATAACCATTTGACTTTGTCATCCCTTGGGGTGCTCTGGTGAACAAATGTTCTCCCAGATACTGGTGAACACCCCTTATAAACTTATAGGTGGCCATATGATCGCCCCTGAGCCTGCACTTTTCCAGGCTGAAGAGTCTCATAGCTCTCAGCCTCTCATCATAAGGTCTGGTTTTCTGACCTCTAATCAATTGTGTGGCTCTCCTCTGAACTATCTTAAGCTTCTCCACATCTTTTTTGAATTGTGGAACCCAAAATTGGATGCAGTACTCCAACTGCGGCCTCACCAAGGCCAAGTACAACAGGAGAATGACATCCTGGGATTTGCTTGAGAAGCATCTATGGATACAAGCCAGGGTTTTGCTCGCTTTACTAGCTGCAGCATCACATTGAAGGCTTATGTTCATCTTGTGGACAATCCTGACCCCCAAGTCCCTCTTGTCCATAGTGCTAGTCAGCATAGCACTGCCGAGCACTATAAAAATGCTGCAGGTTTTTCCTCCCAAGATGGAGAACCTTGCATTTTTCTGTGTTAAACATCATCAGGTTTTCATCCACTCATTTCATGAGTCTGTCCAGGTCAGCCTGGATCACCTCCTGTCCTCAGGTGTGTGGATGCTTTACCCCAAAGTTTGGTGTCATTGGCGAACTTGGCCAGTCCACTTCTGACTCCAATGTCCACATCATTAATGAAGAGGTTGAACAAAATAGGTCCAAGGACAGAGCCTTGGAGCCACTGGTCACAGGGTACCATGACAATTGACTTCCGTCAACCACCACCCTCTGGGTCTGACCACGGAGCCAATTCCCCAGCCAGCGGATCATGGTGGACCCAAGGCCGCAGTTGGCCAGTTTTGCCAAAAGGTAATTATGGGATACCAGATCTAAGGCTTTTTTGAAGTCAAGATATATGACATCAATCTCTTCTCCCTTGTCCAGGTGATAGGTCACCTGGTCGTAAAAGGAAATGAGATTGGTCAAACATGACCTACCTGCAACAAACCCATGCTGGCTGTCCCTCAGGGTGTTGCCATCGGCCAGTCCATTGAGGATGGCCTCCTTGATAATTTTTTCTAAGACCTTCCCCAGGATAGATGTCAGGCCGATGAGCCTGTAGTTTTCCAGATCCACTTTCCTCCCTTTCTTGAAGATGGGCACCACATTGGCCTTCTTCCAATCTTCAGGCACTTAACCAGAGCGCCAGGAGCTCTCGAAGATCCGTGCCAGGGGCTAAGCTATGATGCAGGCCAGCTCCTTGAGTACTCTGGGGTGTAAACTGTCAGGGCTGGCTGACTTGAAAGTGTCCAGCCTCTCAAGCTGTTCTTTCACGAGGTCAGCATTGATGGAGGGCAAGGAACCACCCTCACTTAGGTGTCCCTGTCCCGTAATGCCCAGGGGTGTCCCACGGGACTTGTGAAAGACCAACACAAAGTACTCATTTAGTAAGTTGGCTTTTTCCTGGGCATCGGTCATCAGTTCTCCCTTGTGGTTTAGCAGGGATCCAATGTTGCCCTTGCTTTTCCTCCGGCTCCCCACATATCTAAAAAAGGACCTTTTATTGATCTTGGTACTTGTAGCCAGTTGGAGTTTCCATCGCAGCCTTGACTTTCCTGGTTCACTACCTGCAGGTCCGGACCAGTGCAGTATATTCCTCCTTAGAGGTGGATCTTCCCTGCATCCTTTGTAGGTCTGTCATTTTAGATGCAGGAGGACCGCTAGTTCTTTGTTGAGCCAAGGGAGCTGCTGTGCCCTCTTGCTGCCTTTCCTCCGAGACGGAATAGCCTTAGCTTGTGCATCTAGGATCGCTCCCTTGAGGAGCAATCACTCTTCCTGGACTCCCCTCCTCTTGGGGTCGTGGTCCCTTAGGGCCTCACCGACAACTCTCCTGAGCTTGTCAAAGTCAGCCCTCCTGAGCTCTGTACTGCTGACTGACTTGACAGCTTTTCGGTGGATGGTGAAGGTAATCAGCTTGTGGTCACTGTCACCCAGCTTCCCTTTGATTATTAGGTCACTGATTAGGTCATCCCCAGTTGCCAGTACCAGGTCAAGCAGTGCTTTGCCTCTCATTGGCCTGTAGACTTCTTAAGTCAGATAGTGCTCATCCGTGCATGTGAGGAAGCTATGCAACCATTCAGATTTGGCTGAGCGCTCTTCCCACGAGATGTCTGGTTAGGTGAAATCCCCCATGACAGCCATGGACTGGAAGCATGCAGCCTTAGTCAATTCCCTGGCAAACTCCTGGTTAATCTCTTGATTCTGGGAGGGAGGTCTATAGTAGACTCCCACCATTGTATACCCTGTGTCACGCTCCCCACGGATTTTAACCCAGAGGGTCTCTAATTGTTCACCCTGTGTGCCGATGTCAGCTTGTAGGGACATGTAGCTCTCCTTGACATGGAGAGCTACACCTCCCCCCACTTTTGTCCACTTGATCCCTCCTGTACAGGGTATAGCCGTCTATACCTGTAGCCCAGTCATGGGTGGAGTCCCACCAGCTCTCCATTATCCCTATGACATCGTAATTGTTTGTGTTGAGCAGGATGACAAGTTCCTCCTGTTTATTCCCCAAGCTCCTGGCATTGGTGTACAGGCATGCAAGTGTCCCCTTGGGGGCCCTTGCCTTGCCCGCAGTTTGCTTTAGGACTGGAGCAGGAGTGGGTTCCCTTAAGTGCCTTGGCCTGCTGGCTTTGCAAGGGTTGCTCAGTGATCCAGCAGTGGCAGTAGTCCCCCTCTCTCTCAATGGGCTTAGTTTAAAGCCTGGTGGAGCAGGTCATCCAGTCTGGCTGAGAAGAGCCTCCTCCCCAGCAGAGGGAGGTGGAGGCCATCCCTTCCCAGCAGCTTACTGCTTCTCTCACCAAAGAGCGGACTGTCATGGAAGCCGAAGCCTTCCCGATGACACCAGCACAGTAGTCTTTGGTTCACTACCTGGATCCTCCTCTCCCCTCCTCACCCCATAGCCCAAAACTGGAAGGATTGAGGAAAACACCACTTGTGCCCCCAACCCCATAAGCCCCACTCCCAAATCCCTGTAGTGCTTCATGACCCAGCTGAGTGGGCTCTGAGCCATGTCATTGGTGTCCACATGGATAAGAAGCATAGGGTAGTGGTCAGTGGGCTGGAGGAGTTTAGGGATCTTTTCTGCAATGTCTTGGATATGGGCTCCCAGGAAGCAGCAGACTTTCTGGGCTAAGGGGTCAGGGTGGCAAATTGCCCCTTCCATCCCCCTCAGGATGGAGTCTCCCACGACAAACACTTTGCGTTTTATCTTAGAGAGAGTGGGGGCGGTAACTTCAGTTGAGCCTGTGTTGCCTGCAGGAGCTGGCAACTTAACAGGCTCTGCTGGGGCTGCAAGAGGTTCATACCTGTTGCAAAGCTCCAGTGTGGCAGGGACCTTGGTGTGGCAGACCTTTGGGCCCTTGACCACCTTGGTCCAACCCCTTGGCTGGACAGCATGGGAGGTCCCTGTGAATTAAGGTGCATTACACTGCCGAATATGCTACAGTGGCTAGAATTAATGAGCAACATGCTGCTGACACATGCAAATGTCAACACCATTAAAGCAGTGCAAAAGCATTTAACCTGCTTTAAAGTGTTGTGCACATATGCCCTGCATTTTGTTTACACACACCCTAAGATTTTTGCCTATAACAGATACCTGTTAAGATCCTGCTTCATTTTTTATATACAAGTTGCAGCTGCAAAAAATTGTAATTGGGAATTATTGCTAGGAGGATACTGATTGGGAAACAACGTCAAACATATCTTCAACAATTACATACTAAGGTATCATCACATGTTAAAGTATTAAAATGCTTTACTTAGTCATTGTTATAGGTGAAATAGGCCCAACAGACTAGAGGAAGTGAAATAAATGCTGTATGAAGATCAGAGCTCATGATCCGAGCTCTGCTTACAGTTCTGGGTCTGACGGGTACTGTTAAAGATAGAGACTTAGTACTGATTCCTGGAGGGTGAGAGATCATGTCATTCTCTAGCAACCCATTTCCAGTTCTTTTATTTCAAATGAATATTAAACTACAGGGGAAAATTGGGAAGACGAGGAAATACCAGTACTTAACTTCAGTGTTTAATTACTTTGAATGTATAAACCATGAAAAGCAACTAGAATTTGCTTAAGGTTTTATGTGCAGAAAGGTTACATAACGTAGGGTTTTGTTTTTGTTAGTTTTACTAAATAGGTTGAATAAGCAAATTATTTCCCATTTGTGATTGTTTGTGCTTCTAGGAATACAAGGCTTTGTTTGAAGGGGTAGGGAATGGCACAGGAGAAAAGACATTGGAAGATGCATTTTTTGAACATGAGGTAAGATATTGCACCTCTAAATGTATTAACAAGTTAGCAGTTTTGCCCATCTGTGACAGGAATTGCTGGTGCTCATTCAGCTAGTGGCACTGCTCCTACCTGAACCTGTATTCATACAATGGCCCATCATAATGTTCAAGCATAATGCTGCTACAGCCGCCATTTTTGGAAAAAACATAAGGCTTGTATTTTTAAATAAAATAAAAGCAATAGCACCCTTTGTAAGAATGTGTGTAGAGGAGCAGGCTCTGCTATCTTAGTCAAATTTCATGCCAATTAATTATATATTTCTTCCTAAAGTTTCCCCTTGCCTTATCCACTGGAGAATATATTCATCAGCTATCCTACCTTTCTGTATAAAATTTCTGTGATCCATTTAAATGCTTACCACAGTTAACTCAGAGACAGTATTTCAATCACAATTCTATTGATGAGGTGGTTATACATAGCTTGTTACAGACAGTTAAGCTAGTAAAATACTTAAGAAACTTTAGGGATGAAAGGTGATATTTAAATGTCAAAGTACTCTAAGACAGTATATTCAATACTTCATATTTTTCTTTAGGTAAAACTGAATGTGCTTGCCTTCAATAACCAATTCCATTTTGGAGTATTCTACGCGTATATAAAGCTGAAGGAACAAGAAAGCAGAAATGTTGTATGGATTGCTGAATGCATTTCTCAGAGACACAGAACCAAAATCAACAACTACATTCCTATTTTCTAATTCAGAGAATTCATAATTGTAGAGTGCATAAAAATACACTTACTGCATATTAGGGGGAAATTGTTTATTTTTAAAAAGTAATTATTATCAGATTTTGCCAAATGAATCAAGTGATAGTTATCTTTACACATAGCACAATGTGAACAAACCAGAACCAAAATCATAGATGCAAATCTTTTCACTTAAGAAACATCTGATAGATTTCTGTAGACTATTTTGACTGAGAAACAAAACAGAACAGTGATCCTGTTTTAATTTAATAAATAAAATGCCTATAAATTCTTGGAAATACGTTTTCTAAGCATGAAACTTACAAATATCTCCAAATGGTTTAATTTGGAATTAGCTAACAAGCTACTTTTTCTAAGCTCAGGGTTCATTATGGGCCAGAAACCACCATTTGAGTCTTAGATCATGGTTACCAGTCTCTTCTTGAGGGGTATTACAATGGAAGATGGAAGACCAACAGAGAGACAAAGTTTGAGGTTACTTTGTAGCTCTTCTGAGTTGTTGTTTTTTTTGCCTACATTAAACTTCAGGAAATCCCTGGAACACATGGCCAGTAGCACAGAGGTTCCAGGTACTGTCAAACCTTGCTTTAGAGACATATTATATTAGTGAGATTCCACCAAGATGGCTTTACTTTATTCTTCTCAGGCCACATCCAGAGTGGTGCAGTGGACGTGTTCTACATACTTTTCTCTGTGCAGACTTACAAAGATCTACACTCTCCAACACTGTTTAATATCAACATTAGAGATTTTCAACTGGGGTTCATGACACCCTTACAAGGACAGACTTGTAATGGTGCCATGGGGTCTGAGGAGATAAGTACTTGCTCTTCCCCATCTCCTCTTACCCTGGTCCCTGTGTGAGGAGGTAAGTACTAGCTTGTTCCTGTCGTCTCCCCATTTGCACCTGCCCCTGGGCACGGAAGGGAAAACACTGTAATAAATAACTTTGTTTTTTAAATGGGGTACTGCTAAATTCAGAAAAAGTTTTGAACTGATTCCTGGAGTCTACAGAAGCTGAGAACTACTGATCTCTATGTTGTCACCAAAGGAGGGTATGGAACATAAATGAACATATCAGCTCTCTAGCACCTTTCTGCTAGGCATAAAAAGCATCAGCTTTGAGCTATTTAAAGGCCTGGCTCAGATCAACCACTGGAAATATAGCAGACAGTCGAAGTTAAATCATGGCAGGAAAAAGATGATTTAGCTAAAGAGAGGGGAGCACTTCGAACACTTATTACCTCTGTGCTATCACCCTCCTTTGCAGACATTTATCTTCTGAACATTTAAAGAAGTTGAAGGCTTGATATTCTGCCTAGACTACTTCAAGATTCTGGATCACTGAATAGTTCACCCTAGTTTTCAACCTAGGGTATGGACAAACATACACTTGGAATGGCTTCAAAAAGGAGAAGGAACTATTGCTCAGGACTATAACAGCTGTTATACTCTAAGTATTACTTGTGCATGAGCAATGCAAGAGTAGCAAAACTATTCCAACTTTAACCCTGCTGCATCTAGGGTCAAAGTTGGGGCAGTTGACCAGACTGGTATTGCTGCAGGATAACGCACATGAAATGGTTGCAGCGCAGTTCCTCCTTCCCTTCTGAGGCTGCTCCAAGTGCATGTTTGTCCATAACCCTAGTCTTCCCTCTACGGCTAGGGACAGAAGTTATACATAAACCAGCTTAAGTGATCAGAAACCGGTTTAAACCTGTAGCAGAACAGAAATTCAGTGCTCATAAACTGCTTTCAAAATGGCCAAAACTGGTTTAAAATAAACCTGTTTGAATATAGTATCAGACTAAACTGATTTAGGTCAAACTGGTTTACAGAACTTCTGTCCGAGACCCCTTCCTGGTTTAAATTAACTCAGTCCCCCAGCATCCCAGCATGCTTTGCAGCCCTGGGCTGGGCTGGGTAGGGCTGTCTTTTCCAGCGGAGCATGGTTTGCCCCACCCCTCTCCTCCCTTGCCGGAGCATTATCACTGCTCCAGCTGGCTGAGAAGGGAGTGGGGGTGGGAAATCCTGTTCCAGCGGCAGGAGCAGGGGGTGTGAGCAGCCTGAGGGGAGCAGGGGGTTTAATCCCTTCTTCTTTCTGTCTCCCACTACCATGGGACCCCAGCCAGGGTCTGCCTGACTTTTACCCCCCACTTGCCATTGAAACTGTGAGAGCAGGGGCATGGCCAGAGCCTGGCCTTGGGCCTATGGCAAAGTAGGGGAGGGATAGGGGAAATCACAGAGAAGTGGGACTGGCAGGGACCTCCAGAGGTCCTCTAGTGTCTAGTCCAGTTCCTGCCTGAGCTCTGGCCAGACCCTCCTGTAGAAACACCATCTAAAGAGCAGAGGGTTTGCTCGCAGTGCCCACAACTGCAAACACCCACTAGCAGGGCTCGGTACTGTTGGGGATACGAGCCAACCAGGGCTTTCTGCAACCAGTTTTCCCCCCGTCCTACAGTGGGGCCCAGTGCTGCACCCATCCAGCCCTAAGTCCCGGGGTAATGCTGCACCCTCCTCCCCCAGCCCCATGGCAGGAGATAAGGAGGAAGGGAAGAGCCCTGCTCACTGCAGCAGCTTCGTACCAGGCCAGCCCTGCCTGGGCACAGGGAGCCAGGAGCAATCCAGGTGCACAGCTCCTGCAGCCCCAGCCCCAGCCACAACTGGCTGGGAATGGCCTGGTCCCACCATCTGCCCATCTCACCTGGGCCTGGGCCAGCCCAGGACAATTTCACAGGTCCTGCAGCCCCAGCCTGAGCCACAGCCAGCTGGGAAGGGTTCTGCACCCACGGTTCAGCCCAGCCCAGCCCCTCCATGCCTTCCCTCAGCAGTGCCCCTGGTCTGGCTTGGCCCAGACCCATAGGCCCTGCCCCAGTCCCAGCCCTGGGCAAGGTGGGCAAATGGCGGGACCAGGCCAGGCCAGGCTGTGGTGGCAGGGCTCTTCCCAGCTAGCTGAGGCTCAGGCTGGGGCTCCAGGACCTGGGAAACTGTCCTGAGCTGACCTGGCCTGCAGTCCCAGCCCCAGGCGAGATGGGCTGATGGCGGGGCCAGGTTGAGCCATGGGGGCAAGGCCCTTCCCAGGTGGCTGCGACTCAGGCTGGAGCCATGAGAGCTGTGTGACTGGATTGCTTCTGGTTCCCTGTGCCCAGGCTGTCAGACAGCTGCTGCAGTGGGCAGGGCTCTCCCTCCCTGCCTCCTCCCCCACTGTGTGGTCAGGGTGGGGGGCCCTCTGTGCAGTACTGCCTCAGGGCTCAGGGCTGGAGGGGCGCAGCACTGGGCCCCCTCAGCGGGGAAGGAGCTCTGGAAGCCCCACTTCTCTGTGATTCTCCCCTTCCTTCCCCCGCTTTGCCTCAGGGCCGGGGTGTGGCCATGCTTCCCACCTCTGGTTGCTTGAACCTTCATTGCTAGCTGGGGGCTGAGTCTTGCAATGCTCCCTTCCCTTGCCACTAAAAGCCTGGCAAAGGCTGCTTCCCCTACCCCTCCCAAGCACACTCTGCTAGGGTAGGGATTTAAATCCCTCCCCAGTTATACTGAGGCCTGCCAGGGCCTGGCCACACTTCCCCCCCCTTCCCCCCAGCTCAGCTCCTTTCCAGCCTTCAGCCTTCAGTGTGGAAGGGAAGAGAGGGCTTGCTGTAGTGCCCTTCCCCCCCAAGTTGTAGCCTGAGCCACTGAAGGCATGTGGCTGCATTTCCAGAATCAAAAGTGAATGTCTATTCACTTGCTTCTCAGTTCAATCTACACAAGTTAGACTAAACTGCAAAAAGATTGAAATGATTCAGGCCTGGGCTTTTTGAATGCCTGTACTTGGCCTA
This sequence comes from Crocodylus porosus, assembly GCF_001723895.1. Taxonomy (NCBI): domain Eukaryota; kingdom Metazoa; phylum Chordata; order Crocodylia; family Crocodylidae; genus Crocodylus; species Crocodylus porosus. Next base: position 224,367,285 of record NW_017728886.1, read on the forward strand.
TAAGTTCACAATGAAATAAAAGCATACCAGCCCAGTCTTTGGCTTCTTTACTATTCATTCCATCCAGGAAAAGCACGCACCAACTGCAGAGACATCCTCAGCCTGACAAAGGGTTTTTAAATCTGAAAGCTTGCTAAAAAATTTTTCCCAGCTATTTCAGTTGGTCTAATAAAAGATATCAGATTCACCCAAAGAACCTTGTCTGCCTATATCCTTAGATGAACATGGCTACAACCTACACCCAATGAAATAAAATACATTTTATGTTGAGTGCAGAGATAAATAAATGTATACTTTTAATTTTGGGAAGCCCCTGGACACCATGGGCTTTCTACCATACAAGAAATATAATAAGAATGAAAATAAACAAGTTCAGCACACAGGAACTAAAACAGGTGACTCAGCACATCATCAAAAATATTTTTTCTGCACTAATACTTAAATCCTCCCTAGCTGCATAAACCTCGTGAATAGGCATTATGCCAAGAATTTGTTGCAGTAGTTTGGAAGGGAAAAAACCCTGTCTTCGCTCCGGGCCACTGAGTACCAGTAGCCAAGAGACTTAGGTTTCATAGTTGGTAGGGTCGGAAGGGACCTGAGCAGATCATCAAGTTCGACCCCTTTCTGATCCCAGGAAAGAATGCTGGGACCAAACGACCCTGGCTAAAAAGTTGCTAGAGCAGTCTATGGACTGCAACGGCTCACTGACAAACTGAGGGGGGATGGTGCTTGCAAGAGGGCTTGTCAACAGAGTTGGTCTTTGGACTCTGAAAAGAACAACCTCAGCATTTTTTTAAAGAAAGTTACCAGATAATTTCTAAACTAAACCACATGTTGCTGACATTGGTTAGATTAGATCCTTGATTAAAGAAACAGGCAGCCGTATTCTGTTACTGAATACAGAAGGATGGGAGTGAAGAAAGTCTTAAAATTATACTCTCTCATATTCATAATTTTTCTCCAAATCAAATCCCTAACATTTAGTCTTCTCCCATTATATTACCCTCCATGCCAGTATGCATTCTCATGTGACCCCCTCCAGTCACCCCGCTACTGGAGAGCATGAAACTGTGAGCACTATTAACTTACAGGAGAACTTTTCTTTCATTTTCAGAAAACTGCAACATGCAGCATTCAGGTGTAGTTCTTTAGCTGTTTCTTGGATCTATCAATTCACGGAACCCAGTATATAGAGCGATACAGAACAAAACTTATCCTTACAGTTTCTTCTGTACCAGTATTACAACCATGCTTTCTTATAAAAACTTGACTTGTGGGATCACTGTCACAAGACTTTGCTAACTACTGAACAATTCTGTTCAGACTTAAATAATCTTGTCCTTTGAGGGCTTTAGATTTATTTAAACTGTTAATAACAGTTTTAAATACTTTTCTAATGGAAAATAAATGTAATATTGGGTGCCATTTAAAAAAAAAGGAATTTTCCTTTTTTTTTTTTTTAACTAAAGTAGCCTTAATTACAGCATACTCTTAAATCTTTGTCCAGTCCACTTTGCACAGCATCTTGTCAGTCGTCTTTGTTTTATCAGTGATAAGTTGATATTACATAATCATTTAAAATAGCAACAGTACACGCACATTTCTATATAAATAAAATGAACTATCTATAGTACACATTAAAAAGATACAGATTACCAGACCATCTACCTTCAGGACCTAAATGCTGGATAAAGAGTTTGCTGAAATAGCAAATTCATGGTTTTTAACGAAGGTGATAACTGGCAATTTAGTTGGCCTCAACAGCATTATAAAGGTCTTTAACACTAAGAGTTAGATTACTGTAATGATTTAAGTAGGAGCAGCTGGGATCAGGCAGAAGCCAGTAACATGCTGTACAACTTGTGCTTCAGCACAGGGTGTTAAGAAAATGAATGAATATAAATCAGAGAAGAAAACTGATAGGTGGCAATAATACTTACAGGCAGCTCGTAGCAGGTTATGCAACACTGACACTTAAAGAGAATTCAAACACACAAATAGTCATCCTATAAAATAATTCAAAGAAAATCCTAACCACTGAACTGAAGAAATGAAGACAGACATCATAGAATCCAGCTGAAGTTTTTAAACTGAACCTACATGCTGAGAAATATTCATGATTAGGTGTTCGGGCGTTCCATAGTTACTAACACTTAGATGAAATATCTTCCATCTCAGTGAACTCAGGTGGCAACAGTAAGTCAAACCATATGCTTTCAGGTTTGCCAAACACCACTTAGAGATTTTTCATTAGGAAGTTAACTTATAATTCTCTGGTTAGCATGTAAGCCAGCTGAGAATTTAATTAACTCTCCCATAGCTGTGAGAACACTACAGTGCTAACACCAATTTAAAGAAGGAAAGTTAAGTGGCATTGAAGTAAACAACTGCAACATTTACAGGGCATTAACTTATTGACTGAGAAGAGAGAATGGGTTTTTTTGGTGTCACATATTTGTCCCTTGGCAAATTAAAAAAAAAAATTGAGACTATTGCAAGATGCAATTCTTTCAACTGAAATTTCAGGGCTTCATCATCTTTGCCATCAAATGAAGTATCACCTTGAGAGAAACTTACAAATGTCCTATGGTACCTTTTCCCTGAAGAAATTATGCAAAGCAAACATGTACACTTGCAAATAGTGAGTTTCTTCATTTCTGTCTATAACACATTTTCTTCCTAGATACTTTGGCCGTTGCTAGTTTAATTCTCTCACTACTCCTAGAAATACACATTTTTGTTAAGGAGGCATGATTTTCATTGCAAAGTTTAGAGGCTTAATCTCAGTGGGTGCAGCCACATATGCATGTACATACACTTGCAGCAGCTCAAATAGAAGCGGTGCAAATTTGAACCGGGGGTTTTGCCTCAGCGCACATGCACTTTGGTGTTGGGGAAATTGTGCTACTTGGGGCAAAATAACCCTGCCTGGCTCTTCTAGGATCTGCAGCCAGGGGGAGCTAGAGCCCAGAGCCAGCACTTTTGCTGTCCCCAGCAGTACAAAAAGCTCCCCTGTCAAGTAGCTCTGGGCTGCCCACTCTCAGGAGCTTCTGGGGCCCAGCCAATTGGTACCTAGGGACACTACCCCTTGTGCCAGCTGGACTGCTGCAGCAGCCCTGAGAATTCCCTGCACCCTCTACCCACTGCAGCAGTCTGGGAGTGGGGGCTGCTGCCTGGCTGTGACCTGCTGTGCACCTGCTAGACTGGGATGGGTACTGCAGAGCCAGTAGATGCATCTTCCCCTCTGGGCCAGCTGCCAGTGGACTGTGGCTGCAAAGTTGGCCTTTGTGTGGCACTACTGCCATGTGTGCCCCCTGCCTGGCCATCTGGGCAGCTATTGCCCAGAAGATTTTCTGGTTGTGGTGGCCTGCTTTGAACTGCCATATCATGTCCTCCTGGCCCCAGTTGGCCAGAAAGTCAGCCACAGCTAGCTGGGTCCAAGATGCCAGCTCTGACCAGGCAGGATCCATGGCCTCCCAGCAGGAATTCTGGTGCTCCCTATTTGAAAACTGAAAAATCCCTGACAAAAAATCGCAAAGTCACTCTGTAAAATACCCTGAAATCCATGTTCCTCCACAATTAAAACAAAAGACCACTATATATGCAGGGAAAGAGTGAGAGACCGCAATCAGTTGGGCAATGTTCTATTGATATATCTACAGTGTGAAAGCAATTTGGAAACCTACCAGTGTCTCTATCATAATAATAAAATTAATTCTAAATATCTATATGTTTTGCTGCCCCACCCTGCAGGGCCCACATGCCCCATCCCCGCTTGCTCTCCCAGCCCCCAGGATTGCTGCCCCACCTGGCTCCGATGGCAGCTGCTACTACCAGTGAGTGCGTGAGGGGGGTTGTTTTTTGTTTGTTTTGTTTTTTTTAACTGTGAGGATGCTGGGGTGGCAGCCAGCAACTGGGAAGGGGCTCAGGGGGGCAGGTGGGGCAGTGATTGGGGGGGGCTCAGGGGGCAGGTGGGGAATGGAGCCGGGTGGGGCAGGGATTGGGGAGGGTAGGCGGGGGCTGGGCGGAGCAGGGATCAGGGGGACTCAGGGAGCAGGCAGGGCCGCCAGGATTCCCAACCATGGTCCCCTCTCCCCTCCTCTGCCCCCCCTCCCTACTTACCAAGTCCAGTGCCCTGCAGCTGGCACACTGCCTCAGCACTAGGGCAAGGGCCAACCATAGAGATGCTCTGGCTGTTACCAGAGCGTCTCTGTGGGGGACCCAGCCTCTGGTTTTTTTCACTGCAGTTTTTTTTGACCCGTTGATATCCAGGGATCTAATTTTGCCCCCATGCTCCCACACGTGCCTCTTGCAGTGTCTCAAAGGGCTTTGAGATGCTGTAAGATGCACACGTGTGCTCGTCTGAATGCGCCCAGTATGGTTAAACTGGGGTACAATTTCACCTCTGTTACTTCAGATCTATGCTTAACAGAATGATTAAAAATGTGGAAGCTGCCAAAAATGAGTTTGTGCTTGCATTTCTATATACGCTGAGGTAACATGGTGGTGGAATCTAACATCTCCAAGTATTTCATCTAGGGTTGCACAACTCCCATAACTTCATAATTTCAAAATCACGCTACTGGACATTTTAAATGACTTGGTAGGCAGCAAACATTTAAAGATATTTATAAAATAATAAAACAATGTAGTTGTATTTAATTCATATTAAGTAAAATAAAACTTTATTTGCTTTCTAAGCTAAACTCTTCTGATTTAGACATTAAACTTCCTGATAAAGTACTGTATCTATCCTTTTTACTGCAAAGCAAACCAGCAGTACTCAGAAAACTGTGAGTCCAATCTAACTCCCCAGTGAGTGATAGTTGAACTAAACCCTATATGAGCAAAGCTTATACTATCCAATTGTATTAAATGGAATACTGCCTCACATGGCCACACATAATGCCAAAAAATAAAATCTGTTTCTTTACTTAGGCCAATGAGTAAAATAAACATGATTGGTTGCACATTTTCCTTGGTGTAAAGGGACAGACAAGGTCAAGTGCAGAAGTTACGCTATTCAAACTGCTTTTAAAATAACAATTAAAGTTATTAAGAGCTTAAAAAGTTTCTATTCTATTAAGAATAATTTCTTGTAATCATTCAGTCCTCTATAATGTATAAATGTTACATTTGTTGCCTAGCTAAAGGACAGCTGGATCATTTTATTACCTGAGGGGCAGATAACAAGACTGTTAGATATCTATGTGGTTCAGAAGATGCCAAAATGAAATAGTTGAAGTAGGATATTTAAAGCAAATATTATGACTTACACAGGTACTTACCAATCTTGAACTAAATTCAAATTTCTCTCGGTGCCGGTCATAACAATTATAGGATAAAACATAATAAATTTTTTAATTCAGCTTAGATTATAACTGTTTAGCTGAATGTTAGTTTCTGTAAATGTCTCAGTGGGAGCAGGTCTAGGGCAATATCAATACTGTGCTCGTGTGGGTGGTAAGAGTGAAGCTGAACCACTGGTAGAGTTGCCAAACAGGGGGTTAAATATGTTTAAAGGAACTGTTGGCACAGGTTGGCAGACCAGCATGATCACTGCATTTAGCATATGTCATGAAACACTGAGCAGCTGGCTGAAAGTGATAATGTTTTCCTAGAACCCTTGGACATGCTAGGGTCAGTGGCTGGTGCTATCAGTTTCTTCTAAGACACCACTCTGAACACTTCTGATCGGCAGGAGGAGTAAATAAGGAAGACTGCTACATACCATTTTTACACATGAGTTTGTGTTTAAATACCTCTTCTGCCATGGCTCTATAGTTCCCTTCTCTGCCCTTTGTAATTCACTATTAGTTTCCTATTTACAGGTGCATATTTTGGCATAGGTTTGAACATACTCTTACATATACAGAAACATTCATGTTGCTATGCAGGTCTTCTATAAAGGTGCAGATCAAATGCTGAGTATTAACACTTTTGCTCTCTTTATTTCTTTCATCATCAGACTATGGAATCAAGTCTTGAGATCTCAAATCATGCCATTAAGTGTAATTTGTTTTAATACATAGGCCTTACCTACATAGTTTTTGTATTAGCATTACTATGTGAGATAAGCATGCGATTGTTTAACCTAGATGCAGCTATGTCAATATAACCCCTAATGTGAATCTAGTTACATCAGAATAAACATGCCTAAACCAGTTTAGCTTACAGTGTGGCTATCAGGTCTGGATATCAAATCATGTTTCTTGCATAGTTGCTGCTACTGGTAAGTCTTGAAGATTTCATGACATCAAAGATTTCATGACACGTAGAAGTTTGGGCCATTTTTTTCTGCTTAAATGAGGCCTTAGTCAAAAGTATGTTTTCAGCTCAGAGAACTTTGCAGTCTGCCATTCTAGTTAGACAGCAAGCTTGCTTTTATGGTCCTTAGCACTTAAACTGCACTTACTTCCACTGTAGCCAAATGCCTTACAATAGAGCTGCTCAACCTTTTTCCCCAGAGGCTGGATGGGAAGTGCCCTGTCTGTCTGTGGGCTGGATCCAGCTGGTAGTCCCAATCCAGTGCCCAGGGCAGGCATGGAGGAGAGAAGGGGACAATGTGGCCACAATCCAGACCTGCAGAGGAAGGGAACTTAACCCAGCTCTGCAGGAAAGGGGGCATGGCTTGGCCTGTAAGGGGGAAGGGAGGCCATGGCCTGGCCCCAACCCCGCCCTGCAGGGGTAAGAGGCTGCAGTCCAGCCAAAATCCAGACATAGGAGGGGAGAGGGAGATGTGACCTGGCCCTGCAGGGGAAGGGGAAGTGATCCAGCCCCAATCAGCTGCATGGGACTTGGGTTTGGGGAATTTGGCAAGCGGAGGTGGGCGGTAGCTGTATTAATGGCCACTGGTCTCTCACCACCAAATTTCCCTACCTGTGGAGAGCCCTGCAGGCTAGATGCAATGGCTCTGTGGGCCACATTTGTCTCAGGGACCAGAGGTTGAGTACCCCTGCCTTACAATAGTAAAATCAATTGTGTAACTGTAAATAGGTTCAATAGGTGTGGGCCAGATGCTGTAAGAGAATTCCCACCGGCAGTCCATTCTTGCCGTTAATACGGACAGCTCCACTACTATTGAGGCCAGCACAGAGAATTAACATAGTTCCTCAAGTAGGCTAAAATCACCAACTAAAATCTTTGACTATCAATGCCACAACCTTGAATTGCATCTAGCATTCAGTGGGAAGACAGAGTAGTGAACAAAATGGTATGTTCTTTCCTGTCAGTGTTACTTAAAAGACAAACTAAGGTATTCTGAAACAGCTAGAACATTTTCAAGGCTTGTTTATGTACCCCTAGAAATGGCCAATGTAACAATGAAATGTGAAGATGACAAAAGTGAATGTTTACCATGGCTAGTTATGTATCTATCAGTATCAGATAGTCCCAAGGCCAAGCCAGATATCCCCAAGATTGGAAGGATTGAGACCACTGCCACCAAGAGGAAGTGATAGGTGGTGGTGGTTAGAGACTCTCTTCTGTAAGAGAAAGAGGTATCCATCTGGATGCAAGGATGAAGATGTCAGGGGCTTAAGTGGTGTTCTCCTCGATCCTTCCAGTCAAGGGGAAGGGCCTGGGCATGAGCAGATGCATCCTGAAGGTTATGGCTGCACAGCTGGTGTCACCAGCAGGGCTTTGACTTCAACCACAGGATACTGTTCCAAGAAGGATTGCTAGAAAGAGACAGGATCCACCTGACGAAGAGAGGGAAGAGCATCTTCACAGCCAGGCTTGCTAACCTAGTGAGATAGACTTTAAACTAGGTTCACCAGGGGATGGAGACCAAAGCCCTGAGGTAAGTGGGGAAGCAGGTGGGCTGGAGGAAGCACAAGCAGGAAGGGGCAATAGGGCAGGCGTTCTCATTCATCCTGAGAAAGTAAGGCAATTGGCTAGTTATCTCAGGCATCTGAAAATGAACGTGCAAGCAGGATGCAAGCAGGAAACACGCAGGAAGAACTGGAAGTCCTCACACAGTCACAAAACTATGACATGATTGGAATAACAGAGACTTGGTAGGATAGGCCGCATGACTGGAGCTCTGTCATGAATGGTTATAAACTGTTCAGGAAGGTCAGGTAGGGGAGAAGAGGAGGAGTTGCACTGTATGTAAAAGAGCTGTATGATTGCTCAGAGCTCCAGTATGAAACTGGAGATAGGCCTGTTGGTGAATCCAAGCTGACTGTTCCACATCTCCTTCTTAAGCACTTGGAGGAGGAATGTGATTTGGAACAGTCACTTTGGAGTCACCAAGGGCAAGTCATGCCTAACCAACCTGATTACTTTCTATGATAAGATGAATAACTGTGGATGCGGGGCGATCAGTGGATACGATACATCTTGACTTTAGCAAGGCTTTTGATATGGTCTCCCACAACATTCTCACAAGGAAAGTAACGAAGTACAGGTTGGTTGGATGAATGGACAGTTAGGTGGATAGAAAACTGGCTGGATTGTCACGTTCAAAGGGAAGGAATCAATGGCTTAATGTCTAGTTGGCAGCAGGTATCAAGTGAAGTGCCCCAGGGGTTTGTTCTTGGGTTGGTTTTGTTCAGTATCTTCATTAACAACCTGGAAGATAGGATGGAGTGTAGTAAAGTGTTGGAACAGGTTACCTAGAGTTGTTGTGGAAGCTCCATCCTTGGAGATTTTTAAGACCTGGCTAGACAAAGCCATGGCTGGGATCATAGAATCATAGAAGTGGGGTTGGAAGGGACCTTGTAGATCTTCAAGTCTGACCCCTGCCTGGGCAGGAGAAAAAACTGGGCTCAAAGGAT
>NW_017728886.1:224376614-224395379 GCF_001723895.1 Crocodylus porosus
AGTTAGTCCTGCCAACCGTGACCTCGCATTGTCAGCCCATGTTCATCTTGGAGTCAATAATGACTCCAAGATCCCTTTCTGCCTCTGTGCTCTCAAGTAGGGTGTTTCCCATCTTATAAGTGTGTCACTGGTTACTACTGCCCAAGTGCAGCACCCTGCACTTGTCAGTATTGAAGAGCATCCTGTTTTTGCTAGCCCACCCCTGTAACCTATCCAAGTCCTACTGCAGTCTTCCCCTCCCTACTAGTGTGCTCACCTCACCCCAAATTTTGGCATCATTAGCGAATTTAAACAGGGTGCTTTTCATCCCGCCGTCCAAATCGCTGATAAAGAGATTGAACAGCGTGGGCCCAAGGACCGAGCCCTGGGGGACTCCGCTGCCTACTTTTCCCCAGGTCGAATACGACCCATCCACCACCACCCTCTCAGTGCGACCCTTCAGCCAATCTGCAATCCATCTAACTGTGTAGGCATCAATGCCACAGTTGCCCAATTTTTTAATGAGGATGGGATGGGAGACGGTGTCAAAGGCCTTGCTGAAGTCCAGAAAGACTACATCCACGGTAACACCTGTAACCGAGGCTTTTGTGACCTGATCATAAAAGACAATCAGGTTGGTCTGACATGAGCTGCCCCTAATGAGACCATGCTGGTTGCCCTTGAGCATCATCTCTGAGGCCGGCCCATCGCAAATGTGCTCCATGATGATCTTCTCAAAGAGTTTCCCTAGGATTGAGGTAAGACTGACAGGCCTATAGTTGCCCGGGTCCTCCCTCCTCCCTTTTTTAAAGATGGGGACCACATTGGCTATCTTGCAATCATCCGGCACCTGGCCCGAGCACCATGAGCGCTCATAAAGCCAAGCCAAGGGCCCTGCAATAACCCCTGCTAGCTCCCTCAACACCCTGGGGTGGATAGCATCTGGACCCACTGATTTGAGCACGTCCAGCCCCTCCAGAAGCTCTCTAACCCAGTCCTCCCCAACCTGAGGTCTGGAGGCGTTCCCCTCGAGTCCGTCTTGCATCACAGTGCAGAAGTCCCGGTTCCTGCCCAAGAAAACAGAAGTGAAGAATTGGTTAAAGAGGTCTACTTTCTCCTCTGGTGCAACCACCAGATTGCCCAGAGGATCTTGCAGGGGCCTCACATTTCCCGGTGCTTTCTTCATCCTCCCTATATATTTGAAAAAGGACTTTTTGTTATCTTTGATTTTGGACACAAGTCCTAGCTCTATGTCCGCCTTAGCTTTCCTGACAGTCCCCCTACAGGCCTGAGCAGAGGAGGTATACTCCACTTTGGAGATAGCACCCCCCTTCCACTGGGTGTACACCACCTTTTTGGCAATCAGGAATTTCTGTACACCCTTGGTGAGCCAGGGGGGCTTTTGGGCACTCCTGCCCCCCTTGCTTTTTGTTGGGATGGTCATCCCTTGGGCCCTGAGTATCGTCTCCTTAAGGAACGACCACTCATCTTGGGCACTGAGTTCCTCTGCCCTTGAGAACCCCAGAGCCTCTCCCTCTAATCTCTTTAACTCGTTCAAGTTGGCCCTCTTGAAGTCTAGGGCTACTGCCTTGCTGCTGGCCCTTGACACCCTGCTCTGGATGGTGAATTCCAGCAAGTAATGATCACTGTCACCCAGGTGGTCAAGGACCTGGAGGCCCCTTACCAGGTCATTGCCTGTGGCCAGGACCAGGTCCAACAGGGCATTTCCTCTGGTGGGACTGTGCACCTCCTGAATTAAGTGGAGGTCCTGGATCTCAGCCAGGAACCTCCTGGAATGGTCCGACCTGGCTGACTGTTCCTCCCAGGAGATGTCCAGGTAATTTAAATCACCCATGACAACTACAACCTTTGCCTTAAGTGCCTCTGCAAGCTGGCCTGAAAATTCCCAGTCCAGCTCCTCCCCTTGGTTGGGGGGTCCGTAATAGACCCCCACTATTAGATCCCTCTCCCCATGGCCCCCTTGCATCTTGACCCAGAGCACTTCAGCTTGCCCCTCCTGTAACCCCATTTTGCTGGCAGAAGATGTGTATTGCTCCTTGACATAGAGCGCCACACCCCACCTTTCCTTCCTTCTCTATCCCACCTGTAAAGCCTATAGCCCCTAATGCTAACTGTCCAGTCGTGGGATGAATTCCACCAAGTTTCTGTAAGCCCTGTTATGTCTGGGTCTGAACTGGCTATTCTGAGGGCAAGTTCCTCCTGCTTATTCCCCATACTATGATGATATACTTAGGGATGATATAGTTAGGGATGGTTCTGCTTTGAGCAGGCAGTTGGACTAGATGACCTCCTGAGGTCCCTTTCAAACCTAACTTTCAATGATTCTGTGATTCTGACACCTGGCTGGCTACACATGGAAGAGTGATTTTATTACTAATTGGATCTATAGTAGCTGCTAGCAGTCTGTAGGCTGCTCTAATGATTTGTAGGTAATCTCCCTTAAGGAAAAGAATTATATTATCCTTGCCAGTTCTTTGAATATCTTCTCTTCACAGTGAATCCATATTCACAAAGGAATATATAGAATTATTGTAGAGGTCACTTTAAGAGAGCCAGGACTTCAACTGTATGCATCTCTCAAACCATAGTGGCCTTAGGAGAGGGTAAACCGGGTGACTGCGTGGCGCCCCACACTTCAGAAAATTAAAAATTAATTACACTGAATATTTTTATTATCAATATTGTATTAAGATACTTTCATTGCAGTTTCATAGATAGGGCAAAGTGAAATTGAAATCGAAAATGTCCGACTTTGCTTATAGGTTGTCAAAATTAAGCCTCTAAGGGGCCCCAAATAACTCTCTTGCCCAGGGCCCCAACAAGTCTAAGGCTACCACTACCTCAAATCTAAAACAAGCCTCTGGGACTTGGAAAGGAAAACTGCTTTATTTAGTCCATAAGGTGCTGCTCACTAACAGGTATCGTAACTGACCCATTCTTACACATGAGAACATTAGAAACCATCATTACATAGACTGAGTCCATCAGTTGGGGGCTAGTCTCAATGATCCTCTGGGGTCCCTTCCAGCCCAAATGTCTATGTAATCTATGAAAAGTTACTGAGGGGTCCTGGCACCAGAATGGTTAGTAAGCCATGGTCTTACGAGAAAAAACAGACAATGAAATTCCACAAAAGGCAGCTTAGGTTGGGCTTAAAGTAAAAATTGTCAGACAGTTATGAAACTATTCTGATAAAAACACCACCCACGAACCCCCAGGTGATAATCTCCCAGCTATTACTGTGTTGCTGTTAGTCCCAATTCTGGTTGTACATGTTAAGAAAGGGGACTCCTCAAGGAGTAGCAGAAAAAGCTTTGAAGTTATAGCAGCCTGTACAAACATTCACTATACATTTATACCCAGCATCATCTTTATTTTGCCCATGTTCAGTTTCAGCCTGTTATTCTTTATTCATGTACTGTTTCTATTTAAATACTGATTGCTGATGTTGGGAAGATAGTATCTGAAATGTTGAAGGAGGATTAAATTGACTCAACTCTCTTCCCTCTACCATATTTAAGCAATCACAAGCTGTTTTCTTCTCTTGGAATCCTTTGCTAACATGACCCAGTCTGACTAATGCTGCCCAAAAATGCTACAGACAAAACTTAAAAAAAACGTTACTCATTTGTATTGTAATAAAGTAACAAGAGAAGTTAAATTTCTGGAACTATAAATCTTATCCATCTACTTCTTAACTTTATTGAGAAGAGGTAGGGATAATTCAGTGTTCTTATTCATATAAACTTTTATCTACTGAGATCAGGGACTCCCTGAATTAGATGCTGTGTTATGGAGTTAATGTACAAAGATCTTACTGGGTGATTTCAATCTACTTGAAGGATGAATTCCTTTGTCCTGGCTGCTATAGCAGTGAAGTTGACTGTCTTCAGGGCAAGAATGTACTGTTGGCTCCATTAATCTTACATTTTTCTATGAAGCAGCACAACTTCAATAGAAAGACCAATAAGTCTCACTTCCATCGGCAAGTTGTAGAATCCATAATAAAAAAATAAAATTGGCAGTCACGTGGATAAATATGATCTGCTGAGAAACATAAACACGTTGAGGAAGAGTTGGCATGGTTTTGACAAAGGGAAATCTTGTCTCACAAATCTGCTAGAGTTCTCCAAAGGTGTTAATGAGCATGTGGACAAGGGGAATCTAGCTGGCATAATATATATGGACTTTCAAAAAGCTTTCAACATGGTCCCTCACCAAAGGCTTTTTAAAAAAGTAAGCTGCCATGCAATGGGAAGGAAGGTTCTTTATTATGTTGAGAGCTGGTTAAAAGATAGGAAGCAAAGGGTGGGACTAAATAGTCACTTCTTAGAATGGGGGCAAGTCAAAAGTGGTGTCCCACAGGAATCTATGCCAGGCCCAATTTTGTTCAATGCTTTCATCAATGATCTCAAAATGGGGGTGCACAGTGAAACACAGTTTGTAGATGATACTGAATTATTTTGGATAGTCAAATCCCAACTGATGGAGAGCTGCAGAAAGATCTCATCAAGCTAAATGAACAGGCAAAACAATGGCAGATGAACTTCAATGTCAACAAGCGTGTAGGGGGAAAATATCCGCAAAAATAACCTCAGCTATACATACACAATGCTGTGTTGTGAACTAGCTGTTACAACTCAGGAAAGAAACCTTGGAGTAATGTCGAAAATGATCTAAAAACAGAGAGAATCAAAAAAGCCAGTAAAATGTTGGGCATCATTAAGAAAAATTGAAAACAAAATGGAGAACATCAGCATGTCATTATATAAATCAATGGCGCGTTCACATCTTGAATAGGTATACAAAAAAGGAAGTATTGTAATAGAACTGGAAAAGGTACATAGAGACTAAAAAGTCTAGAACTCTTTAGTTTGGAAAAAAAGGCTTAGGGAAGATATAATAGTAATTTATAAAATCATGGAAGGTATGAATAAAGTGAATAAGGAATTGTTGTTCACCCAATCCCAGAATACTAGAACTAGGGGGAACCCACCAAAATTAGTAGTAACAGGTTTAAAAGTAACTATGCAATACCTAGTTAACTTGTAGGATGTACTGTCACAGGAGATGGTAGAAGCAGATAGGATAGCCAAGTAGAAAAAGGCAGTACACAAATTACTGGATGGTACATATATTAACAGATGGTGAACGGAATGTTTGGCGATGTTTCCTTCAGCATCTCTAAACCAATGACCAGGAGGGTAATGAACAGAGAACAGATCACTTTTAGATCTATCTGGTTCAGTTCTCTCCCTTTGAAGGATCCACTCCTGCAACTTTGGAGGCAGGATACTGGGCTAGATGGATCACTGATCTGACCTAATATGGCATTTCTCATGGTCTTAGCAGAGGGTGCTGGATCAGTTTACAGCTGATACCACCACCAAAAAAGCCTAGACTAAAAAACGGACCAATAAAGGACAGAGATGCCTACAAATTAAGAGTGTAAAACCTACATACATGTGTAAAGTGTCAGCTTAGAATTGCAATCCAAAAAAGCCACATGCTGAGCAGGGAGCTACACAGAGCTAACCAATCAGAAACACTCAATACAGGAGTGTGTTTGAACTCTCATCTCTCCCTGAAGCTTAGGCCCCACCTCAAAAGGTTGCAAGCAGACATCTCCATTAGCTGGAATTTTGGGGAATCCTTGCGTAGACAGATGCCTGCCCTTGCCTACATGCCTATGACATGGCTGGGAGCACTATGTTCTGGTTTCATCTCCTAGGATTTTTTTCTGGAAGCACAAACAACATTAAGCAGCATCTTTTAGAACTCACGAACCTCCCTCTAAGTTAAGTACTCGTAATCAACAGCCTATGCAGTAATGCTCTACTTTGTTTTCACTTTTTTCTGGCTCCAATAATTGTGCATTTCTTTCTGTGAAGTGGCACAGCTTCAGCAGAAAAATGACAGATCAGCTTATGGCCTGGGGGTTAGGACTTGGTGTTGGAAAGATGGGCTTGAACCCTTCTAAGATGAGGAAGGTAGTGAATTGAGGTCTCCTACTTCCTGGGTAAGTGCTCTAATATTTAGGCTACTTGTTTCCAAACTGTGATCTGAAGATATAGTATGTGGTCCACAGAGGACACGAGGCTCTGAACATTCTTTATAATGCTTTTAACTAGAGGTGTGAGGATAAGGGTACATAGTGGTCTGAAAACATTTTGAGCACTGACTGTAGTCCACTAGTAGAAATTTTGAGACGCGCTGCTTTAAGCTGTGATATAAAAGAAGGCCTTCCTCCTCCAGTTATGTTTAAAATGAAAGCAACCACAATTGCATTTTACAAGGAGCCAGACCCAAAATGTGTTTAAACATGTAAGGCGTGCTCTTGAGATCGCATGCTGGTACAGGCCCTTCAGGGGATCTAGGTATAAGAGAACCTAATTCCTGGATCCTAAATGGGCTTAATCAGGAAGGGCACATCAGGCTGTTCAGACTGCAAGAAATTTGGACATGCAGAGAGGCAAGAATTCTCAGCTTCCAGAGAACTCTATATAGTCAAACAGGGAGGAGCCAGCTGAACCATGTTATTTTGGAGTGCTATTTTGGACTTAAGTGGCTCTGTTCTACTCAAGTCCTGGCTAAGGTACCCATGTCCTTTATTGGATCTAACGCTAACTACAGAAGAAATGATGGGAGGAAATATTACCCTTATTTTACAACTGGGGAACCAAAGCACAGTGGGCATGTCTATTCTGCAATGTCAGGGATACTCCGGAGCACACACTGTATACCTACTCTCACATATCCCAAACCCCAAGATACATTCAGGACACAAGTCTGTGACATGTTCCTAGAGTGGCTTGACCGGTGTAACTCAGAGGCAGAAGGGAGAAGACAGCCAGTGGTCTGGAGTTTGTGAGTGGGAGCACTGGTACTCTGGGTATGCTCAGGAATGTTCACTGCTTCAATGTAGATGAACTCAGGGACAGTGAGGGTTAGATCCACAACTGAATTCCTTCCCCCTAGAACAGGAAATAGCAATTTAATCCACTGACATAGTACACATATATTGCCAACAGTGTTTCGTTACCTATTTTTTCCAAAGCTCGTAAAAGATCATCATGTTAAAAGGAAAAATATCACAAGTCTTTTCAATGGTATTTAAGAGTCTACAGAAGTACAGCATTTAAAAAAATGGGGAATGACCTCTTTGGAGTCAAAGCCTCCAAAGAATACCAACTTGATTTCTGAATCCTCTAAAAATCAAGGAATAAAGTTTAATGTATTACTCAAACAACATCTGAAAGCTTAGAAAGAACAAATTAGTGATACAACTTATTTTGGCGAAGTCAGAAAGTATTCAGAAATGAGATAATGATCTAATTCTGCTGGAAGAAAAACAAATCATCTCTGTATATGGAATCAAAGAGCAGCGATATACAAAATCTTAAAGCTTTCATAAAGTCTGCTGTATTAAGTGCTAGTGATACACTTATCATGCCAATTTAGTATTGTCCAGCTTTTTTCAAACAATAGTTCTCTACAGTATTTTGTTTTTGCCCACTCTACACATACTACTTATTGGCAGATATTTGTTAATGTGCATAGAACTAAAATGAGCTGGAATGACGGTTCTAACCAGGAAATCAGTACTACAAAGACTTGTTTTCTCATTGGCTGAAAGAAATGAGGTACCTGATGGTTTGCCTACCTGTTTGTAAACAGTAACTTTGGAATACCATATCTGATTAATTCCAAAGTTCAGTTAATTGCTTCTAACAACCAGCTGTTGCCAATAAAAGCTTACACCTCTGTGAGCCAGATAGCTTCTTAAGGCACATCCACATGAATGCATATGAGCAGTTTGTAGCACCTCAAATTTATTTGAGGCACCACAAACCCTGGTGTCAAAAAAAATACACTGCAAAAAAGGGGTGTGGCACACACAGCAACTGCATACGCCGCCAGAAATGGAACCTTGATGTCCAGAGCCGTGCTCTGGCTGCCAGCCAGGCTCTGTGAGCCCAGATCAGTGCTGGTGATGCCTGGGAGGCCTCCAGATCCCAGATAAGGCTGCTGGGGCCAGCATGGGTGCTGGCCCCAGCCTCCTGTACCCCACTTGGGACAAGCTGGTGTAGGCTGGAGTGCACATGCAGGGGGGTGCCCTGGTGCATAAAGCAGCGACACAAGTATGTGCTGTTATTTGTGCCACAGCAAACAAATGTCCCTGCACATGTGTGCTTGTCTGGACACGCTCTTAGGCACTACTTTGCCTTACCTTTTTTCCAGCAGAGGCTAGATTCTCAACTCCTTTGACTTTAGGCATGAAAATTTACAAGAGTTGAAGATCATCTGTCTGTGCGTGCTTTGTGCCTGTATCCTTGTTCCTTTCCTGCAACTTCTCAACCATAAGGAAAATTTTACTAATAACAAGAGTCTTTATCAAAATTAAAAGGGAGTCAGTAAAGAAAAAACTACTGTTCAGCAAAACAACTGATGGAGAAGCAAAGAATTTGTCAATCTGCAATTTAGATGGGAAGAAAATAGAAAAGGTCTTTCAGCTGATCTTTCTAAAATGACAATAAACATTCTTCAAGCTTTTATTTGCTAAATCCAGCATTACATTTTGCTTTTCATTTTTTAAGTGAACAAGCCAGACTATAATACTAAGCCAGTCCATATCTCCACAGTGAAGGTTGAGACACCTATCAGCTCACAACTCACTCTGCTCTGAAGTACAGTGTTAAGACTGAGTGGATAAGCCCTTCAATAAAGGGAGAAAAAAATCAATCATAATGTTAAAAAACAAGTGAAAAAGCCACTATCTTTGTATACCTTCTTGCACCTGTATAACACAGCAGTAGCAGGCACTTTTTTGCCTTGTCATTTTTCCTTTACTCTGATTATATTTCCAACATTTACACAGAACCAAAGGCAGTGTTTTTAATGTTTCTGCACTAATTTTCCTAAGAGAGGCTGATTCAGTATCCACCAATTACTTGTTAAGCTTTTTTATATTTATGTTCTAAGTTTGTTACATTGATTCTAGGAGTAGTTGCAGGATTGGGTGTCAACATAAGTGAAAACACTGCATAAATTGAAGCAGTAACCTATTTCACATTCTATAATAATGGACATTTGGTATCACAGAATTCAGCAGGAAGTAATTTTTTATGCCAGAATTAGACCATACAGAACAATATTAATGAATGACACTTCTATAGACCTCTAACTCTAACAGAATTAAAGGCAACACTTTTATTAAAACACCAAAAACTTAAAAAGTTGGAAGAGATTTTAATAATTTACAGTCCTGGGACAAAGGGTCAATAGCCCCAAGTAATGATTACAACATTAAATTAACTCTCATTTGACCTGATCCATGTGTTACTCAAGTATGTAGTCTTTTCAGTTTTATTGGTTAGTCTAAAAAGTGCTTCATGTGACAGAGCCTCATTATCACTAATTAATTTGCAAATGCCTTTAACTTGTGCAAAATAAAAAAAATGACACTTTAAAATTATAAAAATATCTTGCAACTTTTAATTTCCAGTGATTACTCCTTTGTACACATGAATTCTGTATTTCTAGACTTTTCATTCTTAAAGGATTCATTGTTAGAATAAATACATTGTTAGGATCCTAAATCTTTACCACCATAACTTTTTAGCTTAGTTCACCTGTACTTTACAAAAAGCCACATAACTACAATACTACATTTACTAATCCCCTTGTGAACATATTTTAATTGAATATGCAGTAAGTGAGAGGGGAGCTTTAAGGCAGAACAGATTTTTATTCATGTAACATGTATCATGTACAGCAGAAATCTCTTCATCAAGAAAACACTGGGAATGATCTTTCTTCTTCACTGCAAAGAATTGCTGAACAACGGAAGACATCACTTCAACAATAAATGTTATGGTAAGTTTGCTACCTGTCCAGCAACATGCTTATTTAGTGAAGAAAAATAATCCTGAAAACAGCAATGGCAAAACATTTTGTTTGTGTATGACCATATACAGTTTTGAAAAGAACCCACAATTGCAACCAAAAGGGCAGTTGCAATTTTTTTTGTGTTCTGAGTAGAGTGCAACAGGTTATTCAAAGATTCTGAGTATTCAGGTTCTTGCTTTTAAAGTAAAGTGTCCCTATTATTGATAGATCAGTACCAACTCAGAAAGAATATCACTTATCCATTAGCACTCACTCTTCTTGATGCTTTCCTTAAAAAGTTTCCAGTCCAGATACTGACAAGCCTTTCACCTTAATCTGTTTATGAAAATTTGTGAGTTCCCAGCACACGATGGCAAATGCAAAGGAATCCCTGTAACATGGAAGATATTGAATTCAGCCGTTTGAAATGGAAACTGTACAACTAAGGAATTCATGTGATCTTTAACAAAGCTGAGGCTTTTTAAAGCATAGCAGGAAGTGGCTGGCATTAGTTTTAATTTTCCTGACTTTTTACCCACTTCTCTTTTGTTCATTACCACATTCTGCTCACTTCCCTTTTAATATGCTACTACTATATGCATTTTATTGTTATGGAATAAGTGTTACATCTAGTGACTAGACTCTTGTATCCCAAGATAGTTCAAAACTGGCCCATGCCTTTCCAGTCCTGAACACTGGCAAAATTTACAAGTTTATTTTCAATAATTATGTCATATATCTTGAAAAAATGGAAAAAATGAAGGTGTTTAAATGTTGTAGAATATAGATCAAAAAACAACCCCCGCCGCCTTTTATTCAGTACTGCCCACAAATACAACATCACTGAATAAAAAATTAAGTATTTTTCTCTTATGTATATGCAGCATAAGTTGGCACATTTCAGCACTTCCAGAAATCACTAAATTTGCTTTCCAGTATACCAATGAAAGTACAGTAAGTAACATGATTGCTTTAATATTGGGCATTCATTTTCTAACAGAGCCTAGGAGAAAAACAATAAATTAAAATAAAAGTAGATTCAATATAAAATATTGCGAATGTCTAATAACGTATCTGTACATAATTAAGTTACTGTGTCTATTTTAATTTGAAGAGGGACAAACACACAGGACTCCCTCAGCTCTAGCTAGCCAATTCTCTATCTGTGTAGGGCCCATGTCAGCAACTTGATGCTGGAACAGCTTGGAATGGTAGGCTGGATTTTCTTACCTGTGATCACTGGGGAGTGGCTGGTAAGAAAGAACAGATGTAGCACAGTACAGAAAACCTATCAAAATGTAGTTAATAAACGAATAGATGTTAGGGTCGGAAGGGGCCTCAGTAGATAATTGGGTCCGACCCCCTGCCCTGGGCAGGAAAGAACGCTGGGGTCGGATGACTCCAGCTAGCTGCTTGTCCAAGGTATTGTTAAAGTCATTATACCAATTAATTTATCTCTTTGTTTGTTTTTGCAAGGAACTGGTATATGGAAAATAGTACTATGGAAGCGTATTATTCCATGAAGGAACAGTGGAGTTAGTATTACTTGTGTGAAGAGGGCAATATGGTACTATATCCCTTGTTTAATTGTTTCTTAAGAAAGAGCTGAAAAAAAATCATTTTGTTTTCTCTCCCCAAAATGTATTTGTTTTGCAATTAATACTATTGTTGGTTTTAGCTAAGTTTATATAGATACTATTTTATCCAGTTACCTATTCTTTTGAAAGGACAACATAATATCTACCTCTGATTGTCGAGAAAATCTAGAACAAACTGTTTACCTTTCAGTCATGCCACCACTTCTCGCTGTCGCATGCTACATTCCTGCTCCCCACTCAAGAATACTGACAGCAAAATCTAACAGTAAGAGAGATGTGTGGCTAGCTGCCTTTCTGATTTCTTTGTTTCCATACATCTTTTTTCCTCTTCATCTTGTTTCTTTTATTTCCTAATTCACTTTCCTAATCTGTCCTAGGTAGATTTCCCATAGTATCAAATGGGAATCATAGTAGTAAATTACAAGAGACAAAAAAATCCAAGAATGTTGTTATCTAGACAAAGTCAACAACGTGTACAGGTGGCCAAAGTTAGCTGTGCAGGCCCATCACCAAAGCTGTGTTCATACCAGACCTTTTTACCTGGTATCTCCAATGACTAATTCTCTCAGTGCAAAGTGGAGAGCCAAAAAACAAGCCCTCAGTACATACATGCTCCATCCATGACAAATATGTTTTTCAAAAAAGACTGTTGAAGCTTATCTCCACCTTTGGTCCCTAAAACACACTTCAGCATATGAATGTACACTTGCAGACTCTTGTCAGAGCTTTTTAAGAAATAGCTTCTGGGTCTAAGCTAATTGCCCAGAATTTCAAATCAAGTCAGAGGAGGATCCACAGTAAACCTAGGTTGGTTTGTTTTGTTACCACTGTTTGTGGGCTTTAACCTGTAGGCAGTGGTTTACAACTTTTTAAACTGAAGGTACCCCTTGGTAAATGTTAGCTCTTGGTTTCCACTTGATTTTTGGCTACAGAAAAATAACAGAACAATTCTTGCAAAGACTCATAAAAAACACAATAGGTCAGAATGTTTTAAACACTATGGAATTCTGTTGAAATCTCTGAGTTTCTGTTGTGAGTCATGTTTGCATACCTTATAGTGGTAACACTGCATAGCACTGTGCAACGCCCCAAAAGGATTAAAAGGCAAGGCACCCAGGATGAGACTCACTACATTTGGCACTCTCCTCTTCATTAGGATTCAAACAGCATAGATAAAAGCAGGAAGAAAGGATTGATTAACTGATTTAATTAGGAGTACATCACTGAACTAATGAGGATGTCACAACCCTACCTTCCCACTACTAATTGATGAAGAAAGCACACAGGAAGAAATGGAAGAGCAACTTTATCCTCAAATGTTATGGCATGTTTATAGCTACATTTCTGCACTATATTTTGAATATTACATATTTTAAGCTGAACAAGAAGTACAATTATGCAAGGCAAAAAAGTATCTTGTTAATGTGCATGTCAGTACGTTAAATCAGTGGTACACAACTTTTTTGTAGAGTGGGGCAGATGGGCAATGCCTGTTCCCTCCGTGGGCCGGATCCAGCCAGCAGACCCAATCTGGCACCCAGGTCAGGTGTGACAGGGCTCCATCTAGCTGTGTGGAAGGCAGCCCAACTCCAATGCAGCAGCCCAACTGGTCCTGTGGAATGGGGAGGGGGCATGATCTGACCCTTTGGGAGGAAGAGGCCATGGCCCAGACCCAACCTGGATAGATGGGAAGAAATTAAAGGCCACCTCACTCCAAACCAACTGTGCAGGGGAAAGGGGCATGGCCCAAGTCCATCTGGCCATGGGGGATGGTTGTGGTCCATGGGGGACTTGGGAGTTTGGCAGTGGGGAGGTGTGGCAGTATTAGCTCCCACTGCTCCCCTGCTGCCAAATTTCTTGACCCATGTGGAACCCTGCAGGCCAGATGCCAAGGCTCTGTGGGCTGGAGGTTAAGCATTCCTGCATTAAATGAATGTTCAAATATTTTTGTTGATATTTTATTTGATACCTAACTAGAGAATACTCATGAGTATTTTACACAACAAAAGAATGTAAGATTCAAAGTGTACATATATATTTAAAACTTCTAACAAAAACTTAACAGTGATCTTGGGAAGATATCTTACAGATGTAATAAAAGACAATTTGCAGGCAATTCAAAAGTTTCATGCCTATTTCTACAAGCCAAAAATTCTTATAGTCCCTTTCTGCATATCAACACATTTAGATGATGGAATAAGACCTTTTTCACCAGGCTGCTTTGTACTGCCATGGATGGGCATGCTATGAAAGCCAAATGCTTTTGATTTTACATAAATATTTATACTTCTACATAAACAGATTAAGCTAATCCATACTTTGACAAATGATACGATCCTATTAATATTTCATTAAAAAGGCCTGATGCAGGTTGTGGAGAGACCAGAGAAGGGCTAAGAACTGAGAAAGTCTTGTGGGCAAAAACCCTAGAAACAACCAACTCAGACAGAAGCTATGGCTAAGATTTCCGTAGTTTCAAACTGGACCAATTTTACACTAATCCATACTTTACAAATCTGAAGACAAGTTCTTGACAGGAGATTGTCTGGCTACCTGCATTGCATGATTTACCAAGCCTGTAAAGGGCCTTATTTAAAAGCAAGTAAATGTATCTGTCCCATCTTCTGTTCTACCATGCACTTGTCAGGCCGGGCTCTGTCTTCTGTATACAAACATCAGAATAACACAGCTAGTCGCCACTAGCAATTTGTGATTTACATACAATTTACTTTAACAAAAAGAAAGTTTGATGTGAATTGCTACCAACAGATATCTCAATAATTCCTGGCTTTAAAGTGTTGCAACAAGCTGTTTTCACAGACTATGAGGATCTGAAGCATAAACCTTGCTACATGGTGTAGCATGTAGTTACATGAAAGGCACTTACAAACTCATTGCTGTGTTCACTAATGCAGGGAGGGTCAATGGCAAATTTGAAAAATGAAAATATACTCCCTAAGCAGGAGACAATTTTGGAGGGAGATATTTATATAATGTAATTGTAGGTTTTATGTACACATACTTATAAAATTAAGTTTAATCATTCCCAATCATTTATCTCCATACATACATGTTCCCACT
Source organism: Crocodylus porosus (assembly GCF_001723895.1). Classification (NCBI taxonomy): domain Eukaryota; kingdom Metazoa; phylum Chordata; order Crocodylia; family Crocodylidae; genus Crocodylus; species Crocodylus porosus. The sequence continues at coordinate 224,391,182 of NW_017728886.1, forward strand.
GAAAAAAATTGGGAAAATATAACATTTCTATGGTCACAGAGGTTAGAAATATAGGCCCAAAACATTAAAATGGAAGTTAGCCTGCATTTTTCCAGGACAGCATTTCTGAAAAATATGTGCTTCCGATAATTATTTCTCAGTTACCTTAAAAGCAATTTGAAAAAGCAAGATGGGTAAAAAAGACCAAAAGGCAATAAAGCACAAAAATGATATGAGGTTGCAAAGTAAAAGGGTGACAGAAAAGCCACGAATAATCCAAACTATTGATTTGGGTGTTCTATCTTTCATGTTGTATGAGCTTCAAGTAACAAGCTCCTTTTGGAAAAAAGGAACATATAGTTGAAATGTAGAGAAATCTTCCTTTAATTTTGTTAAATACTATTTTTATAAATAAATGGAATGATGTTGGCAAAATAAGCCAGCCCAATTTAGCAAACTGATGGCTGACCTTGAAACTTCATCAAGGTGGATTTGATTTAAATCAAATTGATTCAAATCATAATTTAAATCACTGGTCAGGAAGCCTCGATTTAATCATTATTTTCTGCAAAAAATGCATTTGTTTGAGATCCTCTATTCATTTAACTTCTTGAAACTTTGTACTTTTAGAGAGAGGTAAGGACTTGACCCTGTGTACACAAATTTGTAGAGAGGCAACAGGGCTGAAAGGTAGGTAATAAGGTCTGTTATCTCTCATCTTCATATTCTATTGCTAACAAGGATGTTATTTCTGGAGAGACAAATCTACAGTTTGAGAACTGAATCTAAGCATCACAGGGCACATCTAAACATCGCCCTACGGTGACATAACGATTGTGTGGGTCTACATGCGATTGCCAGCTAAGTTGCCGTAGCCACGCACTCCCCTAGTTCTGCTATGGTGACGTAGTAAAAAAATCTAGCCATGTACTGTGTGCACGGCATAGTAACTGACCATACTGTGCCATGCTTTAGGGCTTCCAAACAAAAACCTCACAGATACTGTATCTAATTCTGCAGTCCTTTCTTAGGATAAACTATTGTCTGAATCCGAGTCGATTAAATACATAAAGATTTAGGTGACTGATATATTGATAAGAATAATATAGTAAGGTGACAAAGGAGTCATACTTTCCTTCTGCTTTTCAGAAGATTTCCATAAAAAAAATTCTATCCATTTTTAAACTATACTATAAGATAAGAGAATTATAGGTTTTCCCTAGATTTACATGGAATGGTCCAGAAATTATAGGAATTTTTTTTTATTCTAGATTAAATTCTGGGTTTCTTTAGAATCCTATTGGTTTTGTTCCTATGAAATATTAGAAAACTTTTTCATAGCAGAATTTGTGATGAACAGCACCATTTGGACTAAAAGAATGTCACTAGAATCACCCCGAACTCACCTTAATCTTCTACGGGAGTAAAGGAAAAGTAGAGATGTTCACTGAAGAGAGAATGAATGATATTGTTCCATGCAACAATCAAAGGACATCCATTCTACAGACTTGTTAAGACTAGCATTGCCACCCAACCCTGAGGCAATTTTCTTTACTGGTAAGGATGTAGGCCTATTGTACAAGACTGTGCTGCTTTTCTCTGTGCTCTGGATAAAACTAGGAAGGAAAGGTGGTCAATAATATGTTTGCTCAACAACCAGACAAGCAGAAGGGTGAATCCAGAACAGCAGCATACTAAGCACTTAGCTTGTAGGTTCTTTATTTGACCTTGAATTTCCCAGACGTAAACTCTGTGAAGCCTAGTGAGTGAATGCTATATAAAAATCTAATATTAATTAAGCTCCTGGAGGCCAACTCCAACAGTAATATACCACTTCTTTAGGGTTTACTTTCTTAGCCAATTATGTGTTACATTTGTAGTGTTTTCAAGCTTTAAGATGCTAAAAACTTCAGGCTGATTTATGGTTTCACATCTAAAGCATGTGAAACTTATCTGAGATTAGCATTAGATCTTTATTTGTCCAAAAACAAAACTCAAAGAAAGTTTGGCAAAAAATACATACATAAAAATGAGCATGCATATCAAAACTAGATTTTCCCCCAGCAGCAAGTCTGAGATTTACATCCAGTTAAACTACAAGAAGCAAATTCTAGCTGTTTGCACCCAATGAAGTGATGCAGACAACTAATACTGAAGATTCAAGCATACCATATTTCATCTTAATGTCACCATCCTGAAGCACTGCATACTGGAACTTTTAGTTTTTGCAGGCCAAAGCACATTATAAAGGTTACACGTGATCTACAAAAGGGGGAAAACCTGAATCCACAATTTTGTTTCCTCTTTGCTTTTTCAAGTTCATGCAGTATAACATAGACTTGAAATTTTGTAGCTTGTTTAAAAAAAATTAAGGCTCCTAACTGGCAGACATTTATACACATACTTTATTTTACTTGCTAGCACACTCCCCAAAACAAGTCAAAACAAAAAAAAAAATCCTTAAGGTGTTTTATGCTTTACATGAAAACAAAACATTACCACAAACCTAGTTTTTAGAAGCCTGCTGAATATTACTTTCATAACATGTTATGGGTACCCTTTACATGAAGCTATCCATCCAATTAGGGCAGTTAGAAGACAATTTAGTGCATAATAGGAAGAGGTGGATGTAGGGAAGAGGCAAGCAAGCAAGAGGTATCAAGTACTGTATGTTAAAGTATTTTTGTAAAAATATACTAACTAAAAGCTATAAGGGGACACCCCATCCAGAACAGTATTTCCATATATTAGCCTGAACAGTTTGGTCCATTCACAGCAATTGTAAACTCCTTAGGACAGGAATGGCATCTTATTTTTGGACATAACTGAAAACATTAACCATATCTGCAACAAGCAAGCCACTGCAAAGTCATGAAGCACAGCTAAAAATGCTTATTAACACAAATTACAGATGCAGACCCCAATAGCAAAGTCAGAAAACAGGGAACTCAGTTACAGGGTACAGATTTTAGAACAAGTAAAAGGATAAATCCACAGCATTAGGTACCTTAAAGGAAAATTGTTTCTTGTGGATAAGCACCTTTTCAAAAGAAGAACAGACACAAGTTCAGATAGATCCCATAGATCATCCTGGAGGCTCTGCAGGGCTGCCATCCTACACCTCACTGGCTCTCAACCTTTTTCAGCATGAGGCACCCTCCATGTTTGTGAATTGAGGGGCACCACATTTAAAAAACTAACTTATTTCAGGGCTCACCTCCTCGCAGAGGGGGCTGGGCAGTGAGAGTTGCCCTGCCCAGCCTGTGCCTGCACTTATCTGCTTGAGTCCTAGTCCTGGCGGGAGGTGCCCTGGTTGGGACTCACTGCTGGGCCCCATGAGACCAGCTGCTACTCGCAGTGCAATAGTTCAGGACAGGATTTGGTTTTCCTCAGCCCCTTAAGTCAGTTTGCTATTTCCCTTAAGGCAGGGCTGCAATCTATGAAGTGAAGGCTTTGTGTTAAAAACAGGCCTCGGGTTTGAGGTGGTTATGGCTGACCCGAGCCCAAACCTGAGACACGAGAGCAGGCAGCCCTTGGGTTGTGCCAGCAACCAGCTGAGCTGAAACATTTTGAGTACTTTCCTCTTGCTTCCTGCGTGGGGCCTTCAAGTGGGCCCACGAGCTCTTTCTTCTATAGGATCCCAGCACAGAGCGAGAAATATCTTGCCCGGGACACCGCTTTTACCTTCCGGCTCTGCGGTCAGTTTAATTTATTAGGATTTTCAGGTGAGTGATCTTTTTTCTGGGCACTGTTTGCAGCAGATGTGTGATCCCCTCTCAGACCCCAGGGGCTTGAAGGGACCCCCACCAGGTCCCACTGGGGGAGCCCCCTACCCCTGCTCCCTCAGGGGCCAAGTCTGCTCACACCAAGGTCTCCCTACGGGGCGGGTATAGCTCAGGACCCCGCCCCCGGGACCCGCTGCTCACGCCGCCCCCTCCTCGCCCAGCGCGGCTTCAAACCAGACCCTGCAGCTTGAGCGGACCTGACCCTGCTCATCCCAGACCGCCCCGCCCCCCGATATGGAAGTTGGTTCAGTCCGGGGCAGGTGGTTACCGCACTCTTTTCCCTTGGTTCAATCCTCCCCCCCCGGTTGCGAAGAAGTTGGTTGCGGCCGGGCGCTTCGCCAGGGTGGTTGTGGTTGGGCTCGGCCTGTCCGCGCGCGCGCACTCGGGCTTTGACGTAGGGAGGCCGGCGCGTGCGCGCTCCGGGCTCGGCCGTT